>NC_137671.1:5620337-5882013 GCF_963422515.1 Blennius ocellaris | reverse complement strand
ATGCCGCTGATTTCCACACTAAACACTTTCTCGTCTCTTGTCAGAGTAGATTTAGACATCACTGCTCTACTATATTCATTTCTTTCTTTTTAATCGCCTTTCCTCACCTGTCCTTGTGTTACCTGTTTTTCACTCTCTCTCTCTCTCGCTCTCTCTCTCTCTCGGCTGAGTGACTCGTTGAGGTGGACGTAATGAGACAGGTCCATGCAGTGAGGGAGACGGAGGCAGCGCCATGAAGGAGTGCAGCCGTAAACAAGGTGAAAAATAATCAGGCGCCGGTGGACTGCGGCTCTCTGAGGGCCTCGCCGCAGCCACGGGCACAGCAGCCATGCAACCATACATCACTTTCTCCTCAGAAATGATTGTTTTTGTTTGTTTGTTTTCTTTATTTGGAGTCAACTCTCATTAGCTCTATCACAGTTCAGCTTTTTTTTTGTTGTTGTTGTGTATTTGCTTTCATGCCCGTCGTGATTTAGCACCGCCTCACCTCATTATGTGTTTGTTCTCAGCCAATCTGATTATCCGTACGAATCATTTTCCTCCTTTCAGTCTGTGACCTTTGCAAGCACAGATGGAGATTCTGGTTCAGTCTTTGGGACAGAACAGTTTTTTTTCCCCCCCACCCCTTCTGCTAAAAATGGAAATGGAAATTTATCAGACAGGCACATATATTTAACCATTCATCCTCCATTGGGGTTTAATACTGGCACAGAAAAAAATCATGCAAACTGCACAGTAAAAAGTCCAAAGATGACCTTGCCCATCTTTCGGAAATGGGTTTAAGTTCTTCTGGAATTTTTTTTTTGTTTTTTTAAGGGTGTAAAACATAAGACCTATGGGCCAAGAGCGGCCCGTCAGAAGTTTTTATCTGGCCGTCAAACCAACAAGCAAATGGGAAGAATTCTAAAGAAAATTTTGATTTATTTTTTTTTTCAAACAAATTTTTTTAAGAGGAAAAGACACGACACGTTGTAAAAACACCCATAATGCAACGCCACCAGGAGAAGTCTTTTTAGGGGATATTTCATTGTGTTTTGAAGCAGAATGTTTCATTTAAATTAGCTTTATGTTGAGATTGTAGCCATTTCTATTAGTAATTGTTTGGCTTTGTGCAAATATAGATATTTTCATCATGTATATGGTGCACCACAACAACAAAAGAGTTTATTTAGAGGTTATTGTAGCACTATTTTACCAGACAATGGGCTGAAAATGGCCCCTGAACTAAAATGTGTTGATCCCCCTGGGCTCGGTGATGGAAACTAGAGAAAACTGGCCATATAGGTTATGATGAAATTATTTCTGCCTCGTTTTATGCAACATTAAAAGTCCATTATTAAATAACTGTTGTCAACATCGAAATGAATGCAGTAATTTTTAGTTTTCATAATTTGTAAAGATAGACTAGAAAGTAGATAACGCTTAGTGAGTCGACAAAATAATCAAGATTTGATGTGATGCCATTGTTAGTATGAAATGTCTTCAACCTGATTGAATCACTTCATAATTTCATTATCTTATTAACTATAAGTGATACTGACGGGCTTGTTCAGATTGATTAACCAAAAAGGACTTTGTGTTGTGCTTTGCAGTTTTAAGTCTTTATCTTTTGGATTCAGACTGAATAAGTCAATGACCATCCTCTATATAAACAAACAACATAATTAATGAGATTTTATGTTTCTATCCTTGTCTTTGGAGGGAACATAGTGTCCTGTTCTACAACATTTAAAACAAAACCATACATACCCTTCTTTCTATTAGACAAAGAGCTTTGTTTGTTGATGTCTGACTTGAACTTCCACCACGATTTTCATAAATTTAGAACCAAAAAAAGTTTCACTTCAAATATATTTCATCAGAAATGCCCCCGCAGAGTCTGAGAAGAGGAATCCCAATGGAAAGCAAAAGCTTCAGCAAACTTCCAAGTCATCCAAGTATTTCACCAAACATTTCTCCTTTTAAATCTTTGTGCAGGTTATTGACAGAGGGGAGTGTCATCAAAAGATGCAGATGAATTCTTCCCAGCCTTGTTGCATCGTCTTTAGCAGCAGTTCGGTGTTCAAAGAGTTCAGCAAAGATCAGGCGACATGCTGAGTATTTGTCTTTTGAAGACTCCTCCAAACACACCAACGAGACAAAGTGTTTTTCAGCATTTTTGTTCCATTCATACATCTTCTTCACCACTATATTCAATTTGCAGTTGTGATAAGATGGAGCCAACCCCAGCTGACCATAGGTGAAGTCGTTTTGCACTGTGACCAGGTCAGCAGCCACACACACACACACACACACACACACACACACACACACACACACACACACACACACACACACACACACACACACACACACACACACACACTTATGCCTACAAGTATAATGTTTTAAAGTTTTATATCGTGCAAAATTCACTTTATAATGATTTCAAGCAGTAATATGTGTCCCTATAGCCTGTGTATGAGGCCTGAGAAGTGAAGAAAGTCTGTTATCTCCCTCACTTGCTTGCTCCACTTTTTAGAGAAGTGTGTGCTCAAAACCAGCAAATCAGAGATGTTCCCTTCATGACGTCATCTGGGGTAATAACCACTCCCTCTGGTAGCGGCTGACTGACGTTACCATTTTGTTCTCCTCAGAAATGCGACGGGAAAAACAAACATGGAGTCGGCGTGAATAGACACAGCTCATTAACATTTAAAGGTACAGACACAGAAGCAAACTGTTCTCAACAGAGCACACGAGTAGAACCTTTAGACTGGATGAAATTCTGGACCAGCGCTGGATGTGGGGGTAATACACTTTGAATACAATGTTGGGAAAATGTTGAAAATGTTGAAAATATGGGACCTTTAAAGTCGGCAATGAAGCTCAAATACATGTTTTTGAACTATTGAACATATGCATGCACAGAGAGCATACAAACTCCAAATCTGAGTACTAATGACTACACTCTCATGCAGCCAGGCCTCATTTTGATTATTACTGATTCCATCAGCTATTTCTTATTGCTTACTTATTTTATTGCTTCTGGCCTTTCTTCAGCAGTGCTGTCTGTCGACGTGCTGATTTAAAGGCTTCCCATCTGTTTGTTTGGCATGTTTTCACAAAGTCATACCTGTCAGGCCCGATCCACTTTGTAGCTATTGGTTGCTCCTCTGCCAGAATTCAGATTTGAGAGTAATTGGCAACAAGATGGAGGACCCGCTACTTTTGTTGACAACATGAGGCACAACCTTGTTCACGCTTTCAGAGCTTTTTCATCATGGTTGTTGAACTTATCCATATCAACACAGTTTTTTTTTTCTTTTCTGGCTGCTACTGTGTATATTTTTATGGAAGAAGAACTGAACAGTTGTTGTTTTTCTATCATGTTATCTTATATTATTGCTGTGTGGCCTGAACCCGACATACAAGTCATGAATAAGGATATTATTTATCTCCGCTGCACATCTGGCGGCAGCAGCCTTTCTTAATTTGTTTACTTGTAAATATTTGCAAGGATTTTGTAGAACTCTGACTGTAGTCTGTTAAATGTGCTTAGGAGGGCAGTGTTGGATACATGTGGATTGTGGATCGTGTGTACACTGGAAGGTTGCCCGTACACGTTGACACAAGCAGCCCAGTGGAGGATAGTGTGACTTGGCTGCTGATCAGGCCTGGAGTCATTTGAGTTGAAAATATACAAAATACAGCTAAAAACAGTAACAGTTTTTTTTTTTTTACTATTATGAATGCAATAATCTGATGTCCTTCTTCTTAAGTTTAATAGCTAGCCTACATACTGACTGATGTGGTGTAACTGATGGATCATCTGCTATCTAGTAAGTTTAATTTAAAAGTAATAGCAGTGTGAATATATATACCTCGAAATGGCTTAATTTCAACAATTACGCTCTAATCCCTCTTGAGTTTAACAGCACACAAGATCTCAGAAGTGAGGGAGAAGTGAAATTGATTTATTGCCTCTGTA
This sequence comes from Blennius ocellaris, assembly GCF_963422515.1. NCBI lineage: Eukaryota > Metazoa > Chordata > Actinopteri > Blenniiformes > Blenniidae > Blennius > Blennius ocellaris. Next base: position 5,878,043 of record NC_137671.1, on the reverse strand, counting down.
GCCTTGAAAATCCGGAGGAATTGATTTGTGCAGAAATTGCTGTAAAGTTTCAGAAGCGGTGATCACGGTGACTCACAGGAGGAAGGTCCGCTGTATCTCGGAGCCAACCTCGGCCACGTGGTCAGACGAAGCTGAATCACCGCTTAATACAGAGTGAAAAACACACTTGTTAATATTTCTATGTGTTGATGTAATCTAGAAGTATTTTATGTATTTGGCCAAAAACATCAATGTATTCATCATAAAAATCATCAAATTTGCAGAGGAGGCGGGCAAAGTCAGACTGCTTCAAGCTGTGCTCTGTGTCATTTATAAGTAAAAACGTCCTCTATTTTACACTTCCATTCAAATTGGATATGTCTTTCTCACTGCAGTGTTAGCAAACACTTTTATGAAAAGATTTAACTTTCTGGAAAGCAAACGAGCGTACGTCATGTACATCAATAACATTTTTAGTCTCATTAATTTAACAGAACCTTAATGACAAGCAAGATATAAGACAATCAGTACCCCTGCCTCACTGTAGGAGGCAGTTGTGAGCACGATGACAATATGTGTCTTCTCACAGCCCAAACACTTGCCTTCGAGGTTTATCGGTCTTTATAAAAAAATAAAAAAAAAATGCCTAAAGGTTTGAATTGTATTGTGTCTGTTGCTCTGATTTCGCCCCGTGTTGGATTGTTGACCATTGATGGCAAATGTCAACTGGGACGTGACTCTCAAAGCACTGACGTGCTACAAGAGATACAGTAAGCTCCCGATCGCAGTTCCCTTCGGTTCGAGTAAATTGAGTAATGTGGTCGGCTTTGTTCTTTGCCACACTGCTGCACAACGCTCCAGTGTAAACAGTGAAGGAGCGTCCAACAAATCACGTCGTTTGGCATGTCCCACTGCTTCACTGCCGTTTTTCCCCCAACTCGTGCTATAATCAAGGCCGCTGAGGCAAAATCGATTCAGTCACCCAGTTGTGCTGTAAAACCATTTATTAAAACATCAAATACTCCGTCCTGGTGGATGCGTGCCCAGTGATTACCTTTGCAAATCAATTAGGCCACCGAGTAATTGATCGGATACAAGCCTGCGGTTCCTAGATCCTTGTGGGGGTTTTTTTGGAGCAAGTGAAGGTCAGCACGTTTCTGCCCGGCTTTCCCTTCGGGTTCTTCTTTCTATTAGAAGAAGTGAAGTTAACATGAAAGCTGGAATCAATAGGAAAGGGATTCAATTTATGATGCGGGGGTCTCCACGGGGCGAGGATTAGATCGAGAGGCTGTGTTCGGTAATCACACTTTCAATTTAAGTGAGCATTTCTGCAAGGTGAGATTAAGATCTCAGTCTAGAGACTAAAAAGAAATGTCTTTCTTCTTGTTTAGAGATTGAAGCAATGTGATAAATGAAGCAACATTTGAGAGAATGAAACACTCCCGACGACCAGGCGCTTCGTGCTCTACCGAAATAGATTTACTGAGGCAGTGGAAAGAAATGGATCGGATGTTCAACTTTGTGGGTTTCAGAAATTAAAGCAGGGGGTCAACGAGTCTCCACCACCGTATTCCAAGCAAACCCCTCCGGGATTCACTGCAGCATGAAGATGTGAGCGCCAATGCAATGCCTTCGCCTGCGCGGCGCCGCGACAGGTTTTCCTTTAAAACAAGGTAGTGGTCGGGCGGTGGCGTGAACTCGTCTCCACATCGGCGCCTGCAATCCACCGGGGCCTCGCGCCATTGTACCCGAAGAGGCAGGTTTTTCCAAGTAGCCAATTATTCATTAAATTAGTGTGGAAACGAGGTTCTGGTGGTTGTGTACTGATGAATTACGGTGGCCAGTAATTTGCACGGTAATTAAAGATCTGAGCTCTTCGCCGCGCCACGAGCATAAATCACATTTGCAAGGATGTCGGGCGAAATCTGTGAAGCACGCCACCTCATTATGGCCCCAAACTCTCAGACTTTGAACCTAAACCTTTATCACAAAGACTTTTCTATAACTCAACAGGGTTTACTACTTATGCACTCTACCTGCAGGGGAATTAAGGGAAAACTTACATCAGGTGGGATGAATTAGAAGTGCATTCACATGTTTCTACACATGAATAATTACGTTCATTTCTGATATTGTCACATCAGTGGGATGTCGAATGAAGACCAGTCTGACTCTACTGCTCTGTGAGATTCCACAAAACACTGCTTCTATTCTTAATTGAGTCATTCAACTAGCAGATAGCATTCTACTAATTTATATAATTACATCACTGGTTCCAACGGACTTATCATTTTTAATGCTCTGCTGGTCTTGCCTCCATTATATATTTCAGAAAAGGTGACTCCTCATGTGTTTGTGTGTGACCTCGGATCCTCCGGCGAGTCTCTTCAGAACCTTATGAAGTTGAGATTGAAATCTAGAGGTGACCGACTTCTGCCATGAGGGCCCTTCAGCTTGTACACAACCTGGCTGAGAAGATTAAAGTCACTTCTAAAAAACACACTTACAAAAACACATCAGGTGACTTTATCAAGCTTTAGTTTATTTTTTATTTTTTTTATATTTCACCAGCCTACATGTTAGTATATTGTAAATATTGTTCTTTTAATGTATAATTGCTTCATGTAAGACACAATTGAAATTAATTCTGAGTTTAAATTAGGGTGTCTTATGTCTTAAATATATTTAGCTATATAAATAAAAGGAAAATTATTATTTCTGCATGTAATGAGGTCTTTTTGAGCATTGTGTGCGTCCAAAGTGGTTATGGGGACAGTTTTCACCATGGACGGTTATAATGCTTTAATATGAAAGCTGTTGATGTCAAACTGAGTAACATTAATATCTCAATAATATCCCCAGAACACTTGCTATCGTTGCCATCTTGCTAAGAGTTGAATGGGAGCACTCCTTTTATGGAGTGAATTAACATTTCAGAGAGTGAATAGTTCAGTTTAGTGTGAAGTCAGGGGAAATAGTTTCCCTGACTTCAGAATGTCACATCACTGAAGCCCAGACAATATTGTTAATCCAATTTCACAGAGTTTTAAAAAATCCATGTTCGTCACATTTTACCAGTATAGCGGGGAACAGGGACTAATTCATAAAGATATTTTGAGTTCATGTAAAAAGTAAATGCATATATTAGGTTTAACTAATATTCAAACAATGGCCAAAACTGCATTTCAATCACAATTTGTTACATAATATCAGATTTCGTTCAGAGCTTGCGAGACTCGGCCGTCCAATCACTCAGTGATGAACACAATCAACCAGAGCAAGTAGATTACACGTTATATTCAGGGTGTGATTTGTTAAGAAAGCAGAAGGGGGGGAAGGGTCTAACAAAGATGTCGAGAATAAAGACATTATCTGGTGCAAAAAGTTAATGTCATTGACTGGAAGCTTTAATCGTCACTCAAGGTTTCTTTACAGAGTTGTTGGAGTTTTACATTTTGAAGCAATTCAAATCAAACGGACATTTTCCAGAAAAAAAAAAAGTATTTGAATAGTAATCACTCAAAAGGCAGCCGGATCCTGGATGAGATGGTTTCTGAAGCTTCTATAATTCTACCAGAGCACATACTGGACATACGGCCGGTGCTGACATGTTGGGCCTTGTCTACATGAGTACGTTTCATATTTAAAAAGCCGTCACAGACATTTCACAAATAAATAAGACATACTCTAGGAGCTTAATCCACTTGAATCCCACTAAATCATTACAATGTATGAAGCGAATACGAGAAGGAATAATCAAACCTGTTGAAATATGTTGTTATTAGATCGTCTTTTCTGGGTTCACAGGGAGTCAGACTTTCTCAACCGGCTTTACAAACTGAGGAACAATCTTCACACAAACACACGTGGCTCTTTAATATACAACCACATGCGCTGTGGAGAAGGACCCAGATACCATTTGTTACATAATCTCACCGAAGAAAGCGCCTTCATCATTAAGAGCATGTTACTTTGAACTGTGTAGTGTACAAACACTGTAAACGAAATCTAGCTTCAAGCAGAGAGGAGTACAGTGTGTGAGTGCATATTAATGTACACCACAGAAATAATTTAATTCTGATTACTCAGATGAAAATAATTCAACACCGGCGTTGGTGGGGGTGCATCTCTCTCCCTGTAGGACTTTGCGCACAGCCGTCCATGTTGTTGCAACGCGTTGCACACAAACGGGTCGCGGAATTCGTGAAAGCCGGCACGGAGAAGCCGTGAAGAAATATCGTCAGATGCTCCGTTAGCCTGATCGAATCACCAGGAGACGTGGCTTGAAGACAAATCAAGACTTTTTCCAACTTTCACTCTTTTATATATTTATATTTGCCGTACAGGAGACGAAGTTCATTTCCTCCATCAAACAACATTTTCAGCTCTTGCCATTGTTTAATTAAGAGGAGGTGTGTGCTACATAAGAACACTCTGGCTGCATGAAGGAACTCCTCCGCTGGGACTTCAGTCAGTTTTGAGAGACTTGCGTTGGTGGAAGAGAGGAGATGGGCTTGCCAGAGAAACGTACAGCACTCCACCAACACACTGAACGCCCTGGGGGAGTTGAGGCGAAGAATTCCTCCTGGATTTTCTCTTTTCAGTCGCTTTCTTGCTCTCCTCGTCGAGCTCTCTCTCCCTGCCTCGTTCTCCCCTCCTCATTTGGACGTGGTAATTCATCGTGGAATATCAAAACCATTCTCAGCTCCTGCACAGAGTCGGGGGTCTTCAGAGCCTTATATAATTAGTTTCTGCGAGGTCCCACCATCCCTATTGAACCCTCTTGACTCGCCGTCCCCTGCAGTGGCGGCACGTATGATAAAGAGACAAGGAAACCTCCCCGGAGACACCGAGATCACAGTGTGTGACTAAGGAAGGAGCAGCCTTTGCTTCTCGCGAACGATTGTGAAATTATGAGCTTTTGATTTGCTTTTGTCCTCTTCGCCCGTTGAAGCGGTCTGCATTCACATGGTGTCTTTTCTTGCGTGCGCGGCAAAGGAGACGCTCGGGTCAGAGGATCCGAAGGGACCCCCCTGGGACGGACTGGAGCTGAAAGAAGCTGGAGATGCCACAAGTTTGAGCTGAGGGGAGCTGCTTTCTCATTTGCAGTCATATATGGACAATGAACTTCATCCACACATGGTAAATGCAAGGCAAATTTATTTGCAATTTATTTGTGATTTACAAGGAAATAAAAAGAAATACATTAAAACAAGTTAATTTAATAAAGTAAAAACATTGATTAAAGAAGCTTTTGAAAATGTAGGTTTGCCTGTGAAAAAGTCTCCTGTCGATATCGCACCTTTTTTTTTCATATTTCTAAAAACTGGAGATCATGACGTGTGGTTTTCATGTGAACATCTGGGTAAGAATTCTAAGATAATATTGAATCTTGCATAAGCATACCATATTTGTGTTGACTGTATTTGTATTTATTCTCAGTCAGGGGCAACAAATATGACAATATTATCGACATCAATTGAAACTTACAAAAGTGAAACTTTTCTGAAACAAAAATGCAAGAAAAGTGTGTTTTCACTTGAAAAGTTGCCATGCAATTAGATTTCTGTCTCTCCACATTGACACTTTCTATTTTCCTTTGTCTTTTTTGTAATCATATTTGTTCATCTTTGGGAGATAATGATACTTTGGAAAAGGTTATTTAAACTAGATTTTGTGAAAGCTACAATGAGCCATGGCAGAGGCGCTAAAGAGCCTCACTTGGGCTGTAGACCCTGTTAGCAGACACAACGGGAAAACAATCAGAATCCTTATTTAATTCAAAACTAATTCAATCTGTCCACAACCACAGAGGTTGGTTCTTTCACAGCAAGAGCTGACCGAGACAGCTGCGGAAAAATAACATGTAAAACCAGAACTGCACTCGGTAGAGCGCAGAGCTTCACCAACCCCACATTTGTTTGGAAACAGTTAGTCGTTAACATTGCAAAATCTAATTGATTGATCCTTGGATGATGACAAATCATTCCTGATGATTTCATGCAATTTGGGTCAATCGTTTTGGTGAAAAGTTGGTATAATACACACATACACACACAATAAACACATACACGCAGACAAATACATCACCTTCCCCCAACATCCACTGGCCAAAGTAAAAAGAAAAGAAAGGCCACATTAACAGCAGCTTTAAAGCACGTCGCCGGTGTTGTGTGTGTTAGAGAGCTGGTGTCTGCTCCTACATTTAATCACAATAAAGACAGCGTCAGAGCTGAGAGCTTCTTGAGCCTCTGTGACTGCAAAGCGCCAAAGGCTCCGAACACCATCTGTGACTTTGGCCAGACAGTTCCTGTTGCCTGGCAGTCGCACACTCCCACGCGCGCACACACACACACACACATAGAGAACACCGCTGCACCAACAATTCGGGTTGAGATCCGACAGTCTCATCCAGCCAGCAACGCGATTTCCGTTCCTTCCGCTGTCCAAAGCACCAAGCAGGGGAAGACCGAGCATGCCTCCCGGTTTTAACTGAGAAGCACTGCTGAGATGAGAGAGGCTCACAATTTATCGCGGCATCTGCTGCTTGTGAGCTGAATCATTCACATTCAGCTCACAAGCCAATAGAGTAATCTATTCTTCTCACTGTTGTGGGTAAGGACCAGGAAGTTGTGATGCTCCTGCTTGAGTCATCACGGGCAGCTCTCGGTCCGAAACGGCGACGACCACATGAATGAGAGGCTCATTAGTCGTTTCATACAAGTGGGACTAATTATCACTCAGAAAGTCAGAACTGGCATTTGCTAAAGCGCTCTGTATCACATGGTATCTGTAATTGGCTTTGTGACAAACAATTAGCTGAACATATCAGTAAATTGACATGTGTGAAGAAACACTTCTGATTGTATCAATAGTATTGAGACAGTATGGATGTTAAGCATTTAGCCAAGTAAACAGGGTATAATTGGGTGAGGGAGAGTTGGGGGGTGTTGTTAGAGAAACAGAAACATATAGAATCTGAGCCTATGTCACCTTTTAGTCCCTTTAAATCAACAACCTGCAATCTGAAGTCACTGTAGATCTATAATGGTGATGTGAGAATGCCTAAAAACAAAATGCTGAGGCAAGAGGAAGATGAACTAGACTCTACAAGGCTGGAACTCGAGATCTGCAAACACACATCAACCAATTCACTGAATAAAAATTGTCACAACAAAAGTGCACCCGACAAAGATCAAAGTCAACCAATCAATCCCAAAACAAACTTTAAAAAAAAAAACCTTGGTATCATTTTTAAACAAGATGAGAAAAATTGTGTCTTCTATTGCAGACAATATCAATACAAGATCAGGAACCATCCAAAAGGAACATTTCACCACATTTGTATTCCATTCACATGCTGAGCTGATTGAAATTGGTGAAGTTTACCATGATATCCTTCTGAAGTATTTTTGCTTTATCCTAATTAGCGCGAAGCACAGAACCCTCAGAGGAGGATGGCACTGTCATCATTTAGCAGATATTCAGGCAAAAACAAAAGAACAAGACAATTTTTTTTTTTTTTAACCTGTTTACTCACATGGCTAAAAATGTGTTGTAATCCTTGTTTACATGCTGAACACTTACTGCTGAAACATGCTGAAAACAAGCACGGTGCCCTGAATGTCCTTGCTCAGAGAAGCCGGCTTGTTAAACATGATCTTATTGCCACTTATATATATTAAAAGGGATTTTATATTATCCAGCTTTACTGAACACCCTTCATCCATCCGGCAGGTCAAAGTCACCTTCCACTGCGTTTGAACTTTTTCAACAAAATTTGACAGTTTCTTTTCAAAAATTACTTGTGACTTTCTGTAGAATTCGCTGTGTAGAATCGATGTAATTTCCACATGTTGATTAGGGTGCGTTTTACGGCGATATGCAAAGGGAATTATCAAATGGTTTTTCAAGGTTGATTTAGTTTTCCTGCCATCTTGCTGCTGTTTGTGTTTGTGAACATGGAGTGGATGTGCTGTCATTTTGCTGATGCTTACAGGTGCTTACCACGCAACACTGCCCAGTGAACACGTGCTCTGACATCGCGAGGCTCCCCTCTGCGCCCATCTGAAATGCGCGGTCATTAACGTCTCACGCTGGCAGCCCGGCGCCAGTTCGAGCACCACTGCTCGCCAACCTTTCCGTCTGGAAAACCAACAGACGGCTGTCTGCTGGAGAGAGGGGATCAGTGCTGGAGAGCTGCGCCTCAAATAAATCCCACCACTTGAACACAGCAGCCTCATGAATACACAGCAAACAAAGGGTTAGTAAGAAGGGGGTCAGGATTTACTGTCATTTCCCCCCACATATGTTGGTTTGAGCAGCGGGGGACATATTCATTAGCAACCTTTTTATCCAAGTCCTCAAACATTGCTAATGAGGCGCCGCCATGCTACGCAGCATAAATAACAACAAACATGGAGTTGCCGGAGTATATATCCATGCTGACATCCACAGCGCTTCAGATTAATTGTATTTATTACATGAAAAAAGGACGTATCTCTATGTCAGTGTGATGCAAACTCAGGCTCCATTTCGCTTTCAAGTGAAAATGGAAAACTTCTGTTGCGCTGCTGCTGCAGATTTGCACCATGGCTGTAGTAAATGGTTATTTTGCACATGTGCAATCCAACTTGGTCGTCTCTTCATATGAATAGCCATGTACATTGTTAATGTTTATAACTGTAGCTTTTTGTTCTCCATTTCTTTACAAAAAGAAACAACAGTGCCAACTCATGGCTTGACATGCTCACTGCATTGTTTTCAACATTTCTGCCGTTCCCGTGTAAAAACAAAAACAAAGGAAATATAAAGAGACTCTTTATAGTGTGGTGTCCTGACCAGATGTGGAATCATCAGGATGTCTAATCAAACGTGGAAACAGTGACTTTGAAGAGTTGAACCGGAGCTCTCCCAAATCCATTATCCATTATTTACATTATTCACTGTTCAGACGAATGCCTCGTCATACTTTCAAAGAGGTGGAAACTTGAAGAACTCCAAGCTGGGAAATCACTGGTGAAGAGTTACGACCATGCACCTGACGGCAAATCAGCCCCACACAGAAGCATTGTTGTAGTCCAAAGTCAAGATAGATGACTTGTAGTATTGCTCAGCTTGTCTGTAGTCAGCTTTCAGGAGCCTGATATACAAACATACTGAATACGGAAAGATTCATATGGATGAGTATCTAGAGCTGAGGTGGAACATTACAGGGAGCACCATGAACTCATACTACAGCTTATGTAGATGTATACATTCCCACTTCCTAGTTACCACTGTAACTTCTCTGAAAGTAGAGACAAACAGTGTTTTGGAAGTTTCGAGTTTTCTGGACTCTCCATTAGATTTCCATTACTGCTGGATGGCTGAATATTAATCTGCTTGATAATTATATGTTGTGTGTCAGATTATATGAAACAAGTCGAGCTGAAAGTTGAAACTCGCTGAGGAACATGGGTTTAATTGACTTGTAATATGTCGCGCAAGATCATTCCATTTGTTGTATCTCTTTAGTGTGTGTGAACGCAGCTGATGGAGTCGTTCACATGGATCAGAGGGATGAACTGCAGCAGCCTGTTTCTTTAAAGGAGGATGAACCTCAGCAGCAGCTTCCTCTTCCCTCCCCGAGGCGAGAAACCAGCCCTGCGTCCAAATAGAGTTGTAGAAACAAATGAATCCCGGGCTTAAAGAACAAAAGGAGAGGCCAAGTTCGAGCGAGACAGCGAGAGTCAGCGAGATTAGAGACGTCAATCCGGGCATCTTTAGCACCTTGCGAGGCCTCCTTGTGGGATCAACCGCAAAGTTGTAATAGAGGCGAAGGAACTTTTCTCCTCCGCCGCCGTGCTCTGCCATTCTTTCCTCTTCCCTCCCGTCTTTCAGCTGCGAGGTTTAGGCAGGGCTGCTGGAGAACTTTCCCTGAACTCTTGCCGGCTTTGCGTCTCCTTCTTTCATCTCGGGTCACTGTCAGTCGAGGGTTTATCTCGTTAAAAAAATAAAAATAAAAAAGTAAAAACAACCTGGAGATGAAGCGGCGACCTGCATGGCGCCGAGCACCAGCCCGTCCAACTGTGCTTTTCTTTCCCAGAGTGAAATCGTGCTAAATATGGATCATTTTTGTCCTGATTTATAGTCACCCGCACGGTTTCTACCTGATTAATTAACATGTGACCGACAAATTCCACAAAGCGGAAAATTATAAGGCATAAAACTGGATTGTGCGTAGAGGAAGAAAAGAGCCACAGGGAAGAAAAAAAAAACTAATTCCGTATTTTGCTCGCCGCAATTGAATAGGTAAAATAAGAAACCGCCACAAGGGAACACAGTAAAAAAGAAACCGCTCTGATTGTGTCGCCTTGCAGTTATGGAAGCTAGTCTTGCAGGGAGGAAATATGTCAGCCGGGGCCCTTGACGAATGCGAGAGCATACCTAGACGGCGTGTTTGGATCAGTCGGATAAAGACACTGTCAGGAAACAAAGGCGCTGACAAAACTGACAAAAGACACATTTGTTGAGTTCTGATGTGCCACCAGAAATCTGACAGTTATTGAAATTACTTGCTTTCACGAGGAGCCCGTGTTTCCTCACTCATGTGTTATTTGGTTATTGTCAATCTCCTGGGCGCCATTGTTGTCACAGGCCCGGTTTAATGATAGCAAATTCATCCCGGGCTGCCAGATCATAGAACCGCAGCAACGGAGCGACACAATGGGACATCAAAATAACTATCAGAGGCTGGGCCGCGTGCAGCTCCTCTCCAGCGCAGCTCCCAGGTAAGTCTGATTGCACCGACGGCTCGCTCCAATCATCAACGCCATTCATTCCCTTGCTTTGTTGCAGGCGACGTAAAGCTCAGCAGCATCTAATTTTCTGTCGCTTTTTACCAGTTTTACACCGGTTTTTAGCTCCACAATAGGTTGAGAAATTTGTGACAGAAGCAGACAATGGGGAGACAGCTTCGAGGGGAAATGATTGCCGCAGACATTATGTAGCCCCAGATGCTTCGGTTGCTCATTGTATCTGTGTCTCTTTAATGTGGCTGCTCAACCTCGCAAGGAGCATAATCCAAATCTTTCTCTTCTCTGGGGGCTTTGACAGCTTTTCTTTACCCACAAAATTGGGGAAATTAACAGTAATTCTGTTATTATCTTACTAACTGATGTCAGGTCACTGCGGTATAAATCTTGTGATTTCCTGGGGGGGATACAGAAACCGTTGAGCTCATTTTTAAGAGCTAAACGTATGCGCACGGTGAAATTGACTCTATACACAACTTCAATTGTACATATCCCCATTTCTTCTGAAATATTTTCAACGCAGGTGGTTACAATGTGTTTCAGCTCAGGCTGCTTCACAAACATTTTGGCCACAAGAGATTGTGGTCGTGAGAGAATTGTAGCGATTCTGCAACCTGATTTTATACAAACACGTATTACTGCATATAATCACGTCGACTCACGTCATGGAACTTCATGTTCCAAAATACATTAGACTTGTTCTGCTCGTGCGGTAATCGATCGATAATAACAAACATGGTAGTCTCCGTCTTTTAGTTTACGTTAAAAAAAAAAAAAAAAAATGCCAATAGCTGCAGCCAAATGCGCAGATTTCATATCTCATTGATTTGGGCTGGTAAGTGAAAAAGACGACTATCAACAGTGATGTGGAGGTTGTGGGAGCTTCGACCACTCTGTGGAACAGCGGCACCAAAACAATGAAAAAAAAAAGTGAATATATCCCAATGTGCAAGGCACTATTTGACATGAGGGAAAGAAATAGGAAAATATGAGGGGATAAGACTCGTAGCTATATAAACATGACGTTCTCCATGTTGTCATGGAAACGTGAAATGACACAGCGAGGTGTGATCATGATCCAAACTAAACACATTGTATCAAACATTTTGGTCCACATTAACAGCAGTGAAAACATCATTACAGTCCTCAGGAAGGTTATTTGAAATTTGATTATCGCTGAGAAAATCGGACTGATGGTAAAAGTATACCTCACTGATAAACGGGTGCTTTGATTTTTAGCTAAGATTGACACAAAATGTGGGGGGGGACAAAAACAAAAGGACCTGTAAGCAGGTGTATTAACAACTATTTATGAAGCAGTGTTGGCTGTGATGAAGTAATTTAAACATTTAACACGCTTCAGTTGGTACGTACTGATATAAATTTATGTTTGGCACGAGATCATGTTTGCATGAGAATTGAATGCAATAACAGAATCCAGGCCGTAGTAGTCGTGAGAATCATGAAAACATAGAGATACAATTACCTTGGATTACTATTCACATCCATGATTATCAAAAGGCTTCAGCAGGGTGCAAGAAGAAACTGTAATAGCTTTGAAAATATCAGCTTTATATGGACGTATTGTGGCTGTAAGTCTTCATAGAAAGGTTGAAAATTGGCCTTGATGGAGGTCTCAGTGCCATGGTTCCATCAGAAAGGTTGAATACATGTGTATACGCTTTTCTTTTTTTTCTCAGTACGGTTCTGAGAAAAAGCTTTGCACTCGTGTCAAGTTTGCTCATGTTTGGGTTCACCTTCCGATTAATTGATTAATTAATTTCCGTACTTGCCATTATTTCATTAGAACGTAAACGTGTCAATCTGAGCCATCGTGTTGATGAGCAGAAGTGAAATGTGTCAGGTAGTTGGAGATGTTAAGCAACGTCGGGGTTACCGCTTACAGGAAGTGGGCTGTTAGATGTTGAACGAATCCCTCCCACTTCCTTTTGTCTTTATCCACATGTAATCCAACCCTGGTGCTGTGAGAGATCTTTCAGGGACCCCCGGGGGAACGCGCCAAACAGGCGTGATCCATCTTGGTGCTAATTAGAGATGTCTCCGTTTTATTGGCGAGAGGATGGCTGGATAACGTCAGCTCCGTTTGACGTGCTCGCTCAGTGGGTTTACTCCTCATCAACTTTCCGATAACTAAATATAGCGATCACACTCCTGAGAGTAACGACATTAATGAGGACGATGGCGATGCATCACCGCAGCACCTATATTAACAGTAAAGGATGTCCTCGGGGAGGGGGGGGGGGGGCTCAGTGTTTATGCAGCCGTTAGCGACGCGTGTGGTCTGAATGGAAAGTTCTGTCTGCGCCTTAGTGTGAGGCATTCATCAGGATGGCGAACACGTCTTCAGACAATTACATTGGCTGGATGAAACTACAGCACCTGTTGAATAAATACAGCAATGTCTCATATTTATTCAAATCGGGTTTTTTTCCCCCCCTTATTTTGGCTTTTTACTGTTGCAGCAAGACTATTAGCCGATCCACTTGAGATCACAACTCTGATTTATATTTCTCTCTTCCTCTTCTTGTGTCTTTGTGTGTGTGTGTACGTGTGTGATGTTATTATTGGAAACGTTACTTTATTACATTTATAATTCTGCAGAAATATTGATCAAAGTGATAAAATCCCACATAAAATCATTAAAGCTGTGTTCAGTGTGTAATATTTTTCAAAAATAGTAAATACCTGAATTCAATCCCGCACAAACCCACTTGACCAATCGGGGATAATTGCCATTATTTAATTATTTCAGAATAACATAATGACATTTCAATTCAAATGCTGTAACTTTAATTAAAACACTATTCTAATAGAGTGTTATAGGTAATGCATCAACATAAAGGAAAGGGCTTCAACAGTGGTTTCTTTTTATCTCACTTACATCATCAGAACATAATAAGAAGTCCAGCATAAAACTAATTACATTAAACAAAACAAAAAGCAGATGTACCCATGGATCCTCCATGAAAATGAAGCCAATCATTTTATTTATTAGGACTGTTAGTAAAGACAATCAACTTGTTTGAGGAGAATCTTCTCCAGTAGCAGACTAAATTTGCTCCAGAAAGACTTCATGAACAATGATTAGGTGTTTCATTAGTCAGATTTTTAACTTAACTTTGAATTTAGAGGGTCCCCCCCCACTCCCAATCCAGACCCACATATCACCACATGCATTCTGCAAAAACTGCAAAACAATAAACCGCCATGTTAAAATAATGCAGATGTATGGCTTGTTCTCATACTTTAAAGCATTCCAACAGCTTCGTTTTTCAAAACACTCTCAGGTTGTTAAGTGAGACAACCAGGAAGAAGTCTCCTGCTATTCTATATGCGTCAAACGCTCCCGAAGCGGATGCAAGAAAAACAGTTGTGTTGTGGCAACACACAGGAAATTACCACCCAGGTTGGCAGTTTCTTTCACCTTTTTCTATTTCGTTTGTATTCCTATGGTTATTCAATGTGCTACTGTTTTAGTTGCCTTTTCTCACCGACGCCATGTCACACCCCTCACACGTAGCGAAAACACAATATTGAGTTTAACACTAAGTGACTAAATGCTTCAACTCAGTGCGGCGGGCTCAAGCATACGTCTGGATGAAAGCATGAAAATTGTTGCTACGCGCTCAGACGTCTCTTCGATACGTTCGTTTTTTCGTTGGTCTGATTTGTGAGATGTCGAAGGAGTGGAGTCCAGCACCTCACTGCGGGGGTCACAGGTTTGTGGAGTCTATAAGCTGCTCTTGGCCTTGTATTCTGGTCACGACTCGAGGTGCTGTCTGTTTCACCGCTGAGACAAAGTTAAGTTAGATCTGGAGTTCCCAGGCTTTACTTAAAAGATTTTACACACACACACACACACAACAGAGAGACGGTGAATCGACACTTCTAACAGCTCCAGCCTTTATTGCACCCGCAGAAACATAAATAAAATATTCCACGACAACAAGTTTCTCATTTGTCATTTGATGGCTTGCATCAGAGCATTATCTCCTCCGTTTGTTTTTTTTTAAAACGCAGTTTCCATTAGTTTCATATATTTCACACTCGCCGGAAAACACTTTACGTGATCAGATGAGAAATGTCCTGGGTATCTCTGGCGTGGAGCATTATCTGCTTTGCAAACCGATCTGGAAAGTTTTGAAAGATTCATATCCGCATGCGCTCCTCTGTCTCTCGCTTGCCGACATGTAATTCTGACAAGTGCTTTTGTTATGTCGAACGATTAAATGAAATTAAAAGTACAAAGGCGCTGATCGCATCGACAGTTTACCGCGGGCCAGCGTAATGAAATTTCTTTTCCCAGAGAATCAATGGGCTGCAGTCCCCTGGTGGACTGTGTAATTACAAAACCCTCATTAGATTATGAAACTATACAGCATATGGCGAGAGGAGGGGATTCCTTTGATGTGCTCTTGTAATGACTGCAGCAGGGAAAGAAAAAAGAAGAAGAGGAGCGAGAGACAGAGAATTGTCTGTCTTTGACTTCATTTGAATCCCTTGAAAGAACTCAAAGCTTTGAAAGCAGGGTTTTGTGTATTCTGCCGCCGCCCCCTCGGACTCCATCTCGGCTCCTGAATGCCACACCGGAGTCTGAGATTGACCCTGGAAATGTCAAAGCGCTTTGACATGCCAAGGCCGCTGATGACGCGGCCTTCAGATGCGAAGGGGGCGTTGTCGCCTGGCCAGAGGAGCGTTTTGAGGAGAGCACTCCGTTTCCTGGTGGAACGCGGCGGGCACTCGTCTTCTTGTTTGGTAAAACGGATCGGGCGCCTTGGAAAAACACAGTCATTCAGAGTAACTATGTTTGACAGACAAAGACAAGCAACAGCATTCACGGTGAGTGCAGAGGATGTTACAAAACCAACAAGCCAGCTCTACTTAAAAGCCAATTGAAAATATATATGTATAAAAAAAAAGAAAACGCAATATTCTCCGTTTCGCAAGTTCTTTGATTTAGTATTTAGGTTGGGTAAATAGCCGCAGCTTTCTGAATAAACAATCCTCTTTCATTGTTTTCTTGCGGTTTCCTGAAAGACAGACATTTTTAAAAAGTGGCGATGTCAGCAGGGCATCAGAAAGTGTTGGGAAATCCTCAGAAGTAATCTGGAGCTGCGCCTCCTAAACTGTTGGGTTGAGATCCAAATTGACTTACAGTCTGGCTGCTCGTGGCTCCCTTTATGACGAGGATATGAAATTTTTTAATAAGTGTGTTTCCCAGTGCTGCGGAAAAGTAATTTCTCACAGGGGTCTTCAGATAAAAAAAAGAAAAAAAAACATTTAAGAACCACTCATCTCGACAGCAGATTTTTGTGTAATATCGGGAAATTTTGTGGGCGAGATTGTCTCGAGAACAGCAACTTGATTAAAGGCAGGATTCTGACAGTGGAGTTACAGACGCGACTGTGAAGGTGAAATTTTTCATGTTTCTCAAAGCTACTTGAACTTTTCCTGGCAGTAGCTGTGAGTGATGCCGCAATCCAGTCGGCAATCCAGTTGTCTGGGAAATAGCTTTCCATTTACTGACGACATTGCAAGTTGGAAAACAATATGATTGTTCTTGTTGGAGCTAGTTTTGAGTAAAATAGCGACACCGTAACTTCATACATACAGGCAACGTTTAAGTCAGTTAAGTGTGAGAAAGACTGCATTCATACACGATTCATACAATGATGTCATACTGTTTACACTTTAAAATGTGTCAAAGTTAAACGTCAAAAATCTTGACATTTAAGGGGTTGAGGTCTTTACAATTTCAGCTCCTCAACTCTAAACAGAACTTGAGATTACAAGTGTCTGTTTATACGGCAACTAGTGGCCACTAGTGGCCCAACATGCTAACTGCATCATTTTCAGAGTGTTGCCGTGTTAACGAAACGAAAACACACAAAAAAATGTGTCTTCACTTGAGACTTCATGTAAAATCCAGTATGACACCTGCTAATCTCATGCTCCATTCAAATAGACGGTGGTTTCACATTTCTGGGAAACTGGATTGCTTCTCAGTTTGTTTGCTTGTTTTCACCATGGAGTGACGAAAGGAGCACAAATCAATTGTGTAGATGCATTAAAGCTAATCTATCTGAAATTGGCTTGAAAAAAATACAGTCGGAGAGTAAAACTGTGGAAACACTGGGAAAAACAAAAGCAATGGAAGAGATTCAGAAAAGATAACGAGACTAAAAAGGAGGTAACAACATACAAAAAAAAACATTGAATAAAATATGCATCTAAAAGTTGTGGAGAGCCAGCTTGCCACAATAACGGCATCTTTGTAAAAGGTCTTTTTCACACACGAAAAAACAGACACAATCATGACAAACAAAAATGATTTCACTCATTCAACATGAACTCCTCCCACAGTCTTTAGTACCAAATATCCATCCTCGGCACTTCACCTTAAGTAGATCAGCTTCCAGATTTTCTTCCCATTTTTAAATGCAGACCTTTCGTGGGTAATTCCCTTTCACTCCAGAAGCAAACTAGAACACTCGGGTCCCATTTAAATGACATTTTTTGGTGGATTTGTTGAAAAAGGCCGCACTTTAATGTGAACTCTGTTTTCTATTTACCCCCTGTGCTGAAAAGTGATGCAAAAGGGCTTTGTTTGTACAGAAAAGCAAGATGCATCAATCCAATCCAACACACACAATAAACACATAAATAAAATCATTTGTCACAGGATTGTTTCATTTTTCAGAGAGAGAGAGAGAGAGAGAGAGAAAGAGAAAAAGCTTGGACTTTGGATTGGTTCAATATTGTGATAACAGATGGCTTTCATGGTGCAGAAGGCAGGGGAAGATAAAAAGAAAGAGAGAAAAAAGACCATCGTTGTGACAAATTAAACTACTGAGTAGGAATAAAACCGTGGCTCGGCTGCACATTTCAAAATAAACTGACCGGTTTCCTGCTGATTTACATCAAAATGTTTCACTGCCCTGCGCCGTGTGATTTCATACACTGCAGGACTCATCACAGGCTGCTGCTTCTTCTTCTTCATTTTTTTTTTTCCATAAGTGCTGAAAACCAACTTTTGCTGTTTTTTGATAACTCCAGCCTCCCCTCTGAGGTGATAGGTCTGTAAAGGACCCTTGATATTGTGGGGGCGTTTGAAATGACAGCAGAGCTGCTGATTGAACTCCACTGAATTCACCAACAGTGATCAGATGGCTGTCTGGATCCAAAAAGTTATGGAAAGATAAAAATCTAAAAATGGCCTCTTTTTCTCACATCATAATGAAAAACAACAAACAGAAGTAAAACACTCTTGTCAACACTGCTGCTGACAAAGACCTCAATGATTACAAGCTGAATTTTTTTTCTCTCTTTCGAACTAAATATCCAAAAGGGTGTTTTTCATGTTCTATTGGGTCCACACCTATACGGAGACAAACGTTAAATGGCATTCAGTTTGCAGATATGAATTAGAAAGACGCACCTTTAGTTACACAACCATAGTTTATTACTGATGTCATCACTTACACAGACAGAGGGAGTGTCAGCGATACCCACTGGAAGGTGATCAGCAAATCATACGAGAGTCTCCGGTCAAGAACAGTTTTGGAAACCTTGCTTTTGTAACAAAAGCCCCCCACCCGCCCCAACCAGATGCTCTATTTTTTTTTTTTTTTTACACTTGCACTTGTCAAAAACCTGAACTCCGAAACTGCGATACAAAAAAAAAATTATAATAATAATCCCCAAAAATGTGACAGGTGGCAGGTAGTGGCAGAGTGATTTTCAGAGGAAGAACACCTTCTTTTTAATCCAGTTTTTGTTTTGTTTTTTCAGCGTCTTTGAACCTGAATACAAAGATAATGAACAATGTGTTTGAGTACTTCTTTGAAAATCACCCTGGCTTTCAGCTGCCCGGCCACATTTTTTTTATTTTGCTCTACTTGAAATCTGGAAACTACACCTGTTATAGAAGAAAGTCACACCTGACTGTTTAAACAAATCCACCCGTTGTGCTGAGCATCTGCAATGTCTGTACATAGGGCTGGGCAATATATCAATAATTATCAATAACACCAAAGGAGATTTAGAAATTCACAAGATTAAATACCACCTTGGTTTTAAGAGCATTTTTAATGTGATGTGAGGGTGGATTTGTAGTATTTTTGCAAAGTTTGTGTTTCATTATTCGTTATTGGACAATCCAATAAGTGTTCAGTCAGTTGTTTTAGTGGTTTAGTGAAAAAAACCTCTGACTTCATGATGTATCTGCAGCGGAATCTTTGTTCTGAGTCCTGAACTTCAGCTTTCACTTTCACGATTGCTTGACGAATCTCATGACAGGCGATTTTCAATCTTCCTCATTTACTTTATTTACAATTCAAATTATATTAGTGTCTTACAGCACTAAACTGATTTTATTTTTGGAAGATCGCATATAACATTACAGAAAATCCAACAATTTCCGCACAAGTAATCGAGGAGGATACCGCATTTTACCGTATAAATTGCATCTGGCATAAAAAAACAAACAAAACATCTATAAGTCACACTGGCGTATAAGACACATTTATTTTTCCTCGGCCAGTCGATTTTTGATACGAGTCGTGTGACGAGTCAAACGACTAACAAAAGTGTGAATTCTAATCCAGAAAATACGGTAACGTCTGTACTATGTGGTAGATTTTAAACCTCTTAAAGTTGCGGTGCTTTACTTGATTGTACGTCCAAATCACTTCTTTTGAAGAATCAAAAGTATAACTGGAAGCTCATTGAACCATGTGCCAGACTCACACTGGCATTCCATGTTTAAAACAACATTATTAGATGAAGTCCTCAACTTGAGCTGAAATAAAGTCCTCAGTACTCAGAATTCCTCCATATAGGACTTTTAGCTATGAGAATATTTGCTTTAGAAACTAGATATTGGCGTTAATTTTGAATATTTTAATAGTGTCACATGTTTTTCTAAAATATTGATATTGTATTATAGAGACAAGATACAAATTGAAATTTCCACGAGTGTAATATTGTGAAGATATCATGTGGGATTGCAAATATGTTGTTAAAAGTGAAGGAATGTGGATTTGGTTCCAGATGGTCACAAACGCTGTGTTCTGGTTAAGTGATTTATCAAATTGTGTCACAACAGTTTGTGAAAAGCACCAAAATGTGACCCTACATTGTCATCACAATATCAATATTGAGGTATTTGGTTAAAACTATTAGGATATTAGATTTTTTGTCCATATCGCCCAGCCCTACTGACACAACATACTATTAAGTCGTGATGCGAAATTCCATTTTACTCTAGAAATTAACATACAGCCAAAGTTCACCATTGTATTCCACTACAAGCAGTACAATGTCAGAGATTAAATCCTGTGGTCCGGTAAGGCTAAACAAATGGAGTCCTTCCATAGAAGAGCTCAAAGATCTGTAACTTCCGATCGTCTTTTTCCTTCCTTCTGATGCCCACAGAGTTCGAGAAGAAGAAGCATTCGCTTTGCCAAAGATTAACTGCAGTCCAGAAGAAAGGATGTCTTTATTTACAGAAAAGGTCCTTTGCATCACACTCCTTTTTGAAGATTCATGAGTCCAGAACTGAACCTGCATGGGAAGAAAAGCATGAAAAGACAAAATTAGAAGAAAAAATACATTATCAGGAAAAAAAAATAAAAGGAACTCGGCATAATAACTTAGCTTTTCTACCTGCAGGGGATTAACATGTTGAAAACATTTGCAAAGCAGCTCCAGAATTGGATGCATTATTCACCACTGGCCTCCATTTTCACTCCTTTTGTTTACTTTTCATGTTTGCCATTGTGAGAAAACTCATTATGTTGAAAGGAAAAAAAAAAAAAAAATCAGCCTAAAGGTTTTAAAACCCCTTCGAGTGACCCTCAGAGGAAAAAGGGACAAAGATGAAACAAACAGCAGTTCATCTGTTTGAGGAGCTCCAGCAGTGGCCAGCTGGGAATCTCTTGGTTCAGCGGAAATATGTTTTTATCCTGTTTACGACATTTGACTCATTGTGACAGAGCACCATTTACGTTTAGGTAAATATCGGTGACGTGACATGAAACCAACACTGAAAAGGAGAGGAAATCTCTGAATTATTTATACATTTTTTATGGATTTCACATTACGCCTGTCACATCCAGTGTTGAACATGGACGAGCAAAGGAAACACATATCTACTCTGTACTTAATAACGTTGACAATGGTAATCGTTTGTGACGTCAAGACATTTCTTCTGCTGGGTATTTTTAACTGTTTGTTTTATAAGACGACGAGTCAACCAACTTTTTTCACAGATGTGCGAAACACAAAGAGGAATAAATATTGCACTATACACCAATATTAAAGAACACACTCATCGAAGCTCTGAAACAGGTGAAACAGATTTTTTTTTTTTTTTAAGTGCAGAGGGGTTTTCTTAAAAACCCAGGAACGTGTAAATGTGGCCTGAATCTGCCTCTCGTACCAAAATCTTTTGTCTCGTCTTCCTCGTGTCTGATTGGTGCCCCGATGTCTTTCACTTGTCTGTGATTGTCTTCACCTGGAGGTTTTGGTATTTAATGGGGCTTCGCTTCTGTGTCCTGTTTGCCAGTTTGTCTGTGTTGCAGCGTCACTTATTTTTCTGTTCCTGCTTTCCTCCGTGTTTGTTTTGTTTTTGTTTTTTTCACTTTTTGGATTTTTATCTCGAAGGCATGGCTTTGTTGGTCGTTTGCGCCAGCCTCCCTTTCCCTCATGCTTCTGATAAAGCAAGCCCCTGCGACTTATACGACAGTGTCCGGCCCAAATAGTGCTTCCCCAATCAGCGATCATTGACAGAACCCAAAGAAAAGAAAAAAAACCTGCATTTTTATTCAACCAACACAAAAATAAATGTCTGGGAGACTGGTTATGTAATCTACTGTCTCCACTGTCCTAATAGTAAAAACCCTTACCTACTCTTGTATTGAATGCCTTCATAATACAGTGCAGGTCACATTTGACTCCAAGAATCGAAATATAATAGCTGACACTAATAAATGACTGATTTTCTCCTGTACAAGGACATCTGTTATATGAAAAGTTACCATGTTTTGGATAAGATATGAGAACATAGCAGCTGATTGTTAATATTTTGAGCATTTGATGTTCGTTTGACCCATAGTGGTTCCCATCTCAAAAGATACTTGTCAGAAGTACAGTTTTGCTGGTGTCTAAAGTCACATTGGATCCATTTTGACTCAAACAGCAGTGTGAACGTTAAACAGAAGTCTTTGTGTTTGTATTTGTGTCTGACTCAAGTTGGAGGAGTTCTACAAACGAGCCTGTGGAAATTCCAGCATCATTCTTGAGGCCAAAACGTATCATCTTTACAAATCAGCATATTTTGGGTCATTTCAGTTCAGTATTTTCAATGCAGGTTGCTGGGGAGTTAGTTTGCACTTCATGTGGAGACTTTTTTTTTTTTTTTTTTTTTCTTTTTCTCCCCAGTCTGGTTCGCCGCTGTCAGACACCGTGAAGACCTCCATTCTCCTTGAGATTAAATTGCCTGTCATGGAGCTCAGTGGCTGACTGGCAGCTCCTCTGCTCCTCTAAAAAGTACATTCTCCAAAAGAGTCCCGAGGAACATAACATAACAACCTTCATAGCCACGTCCGCTATCGATTCCGGCCGTCTGTCAGCCACGGCGCAGGTTTGACGAACTGCAGCGGGAAGCCACTGCCGGACTTGTGAGGGCCCCCATTATGGATGCCCAACTTTTGATAGAAAGCAGACAGCTCTGACAGCCTCGTTAGATTAATTCACAAATAGGCAGTTTGACACAGGCCAGGGCAGAGCGGCGGCGTGGCAGTGCACACCGCCATATAAATCATCCTCAATTATGCAGGAGAACCCAAACAGTGCGAGAACCATCAGGCCATCGCTTGACAAGCAAACCTGCATAATCATATCGTACACACGGCGAAGAGTGTCCATAAATTAAGGTAGTCGCTGCACTTTGCCCATCGCTGCGATGAATTCCTTCCTTTAGGAGTCATTTACATTCGGAGCTGTCACTGTGATTAATGTGGTACTAATTTGAGAGTAATTTCAGGCTGGAAAGACAAAGAGCAGAGCTGTTCCTTGTCAGTGGAGGAAAATGTCTTCGGAGATGGATCTGCACCGCGGCTCACTTCAGAACGAGGGGGGGGGGGGGGGGTAAATCATTCACAATATTTGAGTGACTGTCTGAAAAGACGCTAAAAATACTGAGAGGGAGGGGAAAAAACATACACACGCACACACACACAAAAAAACAAGCTATCTCTGGGTGTAGCCTTCGTATAATTGGTGGCTGACAAGTGCTAATTTAACTGGCGAAGGATTCATTTCCATTTAGTGCCTGAAGAAAGCCTGGCCGAGAGATTTAACACAGCAGGTGCGGAGCCCGTGTTTGTGCAATTCAGCCGTGTAATTGGCAAAACGCAGTATTCATCTCCGCAATATGTTTTGTGTAATAACTACCTTGACTGGGCTTCTTCTTTCTTTTTCTTTTTTTTTCATGGAATGGTCATTTCAAAGTTGCACTTAGCACAAATGTGACACAGAAATCTGCCTGGAGAGTCGGTGGAAGTGAAAGTGTGAGAACGCCCCATTTGCCTGCGGGCCGGGAGAAGTTTTACAGTGGGCACTACTTTTTGTCCAGCACATCAACAAACAAACGGTTTAATGGCGGCATGAGCATAAAGCTGTGTGTCGGGTCATCGTGAACAGTGTAAAAAAAAAACTTCGATAAAATGTTTATTTTCCAATGAGGGCTGAAAAAACTCATTGAATATAGTCATCAACTAATTTAGTCATAATTCGTTGATTAATGAATTGCTTTTTTTAACCAGTTGTTTTTTTTATTTCAATCTGTACTAGCGGTGACAAATAAACAATAAAAACTCTCGTCAACTCAAGCTGCTTCTAATTTGATATCGAGTAAATCTTTATAGTTTGCAACTGTTATGGTTTACACTACAGCTTATTTGATGTTTTCAATGAATTTCCATCCCAGAAAATGAAGTGTTGAAATGGACGGTTTAGACAAAAGAATGAAAAATTGTAACCCTCCGAATTCTGTGTCCAATCTTTGGAACAACCAATAATGGAATAATGTTGGCAATTCTGAATGGAATAAGTTGCCAGTAATGTCATAGAATAGTAATTTGAGTATTGAGCATTGAGTGTTATGAACTTTATTATATTGAATCAGTGTAATATTTCTCAATATTCCTTTTTTTTCGTCGTGTTTCCATTAAAAGTACGAAAATCATAACAAGAACACATTAAAACTGATGGTGTAAACTACCATTTAAACCCAGCTGTAGGCAATAAACATGGAACGATCATCAGTTTTAAAAAGAAAAAAAAAACAATTCCCAATACCACAAATCAAAGAGTCTGCTGTCGTTCGTTGGGATTCATAATAGTAGCCGAGACGTCATCTGTTCATGTGAAACACAAGAAGTTCCACACGGAGCTAAAAACTGCAGCTGAGTGTGAGGGGTGGGGGGGGGCGGGGGTGGGTGGGCATTTGTGGTGTGAAAACGTGATCAGAATGCGAGAAAGTTGGCAGAAGTGGCACGTTGTCCTCCTCCCTTTAGAAATGTATGATAGACTGTGTAACTGCAGGAAAGCAGGACCTTTTCCATTCTGAGGATAAGTCAATTCTCGAGATCCAAAACATCGCCTCTGTTTCCTCCTCGATTCTGTTCCATTGTCAGTTTAGAAGAAACAAGACAAACGTGAGCGTTATCAAACATGGCCACTGTGATAAAGGGTTGAATCAGAATAATCGAGATATTAAACCAAAATGACTGACATCTTCAGTTTCGCATCTGCATTTGTGTTTTTCTACTCCAAGTGGACATATTAGGAATAGCAGTTACAATTATTGAAACGTGTTTTCTTTGTCGTTTTGGCACTTTTTATAGTTAACGATCCTGTGGATTGACCTCTGCTGCAGGCTGCTTTTGGCCCCCAGGACACATGTTTGACCTTACTGGGTTAAATGTTTCTCCTCGAACTGAATCCTGACTGTAGCCTGTGCAGGATCAGGAGGGATTGGGAACGACTCGAGTTCTGAGAGGACAACAAACAACGTAATAAAAAAAAAAAAAAAAAAAAAAAAAGCTGCTCCTGCCAGCCGAAGCTTTTCATTCAGTCTCCTGGCTTTGGTTTAAAGCATCGCAGACAGCGCGGGTTACGGATGTCACCTTTGAGGATTTCTGTGTTTTTCTCCCTTTAAACATTTGCCTCTTGCTGACGTCCAGGGCTTCACAGTGCGGCGCTGTGGGCTGGCCGTCTCTGCACCATTCAGCCCCGCTGCGACGCGCTCTGAGATTCCCCGCCGTGTCCCGGGGCCTTTGTTGCAACCAGTCACCACTTGGTTCAAGGTGTTTCCACCGCGCGTACCAATGCATTCCTGCTACAGAGGTCAGTCCAGCTGAGGGGGTGTTCCAGGCTTGTGTTGGCTTTGGCTTTTACCAAAAGCTCAGCAGAAGTGAAGAAGAAGAAGAAAGCATGCGCGTTGCCCCCCCCCCCCCGCTGCTTCATGCAGCCCCGCACAAAGACACCAAACTTAAGAAACCGACTGAGTTGAAAGGTGTGCAAGGTAAGTCCGCCGGGCAACGCCGGCGCTTTGAACAAGTTGTTGTTGTGCGTTTGGATCATTCGCCTCCCGTCTCTCGTGGAGCTTTCCCACTGGGAGCGCGGTTAATAATACTGTTTCACAGTGAGGTAACAATAAGCCCACGTTCATGCTTCGTATGAAGAGTTTCTCTCAATCCTTTTCCCAATGACTTTACACGGGCATGTAAAACTTTTTTAGCATATTCGCCAAAAATAAGTTGCGTGACTTGTCAAAGTTCGCACTGGTGAAAAAAAGACACATGATTCTTCCAATTATTTAACAGGGATGGTCAAAATAATGTCTTTTTTTAACAAAAGAAACATTTTCCACAAACTTATGTTTGTAACGTTTGTAACGTTTGTCATTCATGTGGAAAGATACAATAGAAAATTGAAAAAATGTAGCTTAAATTACTATTCTTCATTGCAAAATATACTTAAAGGTATTTTTATATATGTGTATATTCAATTAGTTTCCTTTTCTTTCTTTTTTTCTTACAATATTTTATCAGTGGGAAAGGTAATACGTTTTCCAGTAATATTGTAGCAGCACTCAGGTGTCATATAGTGACTTCTATTGGTCCAAGATGGTATGACAGGTATATTTTGATATATAATATAAATCACTGCTTAATATACAAGACTCATAAACAACTAAACAACCTAAAAAAAGAGTGTGACTTGTAGTCTGGAAAATACGTTAAGCATTATTATAATAATAGGAAAACAAATATTTGATGTTTGTTCTATATGCTAAGATGATCAATTTAAGATGTGGGATATGGAACTAATGTCAGGTGAATTGGTACTGCAGGTCTGAACATATATCCCTTTGTCTTTTTCGATAACTTATAAGTAATTTCTAAGTTAATAAGTTATTGGATTTATTCACTTTGCCTTAGAGAAAAGTCAATACTGTAATTGTACTTGACTGATTATGTGTACTCCTGTACGTTATGCTTACTTGTTTCAACAGGGCCTCTTGAAAACCCCAATAAACCAAAATGTAAATATCACAGTGGGAACAAGAAGAAGAGATCAATCACCTGGACTCCGCTGTGAAGCATCAGACGTTACCAAAGCTGGTCTCTGTCAGCAGAAATCTGTCCAAGAAGAAGACAAAAGAAAAAGGACAATTGGCAAAATCTTGTATCACTACGTGAATGTTTCTCGACACGACTTCTCAAAAAACAGAGAAAATGATTATATAGATTATATATAGATTCCATTTTGAGGTCCCGACAAACCCCCTGAATCAATAGCCTCTGGCTCCAGGCTCCCGGCTCCAGGCAGGTGTGGTGCAGCCTGTTTAAATAATTAAGTACATGGAGAGAGGCTGAACTGAAGTCTACAGCTCGTCATAACACAGTGAAGGATACGGGCATCGTGTTACAACGTTAAAAGCAGGTAATTGGAGCGAGTAATTGGCCAGTTTGGGTGCTCAAAGTGGCCTGAAAGTGCGAAGAAGACACGGCACTCATTGATTAAAGGCCCCAGAGGGCCCGGCGCACCGCCTGCAAACATTAGTTGTTAGGTAAAGGCAGAGGAGGAGGAGGAGGAGAAGGAGGAGGAAGAGGAGGAGGGTGGCGGGTGAGAAAGTAACAGAAGCCACAGCCCGCTTGACCTTGAGGAGCAGAGAGTGTTGAAGCGCGTCAGCTTGGATTCAACAGGTTCCAATGTGGCGTCATTAAAGACACAGCCTTGTTTCCTGAGCTTACCTTGGTAGTTTTGATCTTGTTCCCCGTAGCGCAGCTCCAGCCCTTCAGATCGGGAAGCACTTTGCATTCCTCCCCATCAAGGCACGGATGCATCTGACACCACCACTTCTGCTCCACTATCGAGGCTGATGTAAAAAACCACGGAGGTCAAAGGAGAAAATGTCAAAAATGTCTTTGGTTTTTTTCTCAATACTCGCGTATTGGTGGAAAATTTATTTGACTTTACATTTTGATCAGGATAAATAGTAATCAATCAATGGAATCTATGAAAAATTGTATGAGATGCATACAATAAATAGATAACGCAAAATGTTTGAGCAAAATAAATAGGAAAACAAAAGTTTCACTTAATCTTTTTTTTTATAAACGTTTTTATAAACGTTGCTCTGAGTCACTTGAAAATGCAACTTTTCAGTAACGTTCAGTGACATGACTTCTGGGACTTTATTAGTGTCCATATGAATGTTTGTGTACTGGCCATTGTTAATGTGTCATGTGTTTGTCGTTTCATTACAAAAACAAACGCACCCACCTGGCATGCTAACTACATTTTCGGCATTGTGACGTGAAAACAATGCGTTTTCTCTTGTAAACCAGTCAAGATGCTGGAGAGGTAGTGAATCAGAAGGAATCTAATAAAATTTGGATATTATATCATTATATTAGAAGTTACTATCGAGTTGTCTGACATGGAAAACTATAACATAAGTCAATACGTTGAAATATGTATATGATTAAAGTATTTAAATGATTTTGTAACCATGTGACTCTTGTGGTTACATCATGGAACATTCCGATGCACATTCAGTCTCACTGAATCGATGTCCTAAAAACCAACAAACGATATAAATTCATCAGAAAGACAAAGAGCAGCTGATTCATTTTCCAGCTCATGGCGACCATGGCGTTCCCGTTCCCGGGTAGGTTTCCCTCCGACACCTGAAGTGAAAGCTTCTCTTTAAGTATCAATCAAATCATCATCGCGGCGTCTCGTCACGACGCGTCACATTCTTGACAGCTGTCTCAGGTAAGTGATGTAAAATTTTCTTTGAGAGCAGTAACACGTCTATTTTTGGGGTATTCAGACACGCAGGTCTCCGGCTGGCTGCCACATGTCGACGTGTCGGGGACGGGAAGCGGAGGCAGATGCGACTCCCGTCATGTGAGGCCATAATAACTCTCCCAACGGCCTCCATAACGGCACATTAAGCTTCTGCCGGTGCCACGTACAGGACATCAGTTAAATTTGCTGTATTGTAGCGGTCATTATCCACGTTTCACAACCCCATCCACAAGCATTAGCGTCGCCTTCTAATGAAGAGGGCGGCCATTATAATCCACACATAACATCGGAGCCACACTCGGGTAAATTGCACAGAATGGCGCCTTTATGACACGAGGGAATCCATTTGTATTACACGGCGATGGTTATGGCGGCAGTGTGGCGCAAAAAGTGCATCAGGTCAACTGTGGGCAGATGGTGGTTGTGTAACAGCGGCTATTAAAAAGCCACAAAGGTTTCTCCTGAAATTAAATGGGACTATTGATGATCAAACACAGAGAAAGTGCAGGGATACATTTCACTTGATGGTCAATGATGCTTCACAAAGACGAGGGCCGCTCAGACTGAAAACATCTGGGAGCAGGAATTACACTTTTATCCAAAGCGCCTGAATCGTCGCTCTGACCTTGAGCTCCCAATCATGAATGATCAGATTTTTTCTTGTGTGGGATAATTTAGTGCTCACCTGTCAGTTCTTATCAATACTTGAGTTTTGTGGCCACTTTAAAAAAGAAAAACTGAAGCTTGTTTTTTTTTGTTTGGTCGGGTTATAAAAAAAAGTGTTTGAATAAAGATGTCCTAATTAGATTTATGAGCCAGAAAGGAACCATGGCCAAATCCTAGTTCTGGCAGAGACGTTAAAAATAACAAGCTGTGGCTGTAAATCTGATGGCGACTGTAATTTAATTTCAGTTTGAAATCACAGATCAAATCTGGTAACTAAAACTGACAAAGAAGTCAGTAAAATCAGGACTTAACGAAGTGTTTCTGTGACTGTAAACCAAACAAGCAGTTAGTGTTTAATCCTCGGAAACGTTACCGTTCAGCTGCTATGCAGCGTCTCACCACTAGTCGGAGCTACAGAGCTACGAGTTGACTGTGGACCCGTTGACACGATGTTTTCAGGTGAAAATAGAAAACTTTCATTGTGCTTTGAGATGTCTTAAGTACCAGTTTCCTCAAGAACACCAATACCAATAGTATTAAGGTCAAGTCACTATAAAAATGCAGTGTACAAAGCCACATTTTGAAGAAATGTTTCAGGTGGGGTTTTTTTTTTCATCACGCGTTCAAATCTGCTCCTGTTTCCTTCGATGTCTTGGAGGATTTATCTTGAAGGGCATTTATCTTAATATAGAGAGACGATTGTCTCACACCGAGTGGAACAAAGGTAATTCCTGGTCATAGAAAAAAAGAATAATTAAAAGGTTAAGTGCTGATCATTTTTTCTGGGATCACCCGCGGAGCTTTAAACCGAAGCCAGTGGCTCACAGCTCTAATTTGCAGAAAATGTCAATACTCAAATGTCAAGGAATAGGTCAAACACTACCGACTCCCGGCGCCGGGCCAGGAAGCCGCGCTTTTCAGACCAAAGTCAAGCAGCCACTCGAGGCGAGTCGGGGGTCCGACACATTAGCATGCTAACGGAGCGTCTGGGTCACGGACTTCACAGCCTGAGCAGCGTCACAGTCGCTTACTGGTAACTTGATACACATTAAAAAAAAAAAAAAAACCTCTTCCTGTCGTCTCGCGGGTTTGTTTCGAGTTTAAAAACAGAGGGTGAATAATTTCCTCTCAGGATAACCTGGTTTGGTTTCACAGATCAGTCATAACGTTATGTCCGCTAAGTTGGAGTATTTTTGAAAAGTTCCGCCTTGGGAGTCATTTTGAAAAAGTTGCGTTTTCAGTGGCTCCGAGTACCATCATCATGCAAATGAACCCCGAGGGGACATTTGTAGCACAGATCTTGAAAGCATTAAATGATGGAAATTGAAACATTGACAAACATGATGCACTTTTAATAATTTAGCTGTCGCTGTATATCATTTTCCTTTTACGTTTTTTTTTCCAGCTGTTCAAAATTGAATTGGCAGTTTCTATCAAGTGTGTGTGTGCGTGTGTGTGTGCGTGCGTGCGTGCGTGTGTGCACGCATATGCTGCTATATTCAAAACCCAAAAGAAGCATCAGTCCCAAAGCAGAAAAAAAGAAGAAAAAAAAGATTGTCCATGAAATATTCAGTGAGTGGATCGTACCAT
Organism: Blennius ocellaris; assembly: GCF_963422515.1. Lineage (NCBI taxonomy): Eukaryota > Metazoa > Chordata > Actinopteri > Blenniiformes > Blenniidae > Blennius > Blennius ocellaris. The sequence continues at coordinate 5,847,603 of NC_137671.1, read as the reverse complement.
CGACACACGACGGGGCGGCTCTGGTGGTGCCAGCCACTTGCCCGGGAAAGCAGGAGCACTTCACGGTTTGTGACCTCTCCTCGATTTTGTTCTTGTTGCAGCAGCGGTGCAGCGCCACCACTTCGCAGGTCCCCGTCCGGACATGATGCGCTGCTGGAGACACGACAAGAAAAACAACGGAGGGATCAGACACGATGAATAATTTGCTGCCGTGGTTCACAATACACGCTTCCGGCCTTGGATCGAGTCCCAAAAGGAAAATCTCTTTTCTGTCCGTCTTTGGTAGTGTAAAAGGCAGATGGCCAGTTGCCTTAAAGGGGCAGGTATCCCTTCCAGTGGTCTACGTAGCCCCTCTCTGCTCAATTATTTGTATAAAGGTAGTCTTCAAACAAGTCACATGACGTTATACAGTCTGAACGTATACGGTCTGTGTCACACAAAGTGTGGGACTATTCGGATACACCCTGGGACTGGGAGTCACGACACTCTGGAGGCGGCCATTTTTATCATTGTCCATTTACTCGCTCAAGTGCAGTGGAACTATTTACTAAAGCCGTGGTGCACATGTACGGTAGCAGCGTTTCAGAAAATGTGCTCCGAACACCGTTGTTGTGGAAACGGATCCCCAACCCGTAACGAATGGTTTGTGATTTCACTTGGAAATGTTGTGTAAACAGTCACAGGACTTGACTTTGAGAATAATAAACAGTCTTTATATACAGTCTGCAACCTTTATATCTGTAACAATTATACATTATAACTTATTTGAAAACTTTAATATGTCTTTCTTTGTACGTATTTTTTTTTCACTGGAACTGTTTGAATGAATTAAAACGGATTGCTTTTTTTGAATTATGATTTGCTCTCAGAGTCGCGCAAAAGAGCACTGCACTCAACTCTGAATCCAGCAAAAAGAACAACAGAAGAAATTAAGAGATGATTGCAATATCCAAGAAATTGTCATAATAAAAGTGTGGCTGAGGAATTGCCTCTCTGCACAATAACAGCAGCCTCGTCTGTTCCAGCTGATTTGCGCCCTCCTTTCTCAAGTGTCAGATGCAATCATAAACAAAGCAGATGCTTTCAGGCACCACAGTTCACGCTGTAAATGAACTGGTGTATTAGGATGAACTCCTCCCTGTAGTTTGTGCCCACCTTTCCATATTCATTCAATCAAAACTGCTAAATGGATATTATGTGTGATATTGTGTGAAAGTTTCCACATGCTTTCACACACAGTTCCTGCCACTAGTTTTCCCGACACATGTGCAAGTAAATTGAAAGCGATAACGGTGGAGGATTTCACAGTTTCTCCAATGAGATGTATTTTTGCATTTATTATTCCCTGCCGGTGTGAAAGGATGGATGTATTACAGAAAAAAACCCCAACACTAACTCGTGGCAAATCATGCAAACTGTGTTGTTGTCACCACTCCGTTGCTGTCGAGGTAATGCTTCTCTGAAAGGTTGCTTTCATTCACGATGAATCGAAAGGCAACAAAAATGTTGGCTTCTTAATGTTGTTTGTTCCTTTTTTCCAACACTGTTTGCTCTTTAAAGTGTGTTTAATTCACTTCATCCATTCACATCAAAGTCACACAATTAGCAGCTTTGTCTTTTCTCGTATTTGTTTAGTTTTTCTGTTTGTATTTTCTGCCGGTTGCTTTGGGATCTTTAGCCATTATTTAAATCACCATCTGGCCTGGGATAATCAGATCATCGGTTTTCAGTGGCGGTTATTCGAGGGAACTTAAGAGCAATACGAAATTCTGTCAAGATGTTGAACCTCAAAAGATTGGTGATCTTGAAAGTTACTTTGTGGCGTTAGAAATGCACATTTAAGCCTTGCTGCACTTTTTTGTCATTCAATATGGCTTCAAAGAAATCACATGATGCATTGTTCAGAGAAACACAAAGGGTAAATATCATCTGTTGAGTCACGACACCTTTCCATCCCTCATCAGTGTTGGAAATTAGGGATGAGCAGATACCGATACTGGTATCGGTACTCGGTATCAGCTACGTCAGTAGATGTTTGTACTCGGCCTTTAAGAAAAATGGTATCAGTGTATTCCTGTTGGAAAATTCAAAGAAGCTGCCGGTTAAATCATTAAATTACCCATTTATAATATCTTTCAAGAGTTCTTGCAACAAGCTGCAGCGCGAAAAAAATGCAGATATGTAAAGGGGGGAAAGTGCAGCTCTGCAGTATCTGCAGCCAATTTCCAGATCACGCTCCATTGTCTGAATTATTTACAGCCCGAGCGGCTCCATTCTCTTTTAATTGCATGTGACATTTTCTGCAGAAATACTCTCCGCCGCTGCAGCGGTAAACAGTAAATCCAAAGCCATCCTGACTGTCTGTACTGTCGCAACTCAAATAAAGTTCATGTGGCTTTTCGCCGTTATATAGGTGGAGACGGGAACGCTTCCTGGCAGCTGCAGCAGCTCGCGGTAGAAGAATCAGCTGCTTTTGCTGGAACCGATCTAACAATATTAAGCACTTTAACTCCTCTGGGATGTCGGTGTTATTTGATTTAGGATCCGCGTAGCAGTGTCGAGTGAATGAATGGCTTTTACTTTGAGAAGCCCGGTTTTATGGGTTCAGATGATATCAGACGTTTTACCAATCGCTGATAGGAGAGATAAATAAACAGTAGTTAGTGGAGGACAATAAATACAAACTGGAGGGAAGGAAAAAGGGAAATCCCAATTGAAGCCACGTTTACATGACAGTGTTTCCATGTGAAAACGTAAAACTTTTACATTTTGGGTGTGTGTTTACACAACCACTGAAAACACGACTTTCTGAAAACCTCTCCCAAAATGGATGCACCCAAATCGTTTTCAGCATTTCCGCCATGTGAAGGTGAAACCTTTCTGAAACGCACAAACTCTTGCAGATTATGAAGTTTGCTTGTAAAATCGCTTCTGCCCTTCCACATACAGCAAAAAAATAATGCTGGTTGTCGCCAAAAAAAAAAAAAAAAAAGTGCTCAGTCATGCTCTGCCCCTGAGCTAGAAGAGATTTGAAAGACAAACAGACAGCAAGCCGAGCTGCTTTAGAGGTTTGCAAGAGAAGTGCTGCCAGGAGCTTCACACTGAGACGCTCCGGTGTTTCGGACTGGATTTGCACTTCTGCTTTGATGCCCGCTCAGCTCCCACAGCCAGCGGATAGAGAAGAGAAAGCATTTCGCTCAGGGATCGGGCTGTCCTGTAAAGCCGGAGTCCGTCTTTAAACCTGCCGTGACGGAGAGACGGAGAGTCCCCCCCCCCCCCCCCCCCCCCCACCCACCCACCTCCACTGGCCCTCGACAGGTCCACTGTCGTTGCTGCAGCTGCTGCCACGCTCATGTTTTAAAACTTTCATAAGACAAGCACAATGCCATTAAATTTAGATAACAGGATGTCAGGACACCCGTGTGGCAAAACAAATCTTACAAGAGCAGCATTTGCAGTTGGATGGAGACGGTGTAGCATGTTGTCACTGTCTTTTTTTTTTTTTTTTTTAAGTATGAGTGCATTATACATGTTGGAAAATGGTTGTCATTACATATTCAAATCTGGATTTCTGGGTTACCGCGCATGCTCAATGTTCAATTTGACGTGAGTAAAGTGAGTCGCATCCCCCGAAAAATTTCCTCGAATACAAATGAGAATGTACTTCATGCAACAGTCTTTATGAAAATAACGGAAGTGAGGCAGACTGTAGATTCTGGTCTGAATGCGTCTGAATAAGATACTCGCTCGCCAGTGGGAGCAACGAGAACACAAACCGGGAATCAAACCTCCGTCGTGGGTTTGACGGACAACCTACTCGACCACCTGTCAAATCTGAGGCCTGTCATTTGATAGAAAGCAGCTTTTTGAAGGTTGACTCCGACCTTCACCCTGCACCGACGTGTCTGTTTCCATGGCATTTATCAGGAAAGTGAAAAACATGCATCATGTTTGGATGACCTTTGGAAATCGCACGTGCAATCAGCCAAAACGTCAATCATGTCATTAAGAAAAGAAGCAGGTTATTTGGTGTGAAACTACCATTTTATCAGAGCATAATGCAGCGTCACACCCTCTTCCAAAAAAAACCCAAAACCCTTCCCACCTACAGTAAAGTGCGCTTCACTGCCTGATGCAAACATGTCACATGACACATTCCTTTTCACATCTGGCGTGTTGAGTGAAGCCCTCCAGGCAGACCTCTTCTCTTTCGTCATCCCAACGCGTCTCTATCCATCTGTGTTTTAAGCCTGGAACCTATGCCTTTCGTGTCTCACACCGCAATGATTTTTTTTATTTTTTTATTTTTTTGTGCGACCAGTAATTATACAGTTGCGTGATTCAGCAATGCATTAGAGTCCTTAAGTAAGACTCATTTGTACTGGGGAGTCAAAGTTGACGCATTATTCAAATATCAGAGAAGAAGTCCAAAATACAGACGTCTTTCTGAATCTTCAGCCCACTCCTCAGCCTAAATTTGCAATTTACTTGTGTCTTATGTTAATTTTTTAGCTTTTTAACCTTCTTCAGGAATGAATGTGACATCTACTGCATCAGAAATTCAACTTTTCATTACAGTGATGTAAGCCAGTTAAAATATGAAACACTTTATTGTTGATCCCTTCTCATCCCTCAGCTCATGAAAGATGCTCTTAACTTAAAGTGTTCAGATTTTTTTTCTTCTTCTGTCCATAAATCTCTGTTAGTGTGTTGTAGATGTATTGATATTGGAGCTCTCGTTCCTGATTTTCGATTCTCCTGTGTTGACTTGTGTTTGCGTTAATCCACTGTAAATCACTGCTGTAAATACTCGATTACAACTACATTCAGAGAGAGGCTACATGTGACTCCATAGTGTCTTTTTGACTGTTTGCACCGTTTCAGAGGTGGATGCATGATGAGATCACCCTCTCATATTACACTGAATTCCATTGGTTGCTTCAAACAATGACATCATACATATATTTTCACTATGTTCACTATGTTCTTTTGTCCTGTTCAAGTCCCAACTTTTTTCCAGGGTAAAAGTAGCGATGTTACATTTTGCGAAGGAATTTCTGTCACAGCATTTTATTCCACCGCATCATCATCCGTTTAGCGCGGAGCTCCTCTGCTGCTGAGAAGAGTTGCTGATTGCAGTCATTCATCCATCATCTTCTTCTGATTATGCAACTCAATAATGGAGCAGATCCCAGAGTATTATGTGTGAAGGTACAGCATGAACAGGTCACCAGCCCATGAAAAATTGTCTTTTCATCGTTTCACCCCTTTAAATTAAGCAATCATCAATTAGCTTAGCCAATGAGCTTGGGTCCACATTACACTGGCAGCATGGTGCATTGCACAATGTCCCATTGATGGTGTTTATATGTGTTCAACCACTTCATCTTTGAGTGTGTCTGACTGTGGGCATATATGGGTTTAAATTTGGTGTGAATGTGTGTTTACTTTGTAATGGGGCACTTTGTAAATGATCTTGGTTGCTTGGTTGATTTTCTGAAGCAGGTTTTCTCCCAGCCTATAAATTTTGGTATAATAATGTATTTTTCTTTTGTTTTAACCAGCTTGGGCCACTCTTTTTTTGTTTAGTTTAGTTTACTTGTTTCTTGTGTTTTAGCTATTCCTATACTTGGGATAAAACATTTCCATTCCTATTAGAATGTCTTTCTCATCTGGTGTTCTATTACTTGCGTGATTAAAAAGAAGTCAGATATTTTCGACGAAAAGATAATCTACTCTTGCAGTAAGTATATGTAATTGAGTTGTTTTTTTGACACCTCAGTTTCCCATTTCCTCTAAAATGCATTATCAACTAAAAAGAAGACATCAGTGTATTTTTTTATTCAAAATAATGAGAGCGTGAATGTGCCTGTGGTTCGTATTTTTAAAAAAACAAAACATAATCAACAACAGAAATATACTAAGAGGACTGTTGACAAAAAAGTAGTGCCTGAGTGAAACTTGGTGAATGGGTTCAGGTGAGACCACCACAGGACCTGATAAAGCTACTGTTCATGGTCGGTAATGAGAAGTCCATCACAGCAAACCAGCTGGTTGTCTCATTTAAATCCAACACCTCAGACTCAAAATGGGTTTCAGTCCTGAGCACAAACTCCTTCCTGCGTGAACTCCCGACACCTGACACTGACAGGCAGACAGCAGGCATTTGTGCCTTTTAGGGGATTCTTTGAACCAAAGCAGCTTTCAGTGAGAAGTGATGGGCTTTTTCTTTCTGCGCACCGCTGAAATTACTTTGCTCCAGAAGCTTTTATACATCGGTCTCGGGAGACCGTCGGGGAAACTGCAAATGATGCATACTTTGTATCATTCATGAAGCTGTTGTGAATGATAATGTAATCGTTGCTTTGCTTTGTGTGTAGCCAAAACACTGACTCTCTCACAGAGGGATCCTTCTTTAGTGATGAAGTGGCTGAGTGGATTTCCTTCTTTACAACATAATGAGGAGATGAAGCGTTGCGCTAATAGGAGTAAGCAGGTTTCCTCTGAAACTATTTGAAGAGTGACACATGACAAATAACATTTTTAGGCAATCTTTAAGCCTCCATCACAAAACTGAAGGGTGGAAATGATTGTTATGTTGAACCCGGGGATCCAGTAATGTTTCAGACTGGTAGTTACGGCTCTCTCATGGGTGCAAGTAGTTTTCTTTTACTTGGCAAGATGCTTCCTATGCATCATATAAGTCATTTTTATTACAAAGTACAGAAAGTGGAAGGTGCAGAGCAAGCATCTCTCCAATGCATACAACAGAGTATAAGTCAGATATGGAGGTCACACGTCAGTGAAACATTCAGAGTCTGCATGGAAAGTACCTCAAGCGATATGCTGCGAACTGAATCTGCACCACCTGACCGTAGCTAACGTCTAAAAGCACCCAGTATGATCCTCTGGAAACATTTCATTCCTCTCAGGTTCAAGTTCCCCCTCAGCAACCTGCGTGTTTTGATTCTTGCTAAGTGGTTTCCCATTGTGGGCGCTGAAACTCAAGGCCGTGATGTGTCTGTGGGGATCGCACTGGAACAATCTGAAGGTCAGAAATTAAAACTCTCTCCACCCACTTGAGCAGCCAGAGGTGCTGTGTGCTGAGATGGCAGTGCAATATGAAATTCAGGTGCAGGTGTATCCATGGTACTTGTCAGAGGGAGATGCAACGCTGGTTTTCACTGAGCCAAATGATGACGTGGTCACTGAGCTAATGTGGCCAGCATGGACAAAAGATTCAAGTGAATCAGATTTGATTCTTAATATACCTGCCTATGTCAGAAAATAGCAGAATGGCACCGGTGCATGTTACGACTCACTAAAAGACTGAACATATTCATTCAATTTACTCTTGGATTGTTTTCTTCTTTGCTTGTTGCGTTAAAGAGTGTGTGATGAAGACGTAAAAAAACCCAAACAAAAAAAACCTTGTCCACCTGTGCCCAAAAAACTAGAAAAATAAACTATGAACTGAAAAGCGGGCTTGACAAGCCGGCCAAACAAAACAAACAGGTGCAGTACCGGGCCAACCCTATACAGGGCCATAGGAGCCAGAACCGACACCAGGCTAAGGCAAAAACCCAAACTAAATCAGATCAAAAAGCGAAAACAGGATAACCAGTCCAGCCATGCCAAAACAAGCTGCTGCTAACAAAGAGCCGACCGGCTCCCCGGAGTTCAGGACAGAGGCCGGCGGCGTGGCACAACTGATGGCGGGAGCGTGCATCAAGACGAGGCGCGCTCCAGATGCAATCAAACCTCTGCAACCCGGCCAATGTATAGGCGGAGCGGGAGCGTTTAAAGGAGAAAACACAACAGAGGGCACTGATTACTAAATAGACTCACAAAAAAGAATAGGCTCAAACCGCTTAATATATGAAAATGGTAGTAAGTAAAATACGACACACCAGAACCATCAACATACACTTTAAAAACTGCTCCAAAGCCATGACTATGTTTGATTGGTCCAGCATCACACATGTCAATAGCATGGCTGAGGACTTGCATCCGAAAGCAGACATCACCAGACGAGCAATAAGAAGGAATCAAACCTGCAAAATCAGCCTGCTCCGGATCAGATAAATGGGAAAGCAACAAGCGCAAATTCTGTAATGCGACTGAATTGACAAGCTTTTCCTGAATCAAAGCCACTGTTTAAGCCATCCTCCTCAGGTGGTGCTGAACTGGACAGCTCCTGCACACAAACTGACCCACAGCCCAGCGCGTTCAGCACCAGAGCCACCGGACAGCTCCAGAGGCCCCGCAACAGGATTCTTGGACTCTAATAAAGCAACTCAATCAAAATACAGCTTCGGCATATTAACGTGACTAAGGCGTGTCGTACAGCGACGGCCAGAGGTAGAAATCAAATAGTACCGATCACCAACTTTGCTTTTAATGACGTAAGGAGCACCACATTGTGCTTGAAAACTGGAGAAAATGATGGCAAATAATTAAAAGTAACTCGTTACTTGATAAAAGAGATTTCTTAATGCATTGTACACAATAATAATAATGTAGACACAGTTTTTGTTTCTTCTGGGGGCTCTTCTGTGCTGTCAGCACTCAATGAGTGAGTCAGTCTGAGGACTGATTCACTCATTAGGTTCGACTGAAGTTATGTCAGTTTGCTGAAGTAGTGCACACACGTTATTTTGGTCTGTCAGAGTTAATCACACATTAGTGCTCCCGCAAGAGCCATGTCATTCTTGGCAGCCGGGGCTTTAACTGGCTTCAAGGACTGGAAATATCTGAACTTCTGGAGCATAAAAAGACAACAAGGAGCAAAGTTTTACTATGACGGAATCTGAACATGCGTATTATTAGATTTTACACCTCTGAGTAAAGCTCCTGTTTCTGTCTTTGTCTTTTTCTATTTGAGGCTTTAAACTGCTGCTATTCAGATTTCATTCTTACGTACAACAACTTGTGACTCTTTCTTAACAACTAAAGAAGTGACAATACCATAAAAACACTGGAAACTCAACAGTGCTACTCTGGATATCCTCTGAGATGTTAGAGGATTCAATTCTAGAGGCGAGATTTCAGCTGTCTTATGAGATTATTATTTGACTTCACCTCCAGCGAATCAGAGGCGACAATGCGCTTCAATACAGAGAAGAAGAAAATTAATTATCCTGTACATCATCTACACACGCCACTGGTGCCTCCAGCGGATCGGTAAATTAAGCAATCCAAGAATGGAGCTGTTGTCTTTAGCAGCATTTATGTGCAGGGAGAAAAGTTTGGTATGGAAGTAGTTCATGTTGTGATCCAATCATTTTCTATTGTATTTCCATTGGTTATTATAGAAAGGACACGCCACTCACAAGATGACATAGCTGTGATAACAGCCGTCCATAAACCCCTCTCACTGTCTGACAAATAACTATTTTTTTTATCCTCAATCAAAGACATTGTCACGATTTCCTGTCTCAACAGCCAAACTCACACGGTTACCTTCAATGTGCTAATATTGAGCTATTCTGCCTAAAATGGTCAAATTATAAAGTGCTGTTTACGCCACAATGTTTCGAGTGAAAACACATCAACATCGTCTATGTTTCAGTAAAGTTTCACGTCTCCACGGCAACGGTTTTGAAAACGATGTAGATTTGGTAAAAAAAACAACAAAACAAAACAAAACTACCAAGTCCCAGGAGAAGATGGACTGGGAGTCATGACACCCGCCGTTGTTGTTATTGTCCATCTACTCATGCATGTGGAGAAGAACAATTTAGTGGTGAGCATGCAAAAGTAGCAGTGTTTTCAAAAAGTTGTGATTTTCCCACGTCTCCGGTTTTTGAAGAGTTCTACCCTGAGAGCCGTTTTCAAACAGTTGAAAACAGTCGTGTGTAAAATATGTGAGCGGGGCCTAAAAGTCGGGTTTTATCACGGCAGCTCCTTTCTGATCTCTCACCGTATCCGCTGAAGAAGACATAGTGTTCAGCCAGCATTTACAATTGCACTCTGACAGTAGATGATTAGACCTTCACATATGAAAAATTGCAGGAAAATTGCGCCCCTGAGAAGTTTGTGTCCAGGGAATTCCACTTATTCATTTTAAAAAGTCAGACATAATATGTGAATTAAAGGTTTCTTGTCTGTTTGTCGTCTTTTCTCAAAGTTTTCTTTATTCTCAGCATCAATGCTGACACAACCTCAATCTTGGAGCAAATTTTCTTGTTGTTGGCTATGAAGAGTGGTACTTTTAGAATGCGTCTGATAGAAATGGCATAAATACGTCTAACTGCAACAGCCTGGAAAGAAAAATAAAGTGTGTTTTCTCTGATTATGATGGATGTGTTGAAATGCATCTTCCTGCATCCTCATTTCATGTTTCAAATATTTGACTTCCTATTTGCAACCAAAAATACTGAAAAACATTTAATATCAGGAACATTCTTCTGAATGTTTTTGCCAAAATTTTACTTAGAACTCAAATGAAACTTAAAATTCACATATATTAGCAACAACTAACTTAATTTTGGGCCAATTATGTTTACCGGAATTTCCAGAAGATAACCCTCAATTTTCTTCCCACGCTTTGAACCCTGCGTCTTAAACAATGATGCAGCAAATTTATGGATTTTTACGGGTTAATGAACTTCATGTGTGATGCCTTCAGGTGCATCACGTAACTCAAAACATTTTTAAATGTATTTTTCCTTTTAGATTCAGTTGGTGCAGCTTATATTCATGTACGCTCAATAGACTGGAAGTTACGATGGATCGGAACACTTTTGTTTTGATTTCTTTTAGTGTGTGGTTTTGTTTTTGTGTACATATACTGGTAAATATAATACAAAGCAAAGTGTGTAAGTGCATGTAAGCCGTTTTGTATTCAGGTATTTTATTTATTATTATTCATCAAATAGGTTACAAACCTTGCCTGGTTGTTGGGGTTTATGCGTCAATGATAATACTTTAATGGGGATAAATGACACCAACTTGGTTCAACAAGACAGGAAAACAGACAAAATAAAGTCAAATATTTTTTTGACCTGACGAATTACATGCCGGCACCTTTTACATTAAATAGTTAATACTGTCATCAAAGCAACGGGGAGCCGATATACCCAAGGTTAATTCATCCAGAACAGAATCGTCCGGAAATCCTGACTAACTTAAACAATATCATACGGTTTGTTCTGCTACAATATTGATGTGGGTCCAGCTATCATAAGCAGCAAGTGGACTGAAAAGGAAATATCTGTTTTTTATTTGTTCTGTACAAACGCAGCAAAGTGGCCTATTGACTTGCTTGCAAGAGACACAACAAAAACAATGCCGGATCTCCATGGTGTGTGTGTGTGTGTGTGTGTGTGTGTGTGTGTGTGTGTGTGTGTGTGTGTGTGTGTGTGTGTGTGTGTGTGTGTGTGTGTGTGTGTGTGTGTGTGTGTGTGTGTGTACAGGAAAGCAAGTAAACTCCAACAATCAATTATAATAAACGGCTAATTAAAACAAATCAGATGTCCCCACGACTTTATAGTCCTGGGAGTAATTCCTGTCAGACTCCTCCCTCTGCCCGGCTTCTTCCCGGTCAATAAAGGACAAACAGGCAGAAGGAAACACAGGATGACCATTTGGTTTGTGTTGTAAACACTTACAGTTGTACCAGGTGGGCTTCTCTGTCTAACAACACTGACATAAGGCTTCTTTTTTCCTTTTCTTTTTTTTCAAGAATCTGAATTTCCATAAGTGTCAGGGGATTGCATTGCTTATGGTGCAAACATGATCCCGTCTTTGCCGTCACAAGCCGGTTATTTAAAGAAGTGAAAGCTCAAGTGTGTATTAATAAATCAACTTGTCCCCCGTGTTGAACAGTGAATTTGTCCTGCCTCTCAAAGAGAAAGCTTGGTTTTCCTTCCCTCTCTGGGAGGAGGGAAAAAAAAGGATGTTTTGGATGTGTTTGGCGTTCATTTCAGCTCTTGAATGATAACAGGTTTACAGCAACAGAAATAACACCCAGGGGAAATCAGAGGGCCGCGCTGGCTATCAGAGAGAAATTGAATGTTGTGCAAGATTATTCTGATCCACTTCCTGCTGAAATGATGAGCGCCTTGTGTGTGTGTGGGGGGGGGGGGGGGGGGGGGGTGCTGCCAATCAAAGCCACGTGCATCAAAGCGCCGTGGCGCCGTCTAATTGGTCGACAAAGAGAGAGGAGAGCGGTCCGGGCGATTTCTATCATGCTCACAAACGGACACCCCGGCTCGCAGCAGAACTGCCCGTGCACCACCAATTACCTGAGGCTGCGCTTTGTCAGTGGGAATCCCAGAGACGGAACATGTGAGTTTGGCCTCCACTTGTAATGTTGCTGAGTTGCCATAATTGATCTCCGTGGGTTCGCTGGCGACGATTCAACAACACTTTTAATTAGGCAAGAGGAGGCAGCTTTGACTCGTCACCCCACCCCCCCCCCGAAATGACTTTTTCAATCCAATTAACCCCTTTTTAACCACCGTGACGTTTTATTTGCGACGCAGAATGGTGTCAGTTCCCCTTCCAAACACCATGCCTGAGGAGTGGCGGCCTCTCTGACAGCTTCGCTCTGTCTCTCACCGTGCAACAGGTTGCTCAAGTTTCAGGCAGATCAAACGAGTTGCTGTGAACCGATTTCCTACTCTCCAGAAATAAGTGAGAAGACTGAAAGACACCTGACAAACGTATTGATGGGGAAACGTTCTCTATGTTTAGACGATTCAGACTGTGGTGAACGATGGGTTCAGATGATGCCTTCATAAAGACGAGCGCAACTCCTTTTAAACAAAGTCGAAAACTTGGACCTGAACTACATTCGCCTGCATCGACTCATTGTTGAAGGCATCTGGATGATCAATATTTAATTGCCTCTTTAGTGCCTTGGCTTTTTTTCTGTGGAGTCAGGACCTTGAAGAACCTGTCTCTGCTGCCGCTGGCAGTCTGTCCTGCTTTGCCCCAACAGCGCCATGATTTTTTCATATTGTACATCAGGACAAATTGCCGCGAGCTGTGCCTTCAGACACACTGATGAAGAGGATTTAAGTCATCTCCCAATCCTGATGTTGACGGTTCCATCTTCCATCCCCTCCGTGCGTTGAAAGGCATTTCCCAATGGGTGTTTGAGCACCTTGCACACCAGCCATGATGCCAGAGTGTGTATGAAGGGGTAAATGCACTACATTAGTAAAGTCAATTTACCAGTAATAAGGTATCATACATTGTCCACTTGTCTTCAGAAATTGGCTACAAAGAGCTTGGCATCATCAGCATACACGATCACCTTCCAATGACATTATAGGGTATTGAAGAGAAAATAGTGATACCCTTCCCTATTGTTTGGCCTGTACTCCTTTCTCCAATGTACCTGGTATGGTACTGATGACAAGTTTTGTAAAACCCCGTCTCAAGATCTTTGAAATAAACTCATATAAAGTCACACACGTCACCGGCAGTACATGTTTTTCACTTGTCTCTGTACTGCCTCGTGCTGTACGTGTCGGCTCCTTACCGCAGGTAGAATGAAATTAGACTTCAGGACTTTGTTGTTTCTGTTCATCCTTTTTTAAGCGAACAGTTATCAAGGTGCGCCGATGTTCTATTTTCCATTTGTTTCAGTGTTCTTCACTGGCATTTAAAGTAAGTCGATACCGATCACACGCATTCACACATTTGCATCATAAACTATTCATTCAAACGGAAGAACTTTTCAAAAAGCTAAACAGAGGAATAAATAAGTTAAGAGATGCTAGCACACCATTGGGAATTCAACTCTTGTTCAGGCCATGACGGGAACCAAATGATTAGAAAATGACTAGTCATACCAACACATTATCGTTTTAACTGAAGCAACAAGCCATCTTGACGCATCAATTTTATGATTATTTGTCACTTAAAGCGTCTTGATTAGGGACTGACGTGATGACAGACCTCCAATCAGCCTCGAACTGACGATATCCTTGCTGTTAATGTGAGAGCTCTAACTACTGGGGCAACAGAGGCTTTGAAGTCATCACGAATGCAGACTAACATAAAATTAATAAAAAATATCGGCAAACACAGGTGCTCGAAGATACTTGGCTGAAGTAAATAACGACTCAATTAGCTATGAGAGAAAGACTACTCACAGTGATGTTCGGTTAAAAGATGCAGAACAAACTAGATGGAGCAGCTTGGGGACAAAGGGAGGAAATGTGTTACAGCACTCTACATGGAGTCGTGGGAGCTGCTAAATTACATCAAAACAATGGATTTTTTTTCCATCTCCACTATCGGAGGAGCACATCTTACCATTTTTCACAAACTTTCTTTGTGCCGTCTTACTAATACTTTCCTGTTTATTGTAACTGTCAGACCTGCAGTGGTACAAAGAGTATAAAAGAGCATTGGTGATTCTTGTTTTTTTTTCTTTTTAGGGGGGGGATAAGAGCTTCCTCTCTTTATGCCATTCCCATTCTTGCAACTAATAAACTGAGATGGAAACCTGCACACATTGACAACATATTGAGACATTTCTTTCACCTGCGTTGTGCCTTTGGAGTGAACCTTGAAGTGAACACCCGATAAATCTTGAATTTTGAGTTTGTGATGTGCGTCTCTGAGATGTCTTTGTGACCTCTTCCACTTGGATGGTCTGATGCAAATTAACAATTCTTGAGGGAAGAACCCTCGGTTCAGATCAGGAGATGTTGCCCATGACGAGCAACCTCAGAAAGTTTGTGTGTTTTGAGTCAGAGTACATATAATCTATAATCTCATTTAGTTTTATTTGCCCCCTGATGTCTGTTACTAATCTAATTGTACATAATTATTCAATTAAACAACTTGTGTAACTTTCATACACATCTGGATTCATTTATGCACTAGAAAAAAAAAATACAAATCTTGCTTTTTGTGTAGTAGATGGGTGGTGACGATTGGAAAAAACAAATTTCATCAAGATAAAAGAAGAGCCGAACCAAATAAATTAGTATTAGTTTGAAGGGAAATGAAAAGAAAATGCTACATTGCTGTCGGATGAACCTTTGTGCCGTTGTCTGATGTAGTCTTTACCCCCACCGACCCCTCTGATATTGAGAATACTCTCAAGAGAAACCCCGCATCAGCTCTGACGATGCATTTATCGGCCAGCTTTGTCCTTTAACTCCACGAAAGAGCATAAAATACATGTTTGTATTAATGCACTGCCATAAATCTGAGCTGCACAGCACAACACATTCACGACTGATTCATAACTGTTGGCAGTATAAACAATAAGCACAGCAAAAAAAAAAAAACAGCTGTTCGCTGCGCACGTAAGCAATTAATTAAATAGTGTCAATATGCTCGAGGACAAAGTCACAAAAACATTGTATTAAAGGAAATCGGAGGGGGTCAGCGGCCGGGTGAGAACAGGGATCAATAAGATACTGAAGTTCTTATAAAACAGAGTTGTAGGACAACGCATCCAGATGTTGGAGTTCGGCTCACCTGTCGCCCCTTCCGTCGGCACAGACATTTCCCAGACACTGATCACAAGCACCATTACAAGTAGAGCCAGTTTGCTTCCGATCTGCGTGTATCGCTCACTCATCCTGAAAAAGAAAGGAGAGAGAGAGAGAGAGAGTGGCATGTGAAGCCGAGCAGGTAATTCAAGAATATTCCGATCTTTCCAAATTGTGTATATTTTGTCGTATGAATTTCGTCATTTCTGTTTAAGCCCTTCCTCACGCTTTATTTTTTTTTGGGCCGTCTAATGTGTCAAAAAGTGGTATATAATAAGCATGAAATCAATATTTTCTTGCTCCACAAGTGCACTCACACACAGACTTGTGCTCATCGATATTTTATTACAGACATCAAAGCTTCATCTTCTGACTCTCGGCTCGGTATGAACACAACAAACACAGCTCAGATGTTTTGTTTGCCACTGAAGATGCGAAGAACAATGATTCACTGTGTTTTCAACTTTCTTTGAAACCCCATTTTGGAATATTTTATAGTTGATCAAATTGGTATGATCAAAATTTACCATGGTAATGATCATCTATTTATTCATCTTCGATATCACTTAACCCAATTTAATGTTTGCGACTTTTATGGGCTAAAGCAATGCACACCTGGGCAGGTTTCCAGACACACACACACACACACAGTGTACAGCAAGTACAGGTACAGCTTTCTTCCTACTGATGCTTCTCTTTTAAATCTTACTGCACTTTATTTTTGGCTTTTATCTTATTATTTAATGGAAGTTCGACCAAGTTTTGACATATTTATTGTCTCTCTTTTTTTTTTTTTTTACCATATTTTCACTTTTTTTTTATATTGGCATTTTTAGTGGATCTTTTAATAATTTATTCACTTTTGAATTGTGTCAGTGAGCCTCTGTGCTGACCTATGTCTGCATCCTTGCTGTTTCTTACCTTCCTGTGTTTTGTTTAAATGTGTCAGCGTGTATTGCTCGACGCTTCACCTGCGACTGCAGAAGGATGCTAATAAAGTCACTTTGACCTTGACCTTGACCACACTGGAGGCCGCCACTGTTGTGTTTGTTCTCTATTCATGCGTGTGCAGAACTCCTTATTATGACTGTGGCGCGGCAGTGGCAGTGTTTTATCCCCATTTTCAGGGCGACGGGATCGAGGCATTTTCAAAAAGTTCCACTTTGGCGCCCATTTTCAAAACGTGTCTTTTTCAGTGGTTCTGAGCATCGTTATTGCGTAAACAGACACCCAAAACATAACAAAAGTTTTAGGTTTTTTTCCATTTTGCTTGGAAAACGTGTAGACCTCAGGCCTTAGACAGAGGCAGACAGAGCGAGCTCGCCGTTCCAGTAACTTAACTTCACAGCAGCTTCACTTCTCTGCCCTGCACATTCACCCAAACGGCACAAGGACAGACTAAGATTCCTTTGCTTTTCAAAAACAGACGACTACTCTGAATGCACCCCCCCTCATGCATCCAAATCCTCTCCCCCTTCACCCCCTGCAGCCCCGGTGCGACCGTCTCTTACAGTAGCAGTATGAGCAGAAGGTAAAGGCTCTCCGCTGCCCCGACAGGCTCCGGTAAGCCCCTCCAGCAGAGCGCCAGTGGCTAATCCATCCCGCACAGAGCACCTTTCTCTTTCCCCGTTGCACCCCCCTCCACACCCCCCCCCTCTAATGAAGTGTGGTGCGGCCAAGGCCGCACTGCATAAACCATCTGGCACAGTGCGTTATCACTGACAGACAGCGATCAAATTTCAAACGAGGATGCAGGAGCGGCGCGGTAATTACTGGAAGAGGCGCGGTGTCGTATGGCAGGAGCGTGCAATGTTACAAGCTGCGTTTACGCCTTATTTACCGCCTCCCGCCTCTTATCTGCTCGCCGCATTGACATATAGATTGGCTAAACCTCATAGGGGATCTCAGATTATTTGTGTAATTAAGTTTATTTTTGCAAAGCAAACATGACCTTTGTCGAGGTTTTTCTTAACCCTCCCACTGTTGCAACGGAAGGATAATCGAGCCGCGCGGCAACAAAACAAAGCAGGACTCACATGTTCGGCGTGTCCTCTGGAATTATTATCACAAGTTACGTTTCACTAACAACATAGGAACATCTGTTGCTGCTCACAGTCAAACTGTTGATCTGTAAAAGGACTCCCAAAAAGCAATGAAAGTTCACTTCAAGTGAAGTTCCATTTTCAGTTTTCACTTGAAAATGAGGAGTTTCAACGTGTCTGAAAGTGAGAAAATCTGGGGGGGGAAAGAAAACTTTGAGTGAAATATCAGCGATTCTGGAATCAGACAACTTTGCAATCTTTATGACCAAAAGAGACCCTTTTGTCACCAAGTGACCAAGTTCAAATTTAGTTAATGCAGCATGTAAAGTTCTCAAGTTTGCCAAAGCAACTGTGTTGTGAATCATTTCTGAGACTTTTTTTTAAACAGTTTTTGTAGCTGTGATTAGCATCTTTTGAAAAAAGAGGTGAAAATGGTTTTTTTACATAGTAGTTTAACCTGTTAGAAGTTTAAGCTGTTACCCATATCAGCTGTTTAACCAGTTTTAACCTTGTAGCTAAGAGATAAGAGTCATTTTGGAGAGCGGTGGGAAACAATGTAGAGAGATAATACCAGCAGATGGCGGTAATCCAAGAAGATGAGTCATTTTGAAAATGAACCTGGTGTGTCAATAATAGAAAAATAATGATTTGATGGGACATCTTGATGCCACAGAAGGACTGAAGAGGGTCGAAGACCACTGTGACATGATGCCTATGCTGTCTTGGCAATTAGATTTTTTTGCTTAATCATAGCTGCTTTAGCTTCCTCCCACATTTCTACTTATTAGCAAATTACCCACCTTAGTTATGAAGCATTAAAACCAAATTTTAAGTCATCATCTGCTTTCTGCAAAGTCTCATCAACTAATGTCGGCATAAACACACAGAAACCATTTTTTTTAATCACGTAAAACAATATAAAACACTGTTTTCTGTCTTCTAAGCCACCAGATATGAAATATTTCAAAAACACAGGGCAGATGAGAAGAGTTGCTGATCATTTACTTTGGCAGCAACATGATGTCCTTAGTTACATGGTGAAGTCGAACACAGCATGAGAAGAGGGAAGAAAAGGGATTGAATGGACTTTCAATGTGGAATGGTTGTCGTTGCCAGAATGGCGGGAGTGTTTCAGATAACATTGATCGACTGGGATTTTCAGGCATTTTGGGGGTTTACAGAGAAAATCTCCAGTGAGCTTCAGTTCTCTGGGCCACCATGCTCTGATGGAGGAGAATGATCAGACTCTTTCGAGATGATGGAAAGACAACAAGAGATTTTTCTGTCTGCCGCTCGCCGATGACTTGTATCTCTTCCATTTTGGGTTTTTCACCAAAATCTCTTTGACAGGCATTTTTACAACAACAACAAAAATGGTTTGCTGAATCGTTTACAAAAGTTTCATGTACGTGCTCCCAATGGTGCAGGACTAGTCAAAAATAATTTGGGTGCGCCTCGCCATTTAAAGAGGACCAAAATACAACAACCACTTTGAAATTCACAGCCACTTGTGATTTTATACCAGCTCTGCCTTGTGAGAAGTTTTATCTGCGAGTTGGTCACCGGCAGCAAAAACTCAGCAAGGTCAAGAAACACGTTGATCCTGGTGAACTTGTGGTTTTCATGCTTCAGCTTTTGCAGCGTTTTAACAAGATGCAGTAGTTAATTAGAGAGCTCACGATGAGCCAGTGGAAAGATTTTTTATTTTTTTTCTCCCACATGGAAGCAAGATAGCAGTTTTTTTAGAACCTGGATGGTAAACTGTTAACTTATTTCGTCCACACACACATCAAAACACATCATTAAAACCGACTATGAAGAAGAATGGAGGATAATTAGAATATACTTATTATTTTCACTATTCCTCGTCACTTTGTTCTGTTTACTCTTCCAATATCACCTGGTTTATTCAGATTTGTTCACGTTTCCGAGATCTTCAGAACATGCTGGAAGCCACTTGAGAGGAAGAATAACACATCAAACTCAATGGGCTCAAGCGATCCCTTATCATTTCCATCAGCAACATAAAGAGACGTTTGTCTCGTTCATGACACTGAGCAGGAAATTCAAGGCAGCTTTCGAGACGTGCGGAAGGAAATTCTCAGGAACATTGAGTGTAATAGCTGTGTGAGGTTGAGGTTTATGTATTTTCTCAAATAGAGCACAAATTGAGCAGAGAGGCTGGCGTGGGCGCCAACGGTCAGCTCCATGGCGACTGATTTATCGTCGAAAAATTGGAAGTGGACATTGCTGTGCAATCTACGGCAATGGTGTGTGCGTGTGAAAAAAGGGTGAAGAGTGCAGGGCGGACCACCATCATTTGTTAGGTGCCGTCTGAGAGCCCAATTCCACAAATGATATGTTGTTGTCCCTGACTCCGCCGTCTTGTCACTGGTGCAGCGGCGTACTTTGCCGCGCTGCAGATTTGTTACAGTTTGAGGTCGTTTCACGTCCTGACCTTGACTCGGAGGTCCGCGGCAACTTGGGAGAAACGCTAAAAAAAAAATAATAATCCATAACTGTGATGTGAAACAACAACGTGAGTCGGGCCGGGTTCAATTCATGGAGTTTAATCAACGTTAGAAAAAATATATCAGCGTCAGTGATCTGCAATATTCATGTTTGTAAAATATCCGCACCGATCCAATGTCGTGCATCTCGAGTTTTTACACGGTCGTGTTTATGCAGAAAACTATCCAGGGCACCGTGAATTTCTGGTTGAACTCTTTTTACAAAGTTTACACAGTCTGGTGCAAGTGAGTGAAACTGGTTAGTGCTTCATAAGTAGTGGACTTAAATAGAAAATCTTCCTAAATGAATAATACCTGTGTAACTATTGCAGGTATGAGTTTAATCCAAACAGATGCAACAGCTTCTTTTTTGAAGCAAGGTTGGCGTAATTGTAACATTTACTTCCCCTTTTAAATCGTCAAGATCTAATATGCATCATAAAAGGCCTTCAGAATAAGTCTCTTATTTACTTGAGTTTCATCTGAATATGACGCTGACTTTGTTCTGCCATCGTTCTGGTTAATGTACAAACATAGGATTGATAATAAAAGGTGTATCAGAGACAATTTCTCACAGCCGGAGGATTGCATACCATAGGTATGAAGCACCATAGCATCACGTGGGTTCTTCCTTATTTTTCATTACGCTAAAACAATGAAGGACGACAAAAGTCATTCTCCTGGCAACAATCACCCGCAGGGTATATTGTTCAATTTTATACATTTTGCAGTTTTTACATGTGCACAATGTAGTTTGCAATGAACACTCAAATAGGCCTTTTAATAAGAAACAAAGTCCAAAAAAAAAAAAGTTTACTATTCATGTGTGGCGGTCCTTCATGTTGGATGGAAGTCTGTGGCCACAGAATGCACAAAAGAAACGAAGCTCATAATGCATGCAGATGATTGCGAGAAGCAGGACGAAGGAACAAACACTAATAAAGCGAAGCTTAAATGAAATGTGTAATTATCTTTTGATTGTCTGCGGCGCTTCACTCCTCCTCGCTCCACCTATCTGCAGTGTATTGCACGTTACACTCGAGGACACTTTGAAATGTAAATGAACTTTTATCGTGGAGTAGCGTCAAATCTTTCAGACACTCCTCCCGGAAAAATTTGTCTCCTCAAATGTATCCAGAGATCAGACTTTTTTTTAATCTCTTTGTTATGAGTCGACTCTGTCGAGCCGTGTAGCTCATCGACTTTCCTTTCAAGAGTACAAAGTGAATTTGTTTAAAACTGAATGAAGCCAGAAATCCCCGACATCTTGGACCTAAAACGCAGACGGTCCGGGCCGCTTCGCGCCGCCCTCCCACTCACTTCCACTGGAGTGGCGGCGGATCCACTCAAGAGACTCATGTTGGAGTCCGACATTGTTGAGCAGAAGGTAAAAAAAAATTTTTTTTTTTTAAAAAGGACTCGAAAGAAGATGAAAACACTCTCACAGTAGCACTGCAGCACCTCCATCCAGAAACCAACCAATATGAATTATAAATGTAATAAACTACAAACCCCCCCGACTCATTAGCAATGCAAATGAATTTGTTGTGTTGATCCATGTTCTGCTGCTGGAATG
Organism: Blennius ocellaris; assembly: GCF_963422515.1. NCBI lineage: Eukaryota > Metazoa > Chordata > Actinopteri > Blenniiformes > Blenniidae > Blennius > Blennius ocellaris. Next base: position 5,826,011 of record NC_137671.1, on the reverse strand, counting down.
CCGTCACAGGATGAATCACATCATCGGCCAGTCCCTGTTTTCATGGTCTTTTAAATGCAATAAGAAGAAGTGGCGTGTTGAAGTTTGAAGAAGGCGAGCTCTGCTCTGCCCTGAGTCTGCTTCCACTTTATTGCTTCTGGTGGAGAAATAATCACATTTGGTCGACTGTTGCCTAGAGACACAGCGAACAGCCCTCAAACTTCACTTTTTGCCCAATTTTTTTTTTTCCCCCCTCCTTGCCGCACTGACAGTGAGGCAAAGCAATACTTTTACTTACTTCAGGTCATGTTTCCTTCTCCTGCTCAACACGCAGCCGTGTTGTGTCTGTTGTTAATAGCAAGTTATTGGCATGCTGGCTAACATTTCTATTAAACTCGTCTCATTGCAGCAGTGAAATTGGCGACTTGGCTTTTTAGGCCCCATCTACATAGCATTTTCAAGTCAAAATGGAAAGTTTTCATTGTGTTTTTGTCTGTTCACATGAACGGGGGGTAGGAAAGGCAGCTTCACTTGTAAAAATTGGTTGCTAATGTTAGAGTTGGGGAAAATGAAGTAAATGTGACTGTGAAGCATGGCAAATAAGGAACATCTTGAGGGAAACGGAGGACTACAGGTAGAGTCTAACCTGGTTCCTCATTGTCCCATTTGTGTCACTGATATTTCTGCTTTGACGGGCCGGCACAAGCCACAATACTTTTCATTAGTGAGGAAAGGACTCCATCGACCTTGTCCTATTAATAGCAAATGTTTGAAAAAGAGGTCGGCAAAAAAATGTTTTGCAATTAATTCTTTACCTGCTTTCTAAAGGCTGAGACCGAATGAGTTCGCAAATACAGAATTTAAGGAAATGTATTTGCATGGGAAAATGTACATTCTTAAGAGATTTTTGGTATATTTGAATCGATTCAGAAGTGTGGCTTTAATCCGTTGGGGAAATATTATGTTGTCATCAAATTGAACAATTAAGCTTTATTTGGAAAGAATTTGATGACTTCCAAGTAACCTTGAACCTCATTTCGCTTAAAGACTGTCATTATTTATGTTTGGTTCTGAGTGTCTGCCTCTTTAAGAAGCAAGGCACAAAGATTACTATCCTATTACTACTCCCATGCCATTGGGAGCACGTATACAAAAAACACATCAAAACATGTGGGAAATTTTTACTTTTGTAAATGATTGAGAAAACCGTTTCCACAAAAATGGAAAAAAAAAACTGCCAAAAATTGGCCAGTCAAACCTGACGGGATATTGGTTAAACAAAAAATAAAAAATAGATGGGATACTAGTCCACAGTGAGTAGCATTGTTACTTTTACAAAAATAAATAACAGAAAATCGTATGTTCAGTCGACTGAAAAAAACTTCAGTGGTCACAACTCTTGTTTGAATCAAGCCAAAAATGAATAAAAGTTTAAATTAAATATTTTGCTTTATGTAAAAACCTTCTAATGAGTGATAATGTGTCTCCAAATCGTGTTCTTCTTACTAACTGGCCAAGTTCCTCCTTGTAATGATTCCCCTCTATTTGAGATTTCTCTCCCACATTAATAGAGGAGTACTTTAAACACACACACACACACACACACACACACACACACACACACACACACACACACACACACACACACACACACACACACACACACACACACACACACACACACACACACACACACACACACACACACACACACACACACACACTTCACTGGGCAGGAGTGTACTGCGTTGAGTCAAAAGCGAGTGTTAATCTGAGCAGCGGGCCTGTTGCCTCGCTGCTTAGCTCTGTGCGACTCTCCTAATAAAAAATGCAAACAGAAACAAGTTCAGCTAAGCCTGCGGAAGGCAATTTGGAGAGTTTTGGCTGAAAAAAAATCTCGACTTACTCAATCAAAAGAAGGATGAATAATTTGCCACGAACCAGCCAACCAGTAATGAGTCATCCTTCGGTTTAGGACACAAACTGGAGGCCCAGCAAGCCAAGCTATGGATTCTTTTTTTTTCTTTCTTGAAAGCAAAGAACCACTTTACTTTTTCTTTTTAAAGCAATATTACAGGCAGACTTCTCTCTTTGTAAAGATGGTTTTATTCATCTCATGCTTGAAGCCTTGGTACAGTTCAGTGGTTTTGAACATGCAATAGTTCTCTGTGACCGTGCTTTTTATTACCTATGGATAATAATAATAATAATATACCTCATAATGTCAGAAACGTCAAAGTTTATTGTTTAACCAAAAACTACAACTTCCATGTAAGAACAAAACATGAAAGCTGCTAAGTGAAATGGGTTCATACACCCACATTTTGGGTAAAAAAAAAGAAAAGGAAAACTTGAAAATGTTCACGTCTTGTCAGTCTGACATTCTTCACCATCTTCCTCATCTTGATTTTTATACGTGTGTGACCCTGACACTGTGAAAAAAGACGTAGCTTAAATATCAGTTTCACGGATAAAGGATGCGTAGTTTTGATCTAACGGGGTAGATGTCAAGAAGTTCCCTCAACGCAGCTTCGTCCCACATATCCCCCCAGATCCCCCCCCAACCGGGCTTGTCTGCCCGGTTGGGGGGGGATCTGTGGGGCGGCGCCCCCTGTGGTCGGAAGTTGTGCCGCCCCCAGTGTGGACGGCCCAAATATGTCCCTTTCCTCACCTTAGTCCTCAGTGTCCTGCCATGTCTCCATATCACTCGGCATGTCTTCACCTATGATGTGTGTCTGCATGTGTGCGTGTGTGTTCACCTGCTTTTTATTCATCTATTTTATCTTTGCACTGTTTTTAATTTTTGTGGAAGCACTTTGTGTTGCTTAATGTATAAAAAGTGCTATAGAAATAAAGATTATTATTATTATTATATTATTATTATATATATATATATATATGAACTGATTCATACCACATATGCACTCAAATGATAATTATGTCTGAAGAGGAGAAGGAAGAAGTAAAGCAGACACCTTCTTCTACACTCAGTTATTGCTACGTTTGTTTTCCGTCTACAACATTTAGCGAGCAGGAATCGACGAATCTTGCAAATCCAGGAAAACCACAAAGGTCACGCCAGATACATTAAAGAACATTCGCTCCAATTTCTGCAAAGTGAAGGACAAACATTGAAGTTGAGTGGGAGCATAACATTCTGTTTTGTTTCAGACACTTCAAGGGTCATAACTCGGGTGTTTTTGTACATAAATATCTTCTCTGTAAGAAGCTTTATCACTCCCCAAAAAAGTGCTTTAGTTTCATGGCAATAATCACTTCAAAAGTGTAAGATTCAATTTTCTGTTTCTCTCGGTTGTAGCAAAGGCGAGTGTGTAATCCACAGTATCACAGAGATTGCAGGGCGAGCGGAGGGGGAGCGACTAAAACCATAAAAAGCTGGACATTCTCTCTCTGTTTCTGCAGCTGGATTCGATACAGGGATTACCCCCCCCCCCCCCCTCAACCACCCCCCCCCCCCTTCCCCTTCCATCACTATCTCACTCCTCACTTGGACCGTGACAGAGACTGTCACCTCGGACGGCTGCAGGGAGCCGATTGCTCCGTCGCAGAACAAACATCGCTCATTCGCCAGAACACAGATGTTCCCTTCTGACAGCCGAGGAGGGAAGCTCTCAACCCTGTCAAGCCAAACAAGGGAGTTTGCCCACTCTTTGTCACGCGCCCTGTGAAGCATCTGCCACGAATCCTGCTCAGTTCACTTCATAAACAAAACAAGACAGCTGTCAGGGCCGCGCCGAAGTTGACGTATGGAGTCGGGAGCAAGAAGGGGAACCCCCCCCCCCCACACCCCCCCTCGCTCCGGCATATTGTCCCGACGACTTGCTAATCAAATCATAATACACCAGCCCGCAGCGCAGAGCGAGTCCTTCCAAATTCTATCACGAAGGGACTCTAAGTGGCCCGCTTCACTCCGCGGGCTTTCACGCACTCGCCTGATTATTTCTGGATGACTGTTAATATCAAGTCAGGGATGTAACTGCTATCAGAGGCCAAGGAGATGGCAGCCGTGGGAAAAAATGTTTAAAATCCACGCATGGTACAGATTTATAGATCATTGGGGGGGGGGTTATCGGTTTTGAGAGATTTTCAACATAAACTTTGGTCATTTGTCCATGTGCATATGCAGCCGTGCCACTTTCACATCCACGGCCGATCCAGGACCACCAACCGACCTCAGGTCCGGTTTAGGAGATGGACAATAACAACAACAACAACGTTTTCCTCCAGAGTGTCGTGACTCCCAGTTCATATCATCCTGGGACTTGGTAGATTTTCAGCTGAAGTTCACTGTAATAACAATCCAACTTCGCCGTCTGTCCATACCAAATGTCGTTCCTTCCCTGTGACGACCGTAAGAGATCTGCTTTGGATTCACATCAGCACAAGTCATCTGCTCTCCATACGAACTGGAAAAGCTGAAATCACAGAGCTTCGCCGTTGAAAGAAATCCGCAGTCACGGGAAAACCGAGGGGGAGAAACTGATTGGGAGGCCTCCAGCTGTGGCGCCGACCCGAGGCAGCGTGAGGAGGGGGAGGGGGAAAAAAAAAAAAAGAAAAGAGAAAAAAGGCCTTGATTTCAAATTTCAGCAAAGCCGGGGAGAGCGAGGCGGGGCGAATATCAGCGGCGTTACCCGACACTGACGCTGAGTGCCTTTCAGAGAGTTAACCACCAGGACGACCTTCCGTAACGACACATGGAGATGCTATCTGAGAGGCCGCGCTCATCAAAACCGCAACAGCCAAATGGTCCCAACCTTAGTTTTCCTTTGATCAGGGTGTCGGTGCATCAGCGTCTCGTGATGCAGCGTGCTATTTCAGGCCATCGCCGCCTCAAATAATGCCTGGCACCATCAGCAGGTAGGCACACTCACACAGATCTCAGTGTTCCTCTATAAAAAAATAAAAAATATAAAAAATGAAAACAAAACCTCTCCTCTTTTTATATTGAGGATCTCATTACATAACCAGCCTATTGTTTGCTCCCGTGTAATTGCTTCCCTTGCTGAGACTTTATGAATTATCAATGAGCTCAATTTAAACATTTTAGATAAGTTTGAGGCTCATTAGAGAAGTTGCGATGTCCAAAGTTGTAGACGTCATGTGGCAACAGTTATTTTCTTATATACGCAGTGTTTGCAAGCCACATTGGAGGCTCACTGTCGCAGTCACCTGAACACAGATCGTCAAGAAAAACGCTCCCCGTGACTATTTATCATGTTCTACGGACAGTTGTATCCTATAAATATGTGTAATCTATACAAAGATATTAAATATATTTCATAAAATGAGCATTCACATTTACTAATTAGGAACTAACATAAATAAATAAAATGTCATGGCTTATTGTTATTATATACATTTTATATTAAAACCACACTTCATAAAATATTCAGTCGAATATGCATTTCAGAGAGAATTTGATGGTTGTGTATGAAACCTTATTGTGATGTGTGAATAGGTTTGTCCGAATGTGCGTGTATAAAATAAAGCTTTCGTTCAACCCTGCAGCTGGTTAACATAAGAAAACACAACTTAGCAGCACGAACACAGAAAAAAGAAGGAAACACACACTTATCCAAAATTAGTTTATATTTCAGGCTGTATTGAATTCATTACCATCCAGAACACAATCAAGAGGAAACTAAATCATCTATCTGAGTGCAAATAATTAGTTTAGACACCTTTTTCCAAACAAATTTTGAGAAGAGATTAATTGAGTTTTAAATACAAACAAAACTGTTTTAATTAAAATAAAAAATTTTGTTTTGTTTTGAGTGTTTGAAATAACAATATGATAGATGTGGTTCCCCAAAGAAGGAACGATTTAAAAGCTGTAAATGTGAACATGCATGAGTGAGATGTGAAGTGTTTCTCTTTCATAGTTGAATTATCATCTTCCGGTGTGAAGCACAAGATCAGCATAAAGCTGATAACTGCAGCTCAGTGTGAGGAAAAGAACGCCATAAACACGTAAATAATGTTATGTCATAGAAACGCAGCACAAAAGTCGACCCGGGTTCAACAATTAGTAAATCATAAAGTCAAAGCTTAACTGGAAAAACTGGGATTATTAAATTTTTCTGTTGTATTCTATTGTATTCTATTCTATTCTATTATATTTACTGTCAACTGAAACTGTGCAAGTGGATATATTAAAGTTGAGTTTTTCCAACACAGCTACACATTTAATGAGCTTCCTGCAGGTTTCAATGCATTTCAACACCTTTTTTAGTAGTTTACACTTTTTTTTTCTTTTTTTAATTGTTAAGGTGTTAAGAATAGCAACAATCCAGCTGTCGAAGACAGGAACAGCTCAGTTGTTATTCCTTTAGTGTATTTTCCCTCTGATTTGATTTACATCCATTTATCCAAATTTAGCGCAAGAGAGAACTGTGTTACTGTATTTTATGCTGCTATCTCATTTATATACCAACAATCTGTAATTTTATCAATTCAATTCCATGAAAATGGTCTGTGGTGATTAACGCTGCAGTTTAAAATTTCCTTTTAGTGAATATTAGAGTTAAAAAAAAAGGTGTTCTTGAGTCAAAAAGAGAGAAAAGGGACGATACAAAACTGTCCTCTGAGCTCAAATATCCAAAATGTAACCGCTTCATGAAGGACACACGGTGGAAAAAAAAGTATAAAGGTTGAATAACGAGCAGATTTCTGTCAGCTCTTTCCAAAAGTGTATTAATGTCACATTGTGGCGTCGGTGTTTTTTTTGTAGGACGCAGGTTCGATCCCCGCAGGAGACGGCGGGCCTCTCCGAGCGCGCCGGCTCGGTGACCGCACAGCAGCAATGCAGGACAATAAATAAATGATGTATGAGGAATTCTATTTATCCCCGACAGGCAGTCAGGTGTGTGGGAGTCGGCAGGAAGAGCTCGGGCTGATTTCATTTCACTTCTGCGGGTCACAATTTCACGCTCACGCATCGGGATGTTTGACTGATTAAATTCAATTGGCTTTATTGTCTCTTCGCCGTCTCGCTCGCACTTCATCGACGCCGATCTTTGCTGCTACAGAGGATAAAGAGGCGAGACAACAGGGCCCGGCGACCTGACGCCGGAGCTTTCCGCGTCCTTCTTCTCGGCTGAGTCGCCGACTTTGATTTGACGTGTTCGTCTGTGACAGTTTGATAATGGTGGCGTCGCTGTAATCTGCTGCAGACGTGTGATTCCGAGGCTAATTTGGAGTGGGGACATATGAGCCTCTTTACTGGAAGAAAAAAAAAGAAAGCTAATAACTGCAAAGTACAAGTAATTATAAGCAATAAAACAAACGGGACAATTTAGATATTTTGATAGTACTGAGGAAGAGTTACGTAGTAGATGCTGACAGTGATCTTTTCATACAAATGTTGTTCTTTCTTGTCACTTTGAGTGACTTTAAACCCCCATTACATAGCGGAAAATACCGAAAATGTTCACATTTACAAAGAAACATTTTGAAAACGAAGTCAGTTTACACATAAACAGCAGAAATCCTGACAACTATGTATGATAATCATAATAATCAATTCAAAAACGCCTTTCAGGACACACAATTTGCTCCACCAAAGCAAAATGAGAGGATAAAATACAAGTTGAATAAGAGGATAAAAAAAAACGGCCAACAATGAAGATGCTGTGGGATAAAGTGACGTAGTGACAGAGGAGGCGAGTCGGAACAGATGAGTTTGAAGATGGTGAGAGTGGCAGAGGTGGAGGTGGAGGTGGAGGTCGCCATTGTTGTGATTGTGCATCTCCTCATGAGCAGAAGAACTACAACTACAATCGTGGCAGCGTTTTAGGAAAGTTGCATTTTCCTCAGTTGAGGCAGGATCCAAGCATTTTTCAAAACGTTGCGCAGACTATTTAATTTGGGACATGATGGTGTTTTCATCAGTTTATCTTCTAATTGCTCTGCAGCCTCCGAACACAACGGGATTTGTGGTTAAAAATGCCAACGTTTTCGAAGATGGTGTTTTTTTTATACGACAATGCAAAGATCCAAATCTTTATTGCAACGTATTAATTTCCTTTGTGCACGGCTACATTAAACACCACAAATAGTTTGACCTCATTACCTCTTGCTTCAGAAAACAGTGCGTAACATCATTAACATGCTATTCATTTACCATTTTTAATTCAGCAAATACAGTCGTAACAATGGTGTTTGTTAAATGCCATACATCCCACAGTTTTACTGATATTCTCTTTATTAATTACTCCTATACAACTGAATGTATTTCCCTATGCAACATTGAAATTTGGCTTTTATTTCAAGTTCAAATGAAGAAAATGTATAAATGGATGCAACAATACATTTATTTTAAAACTGTTAATTAGGTTTTATTAATGCATCAAATTATCCCTCGCTTTTTTGATAAATCGCTAAAAATATATTCAAAGGTTAAGTTATTCTATCGCACACGTCAGAAAAGATTAAACTTGATGCAAAAGATAATCAATTCAAAACCCAGCTCGAATAATTCCATAATTGCAGCAGCATTCAAGGTACAATGTCCATCATTTATCCTTCATTATACACAAATTTAATATTTCATTATTTCATTATTTTAAAATAATGTGGTTCTATTAAACCTTGTATCTGTGCCAGTATAAGCCTTTAGTCTAGTTTCACACGATTTTAAAGCCTGAAAACTTAGTTTGAAAGAGAGTTATTGGTCGATTTGTTTGGCTGCGGTCTTGTCAACCCTGATATCACAAATTTCCAGATGGTGATAAATGTTCTTGTGTAAAGACAGAATCTAAATAGTTGTCTCATTGCCTCGTGTTGATTCGGAGTTATTTCCACTGTGATGTCCTCAAGCGAGGACGATTTTATTTCGGTCATGACGCTTTTTAGAGAAAATGTACCCGAGGAGATCGGCTTTGTTCACCTTCAGATTTACATCTATCTGGAAACAATAAACAACCCAAACACAATCAAATCCCGACTAAACCGGGGCCCCTTTTGTATAACTTCTATTTAATTCACATTCACAGTGCAGAGCAGAACATTTATCAGCATTACTGTACGGTCGTACACCTGTATGGATGGTTTCTGTCCTCCGTGCCCTTTTCTTCACCCTTCATCCTTGAAGTTGAAGCCCCTCGAGGGCTTTTTGCCAACTCTTTTCCTCACGCTGTGACACAGTAATGTGGTTCCTCGCACATCTTAAACTGCTGTAATTGCCTTTAAAAACCTGCACTGCTTTATGACAGAAGGGTTTCAAAGTGTGGGAGGCAGAATGGAACCACGTGACGCTCACGACGTGTTTTAGACGAACGCCACACTTTTCTTCTTTTTTTTTTTAAATGCTTTCGACAGTATAATGTTGTTACAAGCTGCTCAGATGAATAAACAAGAAAAGCAAAGTACTTCTTCCCCGTTTACGCGACAATATTTGAAGTCGTTTGTGCGTTTTCGTTTCATAAAAGCTTTGCATTTACACTGCAACATTTTGAAAGAAATGTCCCTTTTACACAGAAACGGCAGGGATGCTGAAAACAATTCAGTTTTCATATTGGGCCACTAGTGGGTGCTGTTGTTTGTTTTTGTCATGAAACCCACAAACATTCAGTTTTCCGTGGCTTCTAGAACCGTTGGCGTGTAAACGAGCTAATCATTTTTTTCCTTTTTCACTTGAAAACCTTTTTGTGTAAACTAGCTAGATGCTTTTAATTTGAAATGTTTAAGAATTATTTTGATGGATATCCAGAGCGAGACAGTTTGGGCGTCTTTATTTTCCATTTTTCTTTATTCTGCTGCTGACATAAGACGCCACAAAAGACCATGAAACAACGCCACTGTAGCCGCGTTAGTGATGCAAATATTCCCAAGTAAAAAAGGAAAAACTGTATATATAGAATATCTCAGAGCTTCATCCAATACAACATTTATGATGCGATGATCTAAAAAGTAAACATGTGCTGAGAGTTCGCAAAAGCAACATATGGACAACTAGTCCAACTCCATGGGGGGGAAAAAATCAAAGCTTTTGTCTTATTTTACAGCTTTTGGATCCATGATATGTTCTGCTAGCTCAACAATGTATCTCAGCCTGACCAGAGCTGGAGCAAAGTACATCGCAACCTACAGGGGCATTTAAAACAAGAAGGGTAAGATTCGAGATTCGACATGTGCATCCAGCAGTGTTGCACACACACACACTAGTTTCAAATACCTCTTTACTGATCCCCTTGGGGGAATTACTTCTCTGCCTTTAACCGATACTATTCAAAATTGACCTTATCTAAACGTGCTCAGAGCGACATGGTCACATAGTCTGAGATTGATTATGTGCTGGATATTTTTTGACACAGCCTACATGCTACTTTTTTCATTTTCGATATAAACTTTGAAAGTTTCTCGAGCACTATTCTGATTATTGGCAGTGCTGTCTGAAGGCTGTCTAGCGCCGACTAGTGGCCGGTTTCCACGGTGCTTGGATTCAAACCAGCAGACTTCCAATCCCAAGTGTGAACCTTACCGATTGAACAATTTGAGAATAAACAAAACATGATTATGTAATTTTGTACCACTAAGCAAGGTAATATGCAAAGAATATGAAAGTATCAGTTCAGGAAATCTCTAATTCTTTTTATATAGTCGGAAACTGTTTCACTTTTGGTTTCACATTAATAATTACTTCATCATTTAATGTGTTTTCATCCCACTCTCCATGTTGTAATTCCCAATCAAAAACATGTGAAAGCAGATCAACACTCAGCAAAAAAGCCTCAGAAAGCATTGTGATTCTCACGCTCGTGGCTGTCGAGGCTGAAACCGCCTCGCTCTTTGTGAAGATCAACAGGGAGAATCTACCCAGCGAGTATGTGACGATCAGAGCAGATGACAATCTGTGGGAAGTTTCCATGTTTAAGAGCTTTTATTTTTTTTTCACCTCCTTCCCGACTCCCAGTCTGTGTGATCGGAAACCCCCGAATTCCCAGCTCGGATTGATCGGAGGCAATAACGTGAACGGAGTCGGCTCCCGCACACTTTGATGAGAAGAAAAGGTGAAGAGCGAGGTGTTGGAGCACAGGGGAAATCTATTTTTAAGTGTCTAATGAAACTTCTCAGTGGCACGCTGATAACAGGCGAGAAGTTGACAGGCAACTCTTTAATTAGCTCTCGAGCTCGCGAGGATCTGCTGGCCAATTATCACTCGGTACCACGTCTGAGCCCTCCCACCAAGGCTCCATGTCAAAGGCCGCGGCGGCAGCCGGGTTCGTGACGTACGAGCCGTATCTGTGGATTTCTACGTGGAGGAATCATGACAAAGTGGTACAAGTTTCATCACCACCCGCGGAGGGTTGGAGGAATCTGAGCCAGGCTGGAAAAAAAACCAACGGGGCTTCATCATCTCTCCCACTGCTGCTGTCAACGTCCATGTGAACGTCTTCATCCCAAGTTTTTTTTTTTTTTTTTGTTACTTTCTGTGAAAACCGGGAAGACTGAGCCAATACGACATCGACTCTGGTTCTCGGACCTGGAAAGTGACAATTTACAAGGTTTCTCCTGTCGTATGTCATATTTTCTTCCAGATTCGTTGTTTTGTTTCCTCAATATTTGTGATTTTATACGTCGATTTTATACTCCTAACAGGAAGTGAAGCAAATGTCATTAAATTAATAACAAGATGTTGACATTGATGGCTGTCAGAAGAAAAAAAAATCATATTACCTTGCCATATATTTCATTTTCAGCTGTTAAAGTATCATTAAAAAGAAACATGTCATGGTTAGCAGAGTTGTACAGAGTCTATAATAGTCTATAATCTTGTCAAGTATATCGATTATTGACTGATGAATATGGACTTCTTGTGGCCGGTGCCGATTCAATATTACGGAATAAAAATCGATACAATGCAATCGATGCCGCAATAAAAACACGGCCGGAGAACAAGCTGATATATCGGTTCAACGTGAATGACACAACCAGCCAGGTTATGGGAAATGAGAAACACATTGAGATGTTTATTTCACCAAGAGCTTACTTCCCATTGAGGGAAAACACTCGTGAAAATTAAGTGTGAACCTTACCGACTACTTTCTATTGCCTATGATCAGCCGATTAAATAAAAAAAAAAATTCATACTGTAGTAACAGTATGATTTGTAATAAATCCAAACACTTTCGCAGGTGTTAATATCTTTGTGCTTCGTATAACAGCGCTCTTTGTTTTGACCCGTATTTTAAAGCAGTTGGGTCTGGGGTGTCTTTTCACCTGATTGGCCAAATATGTTGTTCTGTAGAGTTTGAACACAAAGTGCAAACAGAAAATATTGCACTTCAGTCAGTCCTTCACAACATTGCGCCTGCTGATATTTTTTTTTTAGGCTTTGAGCAAATCTTTTCCATTCAAAATCTACAACATCAACAGTGTTTCGGACTAAACAGCATCCTGTCCTCTGAGGAAAAATCAAAAGGTATGAATATAGTTCTGATCGGAGGGACGATGATGCCGTTATGTGAAAAAAATGTTTCCCTTGAGTCAATTGTGTATAGCTCCACCTGTTTTCTTAACAAAATCTTGAAATCATAAGTAGATCTTACTTATATAGCACCTTTTGCTGCTTCAGTAATGTTAATGTGCTTTAAATGATCAGTCACATTCACACAAACAGACTCATGTTTTGTACTTAAACACCATCAGGCGTCAAATTGGCAGTCGAACCTCGATCTTTAGGACCAGAACACAACCTGATCTAACAACTGAGCTCCAGCCGCCACCTTCAGAAATCCAAGTGCAGAAAACATCTGCCTCTTGAGCTGTCAATGAAAAGACTGTTTGCTCTTCAGAGAGTCAGAACAATTTTCTAGTGTCATTCACACAGGTTCCTGTTCCAACCTAGCAGATACAAGTAAAACTTCTTTTCACTTTGAAAACTTATTAAACTCTCCCAACTTCAAGGTGGAATCAGGAAATGTTTCGCCGAATGTTTGTACACTGGAGAAAAAAAAAAAGTGATAAACAAACAAAACCACCAACATAAGTCGCACTTTAAGTCTCTCGAATGAGAGTGAGGCGTTGAAGCTTCTGTCGCACTGAAACTCTAATACAAAAGTCTTGAAAAGCCTTAAAAGCTCAGCTGAAATGGAAGTTGTGACAGGAGGCGCCGGCTGAAGGACGGAGCCGGTTAAAGTGGTGGCAATTTTCAAATATTTTGTCAAATCTGAATAAAGTGAATCAAACACTTTTTTTCCCTTGTCTCTGTAAATATTAAGAAATCCAACAAAACAATTCAAGAAACTGGTGTATTGTTCTTTAGTAAACAGTTTAAATAGAATAAACACTTGAGGTGTGAGCATTGAGATCGGTGTTACTTGTGTGGATTTTGTCAAACGTCATTTAAATTGTAAAACTATTTACATATTATGTATAAAAAACAAAAAACTGTGCATGAAAAAAAAGACACGACTGAGGTGTCAGTGAATCATTGTCCCACCAGACAATAGAGTTCATGTGATGATTGTGGATTATATAATGATTCCTCCAATGAGCCAGAAGCCTCAATAATGGCGGGTGTATCAAATATTTTGAATTAAAAAAAAAAAAAATCATTGACTAAGCACAAACAAACCAATAACATTCAAGTCGCCTGGAAGCGGACGGAAAGGTTTCAAGAGAAGGTGGCTGGTTGTGTGGATTAGGACCCCTCTGATGAGACACGGCAGTGTAGAAATAGTGCCGGTCCCAAAAAAATGCCTCCTGGGTGGATGAGGATGAAGACGAGTCAGAAAAGCTCAGGTGAACAGGAGGAACGGGTGAGTTGAGGTGAGCGAAGGGACTGAATTTAAATTTCCATAGGCAAAGATGAGCCAAAGTCATGAGTGAATCCTTTTGTGTGCATAGCAAGATAAATAATAGGAGAAGGAGGAGGATGAGGAGGGTGAAGGCCCCCGCCGGCTTATCTCAGCTGATCCCCCGACTCTCTCTCTCTCACGGGTTGTGTTTACATTCTGACGGTCGCCGCAGTTCGACACCGATCGCCGTCGCCGACGCACCTCAAATGACAGGCTCCGCCGACACCGGCCGTAAATCAGCGGCGCCTCGCGCGCTCTTATCTGCTGCTCTCTCGCGCCAACCTCTGTTCGCCCGCGGGGCGGGAGGACGAGCGCGGCAAGAGTCTGATCGGGGCCGTTCCTCTTTTCTGACGGTTGTCGGAGGCTGAGCCGCCGGGCCGGATCTCAAAAGGGGCAAAAAAAAAAGGAGAAGATGTAATTACACCAAGCAGATCTTTGCCTTTGAACTGCAATTGTTTGTTTTTCATAGTTTTACTTCCACTTCTCTCTGTTTTACCACTCGGCTCCAGTTATTTCAGCCGAGGTCCTCACGAGGATTATAATCCGGGCTAAGTGACAGGCTAATTTGCGGCATTAGATTGCTTTCATTGGGTTGTTTTGGGTATGAAAAGGCTGCTCTGCCTCGGCGGTCACGCTGACAAGTGCACCAGGTTTAGTAGTAGAGGGAAGTGGCGGAGGGGGTGGAGGTTGAGGTAATGTTGGCGAGCCGCACTCCCTCAGTCGTGTTCAATCTTCTCACCGCAGACGGGGGAATAAGGGGGGAGAAAAAAAAAAACGGGGGCTGATTGTCCCGAAAGGTAAGAGCGCCGAGGAAACTTCCAGGCAGCCCCGAGATCAGCGGAGTGTTCAGTGTAATCGTCGCACGGATTTACTCCGTTCATAATGAGCGTTGAGAGTTAAACTGAACTAAAAGGTCCGTGCGATGAGAAAATAGGTTTTCTACAGGGGCAGAAATCCATTAAAGGTGGACAAGAGGCGACTCTAGTGGCGTTAACGTGGCTCAATCGCGAGACAAAAACATCCAGCTGAATGGTAAGAAATGAAACACACACAGTGTGTGAGTGTGTGTGTGTGTGTGTGTGAGAGTTTGTATGTGTGGGGGGTTAATGCAAGGCACAAGCTCCAAGACATGCTCCAAACCGCAGAGACAACAGCGTTTTCCTTTTAACAATACGATGGAGTCTCTCGCTAAGTCAACTTAACGCTGATGACCATTGAGGGTGTCAGACGCTGGAAGAAGTAATTAAAGGCAATAGAAAAATGGAGGATTAGTTTGAATTAATCCCCAACTTTTCCCATTTTCTCGCAGAAAATGCTGAAATGGAAGGATAGGGAAATCTAGCCGAGCATAGCAGAACTAATGGGTTGGCAGTCCCCCCCCCCCCGAAATGAGAAGGGCCAAATGGATCCGTGGCCTTGGCTAAGATGGCTGAGCCAGATTGCGTGTGGATTTACGTGATTAAGAACACGGTGGCCCGGGTCCTCGCTTTGTAACACAAAATGCAATATATGAGAACGAATGCTAAAATATGGGATTCTCCGTCTGATGAAATCGAGGGGGTGGGGGGATGGGGGTGGGGGGTTCTTGGAGAAAAACTGCCTGTTTGGTTCGTCCCAAAGCTACACAACTCCAGCGGAGTGCATGGGTTTTAATGATCTGCTCGTTCACACAGAATGATCTCAACCTCGGAGCTCAATTTTTTTTATTTCACGTTTAATAATGAGAGAAATTAATCGCTGTCACGGCCGCTGATATGTTTTACTACAGTCGTTTAAATGAGATAAAAGTCAAATTCTTTAACTGCCCTTTAGTGAGAATTGATTATTGACTGAAAGCACAATCATGATACCACATTTTTTTTTTTTTTTTAAATAAAAAAAAGGACAAGTTGTAAGAAAAGAGGGGATTTAATAACATGAGCTATAAGAATTTGGGCCATTTTAATATTACAGGACCATCAATTACCATTGTGTTACGTCTCACATGGAGATATGAAGGTTGATAATGTAATACTGTGACGTTATGTTATCTGAGAATTGATTGCCTGACCAGACTTTATTGCATTTTCCGAGCCATGTAAAGACAATTTATTACAAGCCGAGCAGTTATTACATAATCTATCAACAAGTAATGGCGCCGCGGCGTGTGTGTGTGTGTGTGTGTGTGTGTGTGTGTGTGTGTGTGTGTGTGTGTGTGTGTGTGTGTGTGTGTGTGTGTGTGTGTGTGTGTGTGTGTGTGAGACAAGACGACGGCGGAAGTGTTGCTATAATGTGAAAAGTTGCCCTTACAAGTATAGAGAAAAAAAGTAAAAAGTTCAGGTGACAAAAGCTTTTTCATTAAAGTTCATGAAAGTTTGCAGTAATTGGGGTTGTTCCATTTATCAGTTTTGCCAGATTGTAAAACAAAGCAACCAGGGATCTGACAACAAGCTCAAGACAAGTGACTTTCTCTTAAAACCGATAAAAAGTTGTTGTTTTTTAATGAATATTTATTTTGAGCATACAGACAGAAAAATAAAGAAAGAAAAAGATGGTTAAGATAAATCAAACAAATACAAAAGAAACAACGCAATCCACTTAATCTACGTTTGCATGAACATAAAGGAGTAGGAAATACAAATGAATGAAGAAATGCAAATAGAAATTTAAAAAATGACATTGAATTGAAAAGCGAAACGGCATCAAACAAAGTGTCTCCGAGTAGCGCCATCATGCAAACAGAAACCCAAAACTGTTTTCACTTGAAAATATTATGTAATCCGGAGCCTTAGACAATATATATATCTAATATACCTCTGATACTTGCATTTTATTGTTGTTTTTTTGCACTCGTCTTCCTTTTGTTCTCTTTGTTTAATTTTCAGGGATTTCAAACCAATATTCTCTGACTGGACGTTTCATTTTATGCAAAATAAAAAGTCACTTAAGCTTGGCCATTGAGAAACACGTTGTAAACAAAGCATCAGGTAACTGCACAAGTTTCTTCTAAAACAACCAGAAACTGGAGCAATTACAATCAATCGGCCAAAACATTACAAGACAAACAAATAAAAAGTTGCCTAATGACAAAAAAAAAAAGTTCAAAAACTTACTGAACGTAAGTTATTAGTCACAAAAGAAGGATATAAATAGCAGCCTGCAGTCGGAGACTCTCCCTTCAACAAACCCTAATGTGGACTTTAACTTTGCTCTGTTACGTAACATTTTCCAACAGTCTTGCAATTACGACGACAATGTCTGCCCCACTAGTGCGATCAGGAAGCAAACATTAGCATTCACTGAAATGTGCTGCAGCAACATTTGGAGATCACGATGAAATATCGAGGAAACACAGTGAAGAGCGTCGCAGCGCGACAAACCCGGTGTCCAATAGAAATGCATGTTGAGCCTAAACTCTAATGGCTTGAAAAAGTGGCGTGTGTCACACATTTCAAGGAAGTAAATACACAAAAAAAAAACAAAAGGCACTTAAGGTGACACCAGAGATTTTCTGTTTCTCTGACTCAGAAATCTCAGTGGGTTTTTTTCCAATTCAAAGAAAATCAGTTATCGTTGTATAAAATGGACAAATGAAGGGGGAAAAAAAAAAAATCTTTTGAAAAAAAAGGAATTTGGAATTCAGTGTGCCATTGCCATCGCAGTCAGCCTCTCATTATAAGTGCGAGGGGTGATCCTGCGGAGGGGTGGGGACTACATGCATGCCGTTTGAAAGCGCCACTCCGTACAACCACGACCAGCTTCGACAGGTGCTGGCGGATAATTGGGCGCCGTGCCGACTGCAACCGCAGCGCTGCTGTCTCCGAGAGCTCATTACTATCACTCAGAAGTTCCCCTTAAAAACCTCCGAGGCCACGTGACTCCGTGCATTTGGTGAAGCAGCGGCTAAAATCTCCTCAGATGCCGCAATTAACGGTGCGTCAGCCGGAGAGTTTGTTGACGGGCTGTTTGGACGGGTATATGATTGCGGTCGGCGTCGCGTGGGCCTGGAAAGCGTCGGGGTTTAAATGCGTGCAAATACACACGTGCGATAAAAGTATCATCAAAGCTTTTTATGAATGGGGTGAACTGTTTCTAATCAGACAGCACAGTCTCACAGTCTGTCGGTGGTGTCTTCGGGTTCCGTTCGGTCAGAGAGAAAGGATTCCACAAAGAAGGCGGGATGTTATTACCCTCCTGACTCGCCGACGGGCCAGAACGCCACCCACGGGGGCGACTGAGGCCCAATATAGCCGTCAGCAAATCGCTGCAAGGGTCTGCGTTGGTGTTTGTGAGTGAAACACTGCGACCAAGAGTCCAGTTCAAAGACTCGTGAGATGTGAAAACGCTGCATGAGTTTAGGCGAGTGCACTCATCAGAGAGGAGTTTGTGCAATAATAAGCAGTGATGGTCAAGTTGATGCAAACGTGTTTGTGCACCAGCTGCGACGACGCAAAGAATTTCTGCTTTCAAGGAAAATTTACGAGGAAATCTTCATTTGACCTTAACATAACACTTTTCCTGCGAAATGAATTCTGCAAAGACGACGTATGTTAGTAGGTTTGTAGGCCAACTCGGGGTTAGCCTCTTCATTTTAAATACAGCAGCAAGTCAATGGGATCTTCGCATTGGTTTTTGAATTGTTAAAGTAAGAAAAAAAGAGGTTTCATATATTCTTTGTTCGGGAATTGATGGATTTTTTTTTCCAAATTGGTTTGGAGAATAAAAAGGCCCCACCTCTTTCCACTGCAACTTCCCACAGTTCTTAGGAACCGATAGCTTCTCCCAAACCAACCAATCTCCTCAACTTGTCTTTGACGATGTCCATTTTGAGTCTCTTCCTGACCGTCGGGCTCTATATTTTTGTCACGACCTAAAGTTCACGATCACCAGTGAGAGTCGGGATGTAGACTGACAGCCAAACGGGATGTTTTGCGGCTCAGCTCTTCACCATTACAGGCTGGCACATTATTGAGTGTCCACATTGTCCACCGCTGTGGTTAACCTCACAATCCCTCCTTCCATCCCTATGAAATATTTAAAGGTCCCACATTATGTAAAACTCCCTTTACAGTGGTTTTCTAACAGCAATACGTGTCCTCATAGCCTGTGTAAGAGGCCCCGGGAGTGCCGAAAGTCTGTCATCTCCCTCACTTGCTTGCCCCACTTTTTAGCGAATGTGTGCTCAAAACAGGCAAATCAGAGATTTTCCCTTCATGATGTCATGTGAGGATAGTAAATTGGGAGGGCACGACATTTTTTCTCTTCTTGCAAATGCTTCCGGAAAACCAGCATCGAGTCATTCGACTGGCCTCCCTCCGTCTCGTGAGATGACGGGCTGCACCAGGTTGACACAGGTCCCGTCACTGCATCTTCTCACGGCTCATTAACATTTAAAGGCACAGACACAGAAGCGGCCTGTTCTCAGTAGAGCTCATTAGACAGACTTTTAGATTGGCTGAAGTTCAGGACCATGGCTGGAGTAATACACTTTGTGAAAATTCTTGAAAAACTGCATATTATGGGACCTTTAAAGTCGTCCACCTTGGCGTCACCTTTGAGTGACTGGGTTTGAGATAGTCAGTATGAAAAGACGAGGATGAAATCCACACATGGCATGATGAGGTCACTCCCCCCGACACCTTCAAAGGTCACTTTATTTTTCCAACATATAAGTTGTTCGACCACAAATCATGTCTCAGACGTCTAACCGAAAGTCCAATAACCTCAGGATGGGAGTACTAGCAGCTCATAATGGTTTACTTATTTCCATATTCCGAGGGACTTTATTCCATGCGTGGATGCCTTTGTTTAAAATGTATGCAGGAGGAGTATCTACTAACAAAAACGTACAAGAAGTATAAATGTGGTTTTTGACTGCAGGGTTTGTCAATTGTTTCTTCCAGAGGGGCTACATAAAAGTAGGACTACCATAGAGAGTCTGTGCTTATTTTCATATAAATGAATGAGTATTCTGTTGTGCACATTTACTGTGACTTTTTTTGGTGAATGATTAATTGGTTAGTACATGAACAACTCCAAACTGGACTATCCGGAGGAAATTCAGTCATTCACGCTCAAAATGACTTTAACGCAGTATAAAGAACATTGTGAGGGAAAACAAGCGTCTGCTATGACGGGCAGAACTCCCAGCATGGTCCAGACTGATCGTCCCTCCTAAAATATTTAATTTGTAGACGACAATAATTGCTTTTCAGAAGATCTTCTGTTTATTGTCCTTCCCAAACACTGATATGAAATTCCCAACCTCGTTTGGTAAGATTCACTCCTATTTCCCACTGTGTACCTTTGTTATTGCGATTAAATAACAGCCCTTTGTGTTCAGTCGCCGTCACCCAAGGGGGAGCTAGAAGATTGCGGTCATAGTTTAGTGTTTCACACTTTTTTGCAGAAAGTGATAGGGACTTTATCAATTTGGAGGCGGCTTCCCTTTGAAACCGAGAGCATTAAAGGCGGGTATTTTTCTCAGAGTACCACATCAAAGAAAGGTTCTGTTATTGAGTTGTGCTATTTTGCAGATTCAACTTCACAGCAGTGTGACTGAGAGACGTCACTCAGGCTGCAGACAGACATGATGAACCCGTCTTAAACATTTCACATGTTGAACAAGTCTTTGTTTGTGCAAATCTGGTCAATTTCAGAGCAGGATGAAAGCAGACCGTGAATACGTAGATGTTTGTAATGAGGAGCTTGGGAGAACAATGTCTACATGTTATCAGACTCTGATACCGTCGTGTGTTCACGCCCGCACGTCCCACGACAATCACTGAGCGCTGTGCTGAGCGGATGCTTCTCGGTATGTCAGAGATTTTCCACTGCTCAACGAAGCCTCGCGGAGAAAACCTCATGAAGCCAAAGGCAATATTTGGATTTCATCACAGTATTTAGCCATTTGTAAGCTTCGGGTAGTCAAACGTAAGCAGACCCTTAATATTGCAATTTTGGTTTATGATAGCTAATCTCAAATCAGGTGTTACATTGATAAATACAAACATATCAACATTATTTCAACACATTTAAGCCAGGACATTGGTTTGAAAAAGTTAGCTTTTCTGAAATGAAAAAACAAACACTTGAAACGTCGTCGTGTAAACGACGTCTGACTGAAAGTTAGGAAATTTGCAATGAGCAGAAAGCATTTGGTCGCAACTACATTGTTTAAGTCTGATTTTAAACAACTTATATGCAGGCTTCACTAGTATATTGTGGTGTTTTTGCAGATTGTTAAAATGACAAAAGACACTGGCTGAACTTCCGCTCAGTTTTGCACCAAAAAATAAATGTTGGTTTGCTGGCTGAGGCGTGCTGTGGAACTAAAATATAAATCATCTTTAAATAATTAACCTCGAGGTTATGGCAGCAACCTTGCGACCGGTAAGTGGATTTCACTTATATGGAGCTTCGCTTTCGATTGTTACATTGTGGGGATGGAGTCTGAATCCCCACAAGGTAACCAATGGAACCATCGCTGCATGCATTATTGACATTGGTATTTTTATACATACATACATGCGTTTGTGGAGTTGCGTGATTAGACAATATAAGAAGGTCTGAAAAAGCAGTTCCAGTTCAGTCCAGTAGGGAACTGTACAAAGGTCACCTCAACACGCGTAAGCATCTGGCGAGAAACAAACATCATCTTCATCACTAAAGCTCGATTCTCCATTTAATCTGTGACATTTACTTGTTTCCTATTGTTGCGACTTTTAACACCGGAGCAGCGGTGAAATTTGATTCATGACGGTGAAGCTTATAGGCAGCAGCGTATCGCCGTGTTGTCTGTAGCAGCTCACCTGGTCCAGGTACAACTCCCCTCCACGTAAATGTACTCTGATAAGACGACCATATTTCAAAATGAGTAGGATGACTCACTCCAGTCAGGCGCGCTGTCAGAGGAAGATAAAATGGCCATTGTGAGTGTTTCTTCGCTGCGGGTTTTGTAATTAGCTGTCACCACCTTGAGCTTGGCAGTGTAATTGGTTCCTATGCTGTTTTAAAAACTCATTAAAGGTGGCTGTTTGAGGACTTGATTTACGCCGTGTCCTTCAGCGTGAGTGAAAAGGAAATGTTGAGTTCCCGGCAGCTCCGTTCAGTCCGGATCGACGAGGAGCGACGCCGTCCTTCAACAACAATGAGCTCGAGCCAGAGAAGATCTGAGAGGTTTCATGGGTTTCCTCCTATAACATTAATATTTCTCGTACAATGTTGTTCACTGGATGCTCATTTTACCACAGCCTCTCCAATACTTTAAACACAGTTTGTTATGTATCGGTTGTGTTTTGCAGCTAAAGCAGCTAGTCGTGTCTCAGTGTAAATGTTGTTCCTTGTGCTATTTTGTCATTGTAGTACTTTCTCAGGCTCCTTCACCTCGTTCACATTTCAGGGAAAAGTGACCCAATTCAGATTTTTGCTGAAGTGACCCATATCCGACTTTTTTGTGGGCCGTGTCAAAGCTCCCATTCTGATTTTTTTTTTTTTTTTTTTTTTTTTAAACCCCGACCCAGGCCTCAATCATATGTGGTACCAATTCTGATATTTTTTGTCACGGATAAACTCAGGAGCAAGGAATATGTTAATAATATTGTCTTCTTTCTCTCATTTTGTTGCTCATATTCAACAACCACTTGAAAATGGATCTACACGCCTGCGTTACCAGATATGGCGGGTATCCCCCAATTGGGGAGCCAAATTCTCTTGCCTCTCAACTTTATTTCGTGCATTTGTGCGTTCGTGGCGTGTTCTTTATTACACATACAATAGTTTTCGGGTTTCAACATGATTTCTACACAGGCTGAGATTTTGGGCCGGTTTTTCTTGAGGTGTGTGGGTGTTACGCTGTGAGAGCCGAAAGCAGTGAGTCACATCTGGCAACCCTGGCGCTGACCTGCGTGCCGTCCATATTTACGTCTGTCAACAGCGTCTTCTGCGCTCGGGGGGCCCTGAAACCATCAGGTCCAATCAGGTTCACAGGGCAGTTTGATAGAGGTTGCATTTAAATGTAATCAGAACGATCACGCAAAGAAAAAGAAAAAAAAATCAGAATTGAGCAACAGGACCTGCAGGGTGGCCGTCGACCCTCGACTTCCCCTCCTCGTGTCTGATTGCTGCTCCGCCCCTTGATGTGCTTCACCTGGGTCTGAGTGTGTGATCGTCTTCACCTGGTGGCAGCAGAATATATTGAGGTTTCTTCTGCGTGTTCTGCTTGTTGGTTCGTCTGTGTGTCAGTAGCTCAGTCTGTGTTCCTGTGTGTTTGGGTTTCCCAGTGTCTCTCTCCTGCTATATCCAGGAGTTTGTCAGTTGACTTTTTTGGGTTCTCGTCTTTTTAGGCCATCCTGAGTCCTCCTCTGAGAAAACCCTAACAAATTGGGCTCCTTGCACACAGTTTGTATTCAAGTGACTAAACTGATGCCAGACTTGTTTTTTTGTTGGGTTATTTTTATCAAATAAATTGTACTAATGACACTTTATGAATGCAACCTAAATATTGGTTTTTACGGGGGATGATTTTTCCTTACATGTTTCGTGGCTCGAGACGAATATCATTTGTTTGGAAATTGCAAACTGAAACATTTGGGCTCAAAGGTTGCAGACCTCTGTCCTACACCCTCTCAGCAGTACTTTTCACCTTCCACATGTGACCCATTATTAATCTAAAACCACAGATTAGTGCAGCTTTAAATCACATCTTCATCAGGAGCTTACGTTGTACTTCCACAGTTGATGCTTCAGTGAGTAAACTCATGAATAACCCGCCTGACCCGCTGACCTGAAGCGACCTCCTTTGGATCTGCTCCAGTTTTATTTTGAATCATTTTGATTTACTTTAGCGAGAAACAATTTTTTAAAAAAAATAAAAAATCCACCAGCTCAGTTTGTCCTGTTCCTAGTCTATGCATCCATGGGCCAAATCTGCTAATTGAATAATTTGAATACGGATCCGTCCAGAAAGTATAACAAATTGGCAGCAATCTCAAGTGGCACCTGGAACATCTGGCTCGTACATCAACAAATCAACACACCACAGAGTCTGAAGGTTTCGGTTACTCTTTTTTTTTCTTTTTTCTTTTTTTTAAACTACAAGCCCATCGCTCCCTCTTTCCACCCCGTTTTCCCACAGATGTGTAGCAGCCGCCGTTCAGCCGGTGCCGAGTTTATTCATCAGCACCTCCGCAGCTTGAGATTGAGAGAAAGGCAGCTGATATAAGACTATAGGATCCCAGTGAGCTGGAGAAGACAGTCCATTTAATTTAACGCCACAGGCCCACGGCGGCGCAGATTTGCCACGGTGCAGACTAGTTTTAATTTGACATTGATTTTCTCAGTGGCAGAAAGGTGAAAGTGAAGAAGCATGTCCCCATTATGAAATGCAGCCATCAAAAAGCAAAGCAGGTAAAACTTGCATTACCATTAGCACAGCATGGGCGTGCGCACACACATTGTTACGCCGATGGAGAAAACACATCAGACTTGTTAAAGCAAAGGCAGATTTCATCTGTGCACAGATGGGAGGAGAGGTCACACTGTTAGCTTTAATTTAACAACATGCTGTCTGAATGGTAATATCTGAAGAGAGCCCGGCATCTGTTCAGCGAATCAAACTGTAGCAGCTTGTTTGTGCGTGTCAGCTATTTGTGAAGCTGAAGAAATATGTCACCAGGAGTTCTCACTGGATATATTTATTTACTTTACTGCTAATCATTTGTGTTTCTCGGGAAAATAAAAGCCTGAAACACAAAATCCTCTAACAGTTAAAAACCATTCCTGAAATATTGTGTATATTTAGAGCAATTTCACATCTTTAATCCGATTATCTTCAACAACTGTATTGCAGTCGTTGCTGTTCAAGCCTGTGGCACTTTGCTCCGAGGAATACGTTGCCATGTATATGGGAAACTTTTTCTGAAACAAAAACATAAAATTAACACGTTTTCACTTTCACTAAGTTAATTGGAAGCAGAGCTTGTGATATTTTTTCGTGACAATTGGCATTATTGTGTCGGCGCAGAGGTTAAACAATGTCACGCTAGCGCAAATATGGCTGACGGCTCTTTAGCTCCGACTGGTGGCCGGACGGCACGTTGACAGATGCCTTTGCGCATGGATAAAACGACTTCTACTCAAAAGTGGTACAAATTTAGGGTCGCCACTGTCTGAGACGTTCAGCCTTCATATTCACAAATGATATTCATGGAGTTTCGCACAAAAAGTGAGACTGAATTCACGTGAGAAAGTGAGAGGATGTAACGACGGATTCGGATGCAAATACTGACAGGTTTCTAAATGCATGCAAACAGTGTGAACCTCAAAATCTCCACGTTAAATATTTATGTCGCGCCTGGTGGAGTTTGGGGCCGACAGTTGTGTCGTGGTTAAGACTTGCACCGCACGGAAAGAAGATCCAGGCTTTGTTTCCATCTGTGTGTGGAGTTTGCGTGTTCTTTACTTGCCCCGTAATGGAGAGCTGATCCACCGCAGTGTGGCTTCGCCACAGCTGGGAAATTAATGTTTAAGATGTTTAAAATGTTGTTTTTTTTGTTTTCGCTTTCAAAATCCTGTTTAAATGACTCGAAACACAAATTCAACAAACCCGACGGCTGCTTCTAAAGCACGTTTCTAAAAGATTAATTTTCCTTGCTAAACCATATTTGCTTCGACTCGTCCCCCGGGGGAAAACCCTTTTTTTTTTTTTTTGCATGAGAAAATGATATTCATTGTTAGAACAGCAACCAGAAAGAAACCCATCTCAAGCCCCACCCTCAGCTTTAACACCAGCCAGTGAGATTTCTGTTTCTAAGAAATGTTTGCCGAGCTAAAACCAACATGTTTTTGTTTTTTTGTTTTTTGAACTTCTCCAGCTCGCCTCTCTGCTTCTATCGCTCCCTCACATCTCCAGCTGCCGCCCGCTATGATGTAAATGAGCGTCTCAGCACAGAGCCTGTGATGTGTCGGCCCCCCTCCTTGGTCTCTGGTCTCATTAGAAACCTGCTGTAGCTGACATTTACCCAGCTACTGTGTTGACTCGCTCTTCATGAGGGGTCACAACAATGCACAGTCGAACCTCCACGGTCGGGATGCTTGCAGGAAGGGGGCGAGCTGCGGAAGCTCCGATGATTAGATGTTGACGAGGGCCGAGTTCAAACGACGATGTTTCCTGAAATTTTAGCGCGCCAGGCCGTGATCTGGTGCCGTTTGTTTTTATGTGCTCGGGAAGTCATTCATATTGATTCATAACCAACACGATATGTTAATAAAATTGCCCAAAAGCAGCCAGCCTTTGTACTATTGTAGTCACGGAAAAGAAGATGTTCCTTTCGAGGGCAGTAGTAAGTCAGGACGTCTGGACGAGATAACCTCTTTTTGTATTCCAGTAAATTAATAAATTCCTACTAAGGAGAAACTTAGGAAATGTCCACATCTTTTTTTCACCCTGTCATTCTCAACAAGTTTTCATTCCACTTGATACCACAAATTTGGCCAATGAAAATAAAGTCTAATAAATAAACAAGATTTGTTCTTTTCCAATAACATATGGTTCAGCGCACAGGTCTGGCCATCAAAGCTAAATACTAAAAGTGAGACCTCTCACATCAACTCGTCTTCCACTCTGCAACTCAGTCCGGGAATGCGTTGCTTCCAACACGACCAAAAAAAAAACGTCTGGGACAGCGAATATCTCGCTCCTCTAAATCTTGTGATTTTCGCCACAAAACAGCCTGGGCTCCCGAGCCCTACAGTCCGGTGGTGCAGCGGCTCTGCGAGTCTGAAATTAATAGGATGTCCGGGGCCATTTCCTGACTGGCCGTCCTCCCGGGACCCCGCAGCTCTGTTTTTCTGCGGTCCTCTCATCCTGTTACTGATGCCTGAGTCTGTGTAACCCTTATCTCCGCGCTGGCTACACGGCCTGATAGGGGCTCTGTGTGTAAGCAATTAAAACGGCTTATTTGCCAGATAAGTGGGAGAGAGCGGTCAGATTGAAAGCCACAGGCTGCCAGGATCAGGTCTTTAGGTTACAGCCCCCGGGTTAAATAGCCCGAGGGCCGCGTGGTGAGCCAAGCGAGGCGTGCAGCTCGGCCAGAGCGTGTGCAGGGGGATGAAACTCTGCCAGAGGAAAACACAGACACACACACACACACACACAAGCACACACCATTGTATGTTTTCCACATAACCGACATACAATGAATATTTAACCGTCTTCATAAATAAAGATGGGCACACAGGCAGATCCAAAAAGCTGTTTGTGTGGATGTGCAGAAGAAAATCTGTTTATATTAAATGTCTACTTCTAATGAATGTAACCACTCCTCTGTGAAGACGCTCTTATTTGTGCATCAAAGCACGCTTTCGCCAATATTTTTTATTTTTTTCTAAACGGACAGCCGCAGCACGTTGTCAGCGAAGCCCCTGGAGGGAAAGTGGAACTGAAAAGAAGCGAAACTTTAATATCACAATAGATGATCACTACTGTGGACTCCGGTGGATATGATGAAGGTTTTCTGCTCAAATGTCGGAGCAGCTGGCAGCTATGGCATTCCCTCCTCCAGTATCCATTACAAAAACGGTTGTCTACAATACTGTGACCCTTCTGTTGTATTGCCTGTTGCTGCAAATAATGAGTGTTGAAAAGAAGCAGGATGTAAAAAGTAATCATTGCCTATTTTTGTGGAAACCTGTCGGCTTCCTAACTTCAGTTACTGCAACGCGGCCACGAGTGGGATTACATAATCACTCGTTTTCCTTGATAAAGGTACTTTTAAGATCCTTGTTTACACAACATGTCAAAGCAAAAGCGTAAGACTGTTGTTGTGTTTTGGGTGTCCGTTTACAAGACAAGGGTGCTTAAAACTCAAGTTTTGGAAAATGTTCCAAATCTGTGATAATAGAAACGGGAAATGAAATTGTTCAAAGCGCATCAACTCTGTATCCATGGAAACGGGGGAGGAGGGGTCGCAACTTTTGGTGCACCACGGCTGTGTTTTACAGTATAGTTCTTCTGCACATGCTCAGTAGATGGACAATATCAACAATGGCGGCCTCCAGAGTGTTATGACTCTTTGTCCATATTCTCCTGGGACTTAGATTTATAGTTGACAATGCCCTCGTTGCTACTCACCACTAATTAATATGTACAGCGTACAGCGCCAACTCATGGCCTGGCATGCTAACTATGTCATTTTCAGCATTTCTAGATATAATTTTCAAATATTTGCCGTGGGACATTTTGTGAAACAAACGTAAAAAAAGAACAATGCGTTTTCACATGAAACATTGTCGCGTAAATGAGGCCCGTAACTGAAAATGTCTGTAATAATGTTGTGACTTGAGAGAAAATCAAAGATAGTAAGTAACATATCTGCAGTTTAAGATGCCTCCCACGGGAATTATGACTCCTCGTCAGTAAAGAGGAAAACAAACTGTAGAAACCCCCAAAGTGGATTTACAAGCAGTCATAATGGCACGGGCAGATTTATACATGCAGTTTGTGTCTTAGCGAGATAGCACGGCCGCGGTTATGATGTCATTTCGTGGAGAAACATTTATGGAAATAAATCTCTGAGTTGGATTTTTTTAAATCACCATTTGGAAGCAAATCCCCCGCATCAGATTTATTCATTTCCGCTGTAGAATTTCACTGATCTTGTCGCCACAACAGCCTCAGGCGGGAGATTTGCTCTCCAAGCATGACGTGAAAACACGCGCGGATCCGAAAGAGGGGAAAAGACGACGTGGCGGACCGAGGGGGGGGACGGCGAAGACTTCGACCTTGGCCGCGACCTGAGCAAGACTGTAATGAGTCGTGAACTTTCTGCCTGGCGCTCAGTATTGTTGTGGTTTCTCAAGAGTGCTGAGGGCTGGTAAACAGGATATTGAGTCCCAGATGGGCTTTGGGCTCACGTCATGAAAGTACTGGCGGCTTGGCGGCTCCGCGCACGCCATCGCTGTCCCCGGAATGGGAGCGAGGACGGCCGGGGACGGAGGCTTCATGTAATTTCTCTTTTTCTCCAATGAGAGGGTCACTGAAACATTCGGTATTTTTTTCCGTCCCGGCCCCTTTGCTTTTCGGAGTTTTAGTGCCACCGTTCCAAAAGGAAGTCCGCCCACACTGGACAGTTTATCATCTCACGATCTGCGTCGAGCGCCAGCGCTCCACGCCAGCACAGGAAAGTGGCGCAACCCTTTAAATATTCTCTCTCCTTTTATAGCCGTGAACTCGTCCGCAGGTCCAGGCCGTGCACGCTCACGTTAAGTCTTATGCTACCCACACGTACCATCATTTAGCCCAATTCAAAGCGTCTTGGATACACAGAGTACGTTGCTCGTGAGTGGTGATATTTATAAACTGTTTTCTTCTTTCGTTTTGAGCTCTCAGTGGTAAGAATATTCACAATATGAGTGGGATTTTTTAATTATTTTTTTTTACTTTATATCTGGACCATCCAACATTGGCTCCCTACTGAAAGTAATGACTAATCATACTTTATTAATCCCCTTGGAAAAATTCCTTTTTCCACATTTACAAGTCCTGTTTCGAGGAGGCGGTGGGCGAGTTACATTGCGGCACTCCGGGGACCCACATTGGTGTCCCGTTAAACTTCTGATCCCAAGTCCACTTCTCCTGCCTCTCGGCCACCATTGACCCAAAAACATCTTCGTGACACTTTTCATACAGAAATTGTATGACAAATCGGTCAAAATACAAGGGAAAAAATAAGTGCATCCCACTGCGTAATCAGAAAGACACTAGTTCAGGTTTAAATTCACATAAAGAAGGTTTTGCTGTGTTGCTTGCAATAATCTCCCTGTGCCTGGAACAGACTTTATGGACAGACTTTATGGACATGTTACTCTTCTCTTAACAAACCCAGTTTCAGCGCAGGGGGCTTTTACATTTAGGTTCAGGCTTAAAATGTTCCTATTTTATATGGGCTGTCATTAGAGCGGCGTCAGGTCGTCCTGCATCACTTTCTTTAGTTAAGCTGCAGGTACTACAAACAGCCCAAATTCATCTTGAGAGGGCCAGAGCACTAAAATAGTGCCGTAACAAATGTTTGAATTAAACTTTAAATGTTTTCTTTGGTGTGGCACATACACATACAGTACATTATGAAAAAGTCGATATTTTTGCAAAACCAAATTACTATTGAAAATGACAACAATCTAAATTTCAATGAAATATCCAAATCATTTCTCCCATAGCAGTTTCCCTATAGTGTGCAATTGCTCTTTAATGCACTAAAATAAGTTCCATGCCTCATTTATGTATGTACCGTTGCTGTAATTTGTGCACTTTCCCCTCTTTAACCTTCTGCAGGTTAATTTAGTGTGAAGCTTAAAATTTGTAATTGGCTTCCTGATTCGTTCTTGGCCTTATTAGTCTGTTTATTAACTATACAGCGACTTTCTCATTTTGTACGACCTCTTCGATCAAAGGTTTAAAGAAAAGCTCCACATTGGAGTCGGGCTCTGCTGGAAGTTTTTAACCATCTAAAAATGTTTTGAAACAAGTGTATTGTTGTTGTTGCCATATAAAGAGACGGTTCAATACAATGCACTGTGGTGAATGAGCGTATGGGTGGTTGTTATTGTCTCTTTAAGGTAGTCCTGGAATAGAGTACAGGTCTAGTTTGAATGAAGTTGTCGAGGATGCATGAAAAAGAATGAATATTGGAGTGAAACTGCAGTTTTGTAATAAACCTACAGAGTAAATAAGCAATATTGAGGTAATGTGCAGTCGACAAATGATCACAGTAATAGTAGTAGAAACACTCAACCCTGTCAAGGAAAAGAAACAGAACATTCAAAAGAACCTGAAAATCTTGCTGCTGAACCAAATAAATTCAAGATTTCTTACAAATTTAAGAAAATGTACGAAGAGAAAATTCTGAGAGACTATGAAAAGAATTGAAAAAAATGTACTGTAACTGTAGAACTGTAAGACAAAAGGATGCTGTTTTTGTTATGTTCTGTGACCTGGTGAGGAGTTGGGGTGGAATGATGGAGAATCGAATTGATTTGATTTTGTTGTAAAGTGCTAATAGGAACAGATAACACAAGATTAATCTTCTCTCTGTTCCTTTTTGTTCATGTATGGATGACAAATTTATATATATATATATATATATATATATATATATATATATATATATATATATATATATATATATATAGTGAAATGGCATGACATAACATGAACAAATAAATAAATAAATAAGATTTAAAAGGTGTGTCACCTTTGGTAAAGTGTTTCCTGAGGTTACAGCGACCTGTAACTTCAACCATCCACAATTCGCAGTCTCACATGTACCACATCTCAAGAAGCTTTCTCAGACGAATCCTGACAAATTGCAAAAAAAAAAAAAAAAAAAGGTGAGACGAATGTGAAGTGAAAGTGCTTCGCCAAAATCAGATGAACTCATCTTTCAGTGAGAGACTGCATGTGATGAAAATCCCTCCGTTGTTTTTTTTTTTTCCTCTCTCTCTCTCTCCGAGATATCACGTTCACCAGAAATGTGCAATATCACAGAAGCTAATACTGTCACCATCGTCGTGGATTATAAGCTGCAGTGTTTATCTGCTCTGAGAATGTGGGGGGAAAAAAAGACATTTTCGCTTCACAAAGAAAACCACGACAACATGTTTTCTAGTACAGAACAGATCTGGGGAAGGTTGCTTTTGTTAAGCAGACACGATGTTGGTGAGAGTGGGCGTGTCCACCAGCGTTTGCCTTCACTGGAACGTGACAACAATGGCCGCCTCCTGACTGTCATGTCACTTGGCGGTTATATAGTTGACAGTCGACTGTGAGAACAATCCAACTTTGTCATCTGCGTCCGTTTACTCCCCATCGCTGATGTTTACAATGTATTGTTCTCTGTGCACGTGTGGCTTCATGAACGAAAACAAACAACAGCGGCAATTTGTGAACGCGACATTGTTTTCTGCGTTTCTGCTGTTAACGGGCGTCCGAGCCAACGCAAACATTAAACATGTAAAAAGATCCTTTGTGGTATAATTGTTGCTCATCTTGAAGCTCGTTCACTTCGTGATTCACTGTGATCGGCGGGCAGCGGGTAGCAGGTGAGGGATCTCGCCATCTAATCACAGCTTCCTCGCCGTCGTCGGGACACCTTTTCCAGCCAAGAAACTACCGAGTCCGAAAACACGTCTCGAAAATGGCTGGAAGTGTATTTTTCAAGACGGATAGTTGTTGTTTACCAACACTTGTCAGCTCGGCGTGTGTACCACGCTGTCATAATTCAACCCGGGAGCGTGACGCTCAGGTGAAAGGAGTCAAACCTCCTCGTCGGGAACGTGAGTCACGGCGGAAGGGAAAACGATCAAATATGAAAGTTACCGAAGAAGATCCCTTTGCCAAGAACTGTTGGCAGGCGAGGGGAGGAATGTATTGAGAAGGCGGAAGACAGAGGTCAGAGCGAGCGACGTACGCAGGAACCTCTCCGCCGTTGTTTTATCATTCCCGCGCGGCGCCTGTTTATTCAGCGGCTGGCGGTTTTGTTTTACTTCAAATGAAACAGACAGGGAGGAGAGCGTGCCGCACATCAAATAGAATGCAAAAGAGAGGGAGAGCGGAGTAAAAAAAAAAAAAAAAAAAGAGAAGCGAGGCCTTCGCTTCCTGCTCACATCAAACGGCCGGCGCAGTGGGTGCCAATCAGACGCCGATATTTTACACGGAGCCCGATCGCTATGCGGAGGGGGGGGGGGAGGGGCCGCCGGCCTCCTCAAGACTTTCATTTGGATGAATTCTCACAGCACTGTGCTCCACGTAGGTCTAAATGCTAAAGATAGCATAAATTACATTTTATTATCTTGTGATGTATTTATAAAGAAACAAAACAAGTCGTGAATTTAACTCAAATCTGCTCAATAGTGATTTAAGAAGTTGCACATTGAATCGAAGTGTAGGAACTTTTTGGAAACTGGCTGGGGGGGGGGGGGCAACTTTTCTGAAACGCTGCTAATGTGCATGCACGCCACGGCCAAGGTAAATAGTTCTTCTGAGTTGACAATAACAACAATGGCGGCCTCCAGAGTGTGATGACTCCCAGTCATCTAACAGTTTTATAGTTGACAGTCATAATAACGCCGTAATAACGATCCAGCTTGGTCGTCTGTCTTTACGACTGTCATTCGTTATCGTTTATAGTGTATTGTTCTCTACGCATATGTCTGTGTGGTTTCATTCGGAAAAGCACTTCTGCCGTTTGCGTGTGAACGGACCTTGTTTTCAAAACATTGCTGTGGAAACACGAAACTTTGCTGAGACGGAAACGCAAATCTGACGCCTTTTCACTTGAATCGTCGTCTAAACGGAGCCTAAACCTTTGACCAGTACTTTATAGTTCGCATATTGTGAAACAAACCTCCATCTTAGACTTTTTTTTTTTATACCATAAACCAACATTGAACCACGTTGCGAATGATAACTTTGTAAGTTGCTCATTGGCTATTTAAACACAAACCGCGTCCTGTCGAATTATTATTGAAAGTTAAAATCTGAAGGTTGAATGTAATAAATATAATGCAGACAAATAAGTTATGATATAATTGTTCATGTATAATGTCACTCATCAATTTGTCTCAAATATTTCATTAACAAGCAGCGGGTTACTGGCTTTATTGCATTATAAATGGATGAACTCGTCACGTTATCGACAGGCGTTGCGTTGTTGTCCATTATTGTGTGTTTGGGTCTCCTGGTCGTTGATCGTGGAAAACCACAGATGCACAGAGAAGGTTTAATGCACTGTTAAGACAAAGTTTCCTCATAATGCTGATATCTTTTCTCATTTTGGCCACGATCTCTTTATTTCTCTCACTCTGCTTTTCCCAATGACCTTTCAGAGCGTTTGTAATAAACCCAAAATGAGCCGTGCTCACCAAAAACTAAGTTTGCCTGGGAAAACTAATTCCGGCAGTCCCCTGCAGTGTGTGTCTGTGTGTGTGTGTTTCACGTCCCAGCTGTTGGTTTCAGTTCTGGTTGGCGACGAGCAGCCGACCATGAAGGCCGCGCCAGGATGAGGTCATGCGACCTCACAAGAGTAGGAATTAAAATAAAGAAGGGACGGTGGCCGAATCGCCAGCGGAGGTCAGGTAGTCTGGGCTGAAGCTGATCTGCAAAACCTCGTCATCCAGAACCCGAAGACACGAGCTGCGACTGGCTGCTGGAAGCTTCCAGATGATGTTATATTGCGTTACGATACAGGAAGTACAACGTATTATGAAGCTGTCAGATCCTACAAAAGGACCAGAGAAATGCAACAGGGAACATTTTTCTTTTTCAGATATTTGATCTAATTTTATTGCTTGAATAGGATTTTTTTTTTCTTTCCAGAGTTCCTGAAGTACCCACTACTTTTCTTCCCTGGACTGTCATCCACTATTTTGTTCTTGTCATTTAACACGGAGCCATCAAACACCAGGAACACTCAGATACTCATAGTACCCAAATGAGTATGGAGTATGACTATTGTGCAGTTAGAAACAATATTCCCTCCAATTATCAATATAAAACAATAAATTCCATAATTATCCAAATAAAGTGCACTGTATTACTGTATGACTCTAATGTACCTCATACGTTATGTCTAAAAGACTTATTAATACACATTTTACGCCAAATAAAATTAATCTCGAGCAACAAAATGTAAAACTGTAAATAGCACAGCTAACGAACTTGTACATTAAATGTTGGTATATATTACTAAATCATTTGCATGTGTTAAGTGTATCAAATTTTAGAACTATAACTGAATATTTGAATAGTTATTAACTGTTAAGCCACTTTTTAACAGTTTTCTTAACTATTTTGCCTCATTTTTGCCACTTGTGCTGTACTTTATAACAATTTTAGTTCAGTTCTCACTCTTTAAGTTCAAGTTCATCATCTGTACAACAAAAACGTGTTTTCTGCATCATGATTGAACATTGAAATAGCAAATGGGTATATATGTATAAAAAAACAAAAACGTTTTCAACACTTTTAAGCCCGTTTTTGCCTATTTAGTCACTTTTTATCAATTTAGCCATTTTAATTGTTAAGCAGTTTTAACCACTTCAGTTCTATCTTTTGTTTTTAACATTTTTCGAGTGGGCCATTTTACTACTTTTAGCTGTTTTAATACTTTTATCTCAAGTTTTTAGTTTTAAATTTCCCTTCACTTCTCAAACTGTAAACCTGCACATTGTTAGCTGGAAAAGTCATTAACTTAAACTTCTTTGTATCCACAGAGGTATTTATTATTTTGTCCATTTTAGCTTTTAAAAACTCAGCTTTTTCTTCACATATGCGACCATCAGCTTATAAGAGTTTCTTTAAGATATTGTTTGATGTGCAACAGCAAGAAGGTGAGAAAGGAGAAGGCTGAAGCATCTGAGGCCCAGCAGCCACCGGGCTGCTCAGGTTTTAATATAAATGTCACAAGAATCACTCCAGGGCTCCGACAGCTCCTGAATGTAATGTGTATATTAAATATTAATCACAATATTAATGGTCGGGATTCTAATTACAGTTGAGTCGCATTATGGGAAATGTAGGAGCTCCTTTGATCAAACATTAAATGAATGAAAGTCAATGTTATTTCCAAGGGGACTGCTCAGGTCTCACAGTGAACACAATTCCTCAAATGCAGCATTTCGAGAATGCAAGCTTGTCTCTCTGCAGCACATCCGTGTACTCCTCAAAGATCTACTAACTCAGCAGGACAAATCCCTTCTTTATCTGGTCAATGCAAACCTTCATTTGGCAGCAGGTTTGGAGGCTGAATGTCATCACGACAGCAAACATTTGGTTCAGGTGAGCAGATTATTTTTAAAACAAATTCCTGTTATATCACCATGCACTGCACTGGAAGAGAGAAGAAATGCCCACATGATTTACGAAAAAGAAAACACGCTTGATCTCTATTGATCTTGTGTATGACGTAGGCTATCCACTAAAACAAAGTTGCAGTGCTCCATGACAGAACCAAACAACGCGTCCAAGCTGGGTTTAACTCCATTATTAGTGCTTTTACGCACAGGAATTTACGCATTCCATCATGAAATAGGGAAAGAAAACTCATTCATGAAAAGTATGTATGAAACGCCAGTGCTAAATATGACAGAATGCAAATCAGCCTAACTGATGTGTGGAATTGTGTGAGATTAATATATGAATGTGTCTATTTGAGAAAAGATCTGAAGAAGCTGGGGAGCGACGCTCCTCGTTCTTTCAGCTTTGATTGGATATTGACGCGGTGCTGATGGGCTACAGATCCCCCCTTTTTTTGCAGAGTGTTTCTGCACCCCCTGGTCGTGGCAAAACAGGCGCAGAGGGGCACTGATCCCAGCCGCTCCCCTCCTCTTTTTTTTTTTCTTTTGCAGAAA
Organism: Blennius ocellaris; assembly: GCF_963422515.1. Lineage (NCBI taxonomy): Eukaryota > Metazoa > Chordata > Actinopteri > Blenniiformes > Blenniidae > Blennius > Blennius ocellaris. Next base: position 5,789,829 of record NC_137671.1, on the reverse strand, counting down.
ATGCGCACGGCCTGAGCGGCTCTTACCTGTAATTGTCCCACTCCCTTCCCGCACCTTAACGCCCTTTTTTAAACCATAGGTGGGGCTGCTGCTCCTGCTGCTACAATCCAGTGCCGAGTCTGTGGTGTGGAGACATTTGGACAGGCTGAAAAAATCAGGACTGGTGGCTTTTTATTAGAAAAATAAGAGTTCCCCCCTCCTGGAATAAAACGCACGGGTGTCCGTCTGCTAACACAGAGCCGTGCGTATGTCATCCAAAAACGCAGTCGACAGTCTCCTACATCCAAACCTCCAGTCTTTTTTCTTTTTTTTTTTTCAAATCTTTCTTCCGATAGTCCACAAACCAAAGCCGGGCAGTCACATTCGTGCGGGCGATCAGGTTGAATTGCGTCCCGCTCGGCGCGCCTCCAAGGATGGGTGACCGACCGACTGTCAGAAGATCAGCTCTCCTCCTCCTCGAAGTGAACCTGGTGATTGTGTAAAGTGATGTGGCTCCCGGGTCGATCACTCCATCCCGTTGATCTGCGCTCCGCCGCGTCTCGGCTCTGTCTGACAGCTGCGCTCTGCGCGCGCTAACTTTTATTATGGAGAGACTCCGGAGCGCACGGCGCACCGCCGGCTACCTCTGCTGGCTACAGCGCCACAGTAATCTGATTACTGCTCCCAACTTGTGGAACGTTTAGGCACTATGTCGTCTTATTCGTTGCAAGTTTTCGTCTTCATTTAAATCCCAGCGCTATAAAAAAAACAAAAAAACATTCTGGGTAATTTGAATTTAGAGACGTCACAGACGCGCGCAACGAGACGAGAAATCTCACAAAAACAAAAGTTGTGCAATACATTCAAGCTATTCACGTGGTAAAGTAACCACGAAGCGATGCATTATGGGCCAATCAAAGCAAGGTTGTCTCATTAATTAAGCTCAATGCCAATGATTCTCCCATTAAGGCCGCAATGATGCCATCAGCAGCGAGAAATCCTCCCGCAATATGTTTCCCATCACCATCTTCTGACGACTTTCTGAACCGTGAGACGTTTATAAAGGCCCGAGATCGTGGAGGTGTGGCGCGTGCACAATGGGCCGAGACTAATTCAGAAAACTCTCTATTATCAAGTGTTGTACACTACTGCCATCATGTGGATGGCTGAAGCACTGCACGAGACGTGCAAGCCCAGGACATGTTGAGTGATAAAACGTTAAATAGAGAGCGAGAGAGAGATGCGAGCACATCTCACACCGGTTTGATCAAAAAAACTTTTATTCCACAGTGAAAACGTTCCTGTCACACTCTCACACACACATACACACACACGCACACAAAAAAAGACTCCATGTTATAATGCTTGTGAAAGAGACCAAAATAAGATCAGGGGGAAAAAGAAAAAAAAAAAAAAGTGACATAAGCACAGAGTGATTGGCTTTTTGCAGCTCAGGAATCAAAGAGAACACATTAAAAAAGTCTGTTCTGCTCGTGTCCATTGGAAAAATCAAAACAGCACTGTCTTTTCTTTCTTTTCTTTTCTCTAAGGCATCAGGAGGTCTGATTCCACGGCTCTCCGTGTCGGATGAGTGCGAGTGAACGTCCGTGCGTTCCGGATCCCTCGTCCATTTTCTTTTTTTTTTTTTCCTAAGCTGCTCCTGAAAGGCATCAGCGGCTGTGGTACTGTAGTAAGTTCATGTACTGTGTTTATTTATTTATTTATCTATTTATCCCCCCCCTCCTCAGCACTCCTCCTTGATGTAGATTTGTTCGTCCGTGTCGTCGGCCTCCAGGTGCTCCAGCCGATCCGTCTGCCCGTTCATGATCTCGTCCGGGGTTTTCATGAACCTGCGGTGAACAGAGACATTCCCCTGAGTCGTTTCGCCTTTTTAAAATGTCAAGAGTTGCAAAAAAAAAAAAACAACAACAAAAAACTGTGCTTGACGGTCGACGTACCTGAACAAGAGTCTTTGTCCGGGTTCTTTCCTGATGATGTTCAGTTTGTAGTAGTGTCTGAGCGCCCGCGACATCTTCTCGTACGTCATGTTGGTCCGGTTCTGTAGAGGGCGACGGAGCACAGCGCTCGTTAGTGATCGGAACACGGGGGAACTCAAGGCAACTACACATTTTCAGCAGAGCTGCACGGGAGAATCTACGATTTTCCAGCCTCTGAATCCTCCTCTGTGGTTTGAAACGGTCCTGACTGGTCTACTGGATAAAACTTGTGAAATAGTTGTAGAGCATGGAAATATATATCGAGCACATTTATATCCCGATAGATTAGATCGGCAACCTTCAGCCTCTAATCTCAACCTGAGGGACAATGCAACTGTTGAGCAATGAAATCCGAACAGACGGGATCAATATGTTTTAGTCTCGTCCAAGAATATTCGATTCCTGGAATATGCGATTTCCCAAAATTATGTAATGGTAATACGGTGGTCATTTTCAGCACATTTAGACTCACCACGAGTCCAGTTTGTGGAAGGGAATATAAATCAAGTGCATTGAATAAAAGTAGAAACAAAAAGGTTTTTATACGAAGCAGGAGCGCTTGTTCAGAATTTGGCCCTCAGTAGTGAAGCTGTAAAACCTTGCAAGTCTTTCATCGGCATAAATTAAGTTAAGTTTTGACTTCAGGTTTGAGGAAACCCGGTTTGAACCCCGGCAGCAGCAGGAAGAACCCTAAAACTGAGTCAAAGCGACATTGGCAGCTGCAGTAACGGAAAGTCGCCATTTGGCCACTTGGGGGCAGCAGATACAAGTGTGATGAGTTCGGGTGGAGGCAGGTACATCCAGGGCAGATTAACTTAATTTAAGGTTCACCTCAGATGTATGTTTTTGTGCCGTGTGAGGAAACTGGAGTAAAACTCGCAGAAAAAGCCAATCACACACTGGCAGAACATGCCGACTCCAAACACAAAAGCCCCAAAGCCCAGAGTTGGGGATCTTTCACCAAGCAGGCGAATATGATCCATATCTTCCCGTCATTTCCAGACAATAAGCCGCCACTTTGTTCACACGCTTTGAACCCTGCGGCTTGTAAAATTATGTGGCTAATTTATGGATTTTTACGGGTTCACGGGCTTGGAGCTTCTACTCCTCCAAAACTTGCCCTAAAAAGTGATAGTTCTGCTCTTCGTGACCTCGTCTTGTGCTGCTTTCCGTGGTCAGCCGTGAATGATGCGTTCAGGAGCATCACATAAAGCCATTTCCTGTGCAATCCCCGTATCCCATGTGCTTGCAGTGAAATTCCTGCCCTGTTACAACCCGGACACCTGCAGTCAAGTGCAGTCTATATGTGTACTCTTTTTTAATTTTGTGGGTGCGGCTTAAAATGTGGTACTTTTTTTCTGCGCAAGTCAGATCCACGCTTCTTTTCCCGTCCATATTAATTCCTCAAAGCAGCATCAGTCCGATCGTCACGTCGCATCTTATCTGACGTTTGTGTAACTTAAGTGAGCCGCGACACGTTTCTGCACCGAAGCACGTGAGACGAACAGTAAAGAAGATTGCGGACTCAGGATTAAGAACCTGAACTCTGAAGGCCCCAGCGAGCATGTGCTCACCTTGTGATTGCCCCAGAGCCTGGCCAGGCCGTTGGGGTCCATGATGCGGAAGACTTTGCTCTCCGGATCCTCCCAGCGGATGTAGTTCTCGTACCTGCTGTCTGAGAGGAGCTGGTAGACGTAGTCCCACAGGAGCCTGCAGTCTGCGGGAGGGAGATGGAACGAGATTTGTTTTCCATTCGCATGAGACGAGCTCTCATGCGAATGCGTTTGCGACGCGTACAGTCGGGGGTCCGGACTCAAGCTCACCCGCTATGCGTCCGATGGGCATCTGCTGCTCGTCCGGAGGAGAAACGGGCATGATGACGTGGTTCCGGTACAGCGCCTCCTCCTGCTGCTGCAGCAGACTCTGCTGGCTCAGCTGCTGGTGGGCGTGGAGTTTCCCCTCGCGCCCGTTCTCCATCGTGACCTGAGACAGAGCGCCGCCCCGGTTGTGCCTGAAGTCCATGCCGACGGCCCCGCCGCTCCTCATGGGGCTCAGGAGGAGAGGGTTCATGATGGTGCTCGGCATGAGCTGGATGACGCGAGGAGGGCCCGCCTCCTGGCCCCCGGGGCTGCCCGGGCAGGGCGCCTCCCGGGGGGTCCCGCAGCGGCCGTTGGTGGTGGCGGCCGGCGACACGGACAGCGGGTACATCTCCTCCGGGAGGTGGTGGTTGCTGTCGGGCAGCTGGGAGAAGGTGTGCAGGAGGTCCTCGGCGGCGGGGCGGGGGTGGTTGGACTCCGGCGGGGATCGTCGGATGGCCGGGTGGTGCGGGGAGCGAGAGCGGTGCCGCAGCTCGATGGTCGGCGGGTGCTGGGGGAGGGGCTCTGTGCCGCGGGGTCCTCGGCGTACCGTGTCTGAGGAACGTCAAGGACAGAATCAGAGCCCCGTTTCCACGGCAACGTTTTCGAGTGACGACAGAAAACTTGATTTGAAAAGAGCTGAGAAGGCAGGACTTTTTGGAAACGTTCCGTCTCTGCAGAGACCGAATGGAATGTTTGTATAAAGTTGTTAAGAAAACACATCCAGTGATCATCAGCCGTAACATTTTGACGAGACGAAAAACCGATTAACTCTTTGAGTCTCCTGTAAGTGACAAGCACAAGGAATAAACATCTAAGCTGAACTGGGTGCTTCCAGTCTGCAGTGACCACAACATTAAGTCTTATCAGAGTATTTATTGTGACACGAGCTCAATTTAAACCTGAATTAAGGCAGATCACACTTTTTGCCACGATAGATGTTAAAAGCAGTGTTTTCTCACACACACCTGTGACTGGGTTGTATTATTTAGTCTTTTTTTTCATTTGATTCATATAATTACCTGATTGTTCTTTTTTTGAGAACAACTGATTCATCCCACTTTTAATATTTAAAACATCCTAATTGTTGGGCTCTCAGGAAAAAGTGTTGTAATCGGCACTTAATAAATAAAGTTGAATTGAATTAATTATAAATGTGCAGAACATGGAGCTCATTTAAACACAATTTATCACAGTTCAGACGGTCTTTTGCAAAATCTGTATTAATGATACAGTAACAGCAATTTTGCAATATCTTGTGTAGAATATTTTTAATTTCTCAAAGTCACTTTACCACTTTTTTTTTTCATTCCATTTCCAGAAAACTGGTTGGCTTTAAAAGCCGACACGAGATGTGACGCAGCAGTCCTTTCAAAACATTTCATTCCAAAGCTGTGACACTTGCCGGGAAACCGCTCAACAGTCTTCCTGGTTGTTTGATCCAACTCACTGTCAAACAAACTTAAGTTAGCCACCATTGTTTTAATTGTGTTAGAGTTATGCAACAGTGTTTGTTGTTGGTTTATCAGCTCTGCCGGTGCTTGTTACCTCCACAAGGTGTCACTGACACCCCGCAGTCCCTCCTCACTTCTTTTCTGCTCAAGTTTACTGGGAATGGGCTGAATAATTTTTTTTCTCCCCCCCCTCATTTGAAAAAAAAAAAAAAAAAAAAAAAGCCCAGATCATGCAGAAGCGGGCGAAACTTGGAAGCCGGTGGTAATAAGTGGGGTATTGTTTGAACGGGAGCCGAACGTTTCCTGGTGGGGCAGGTTTTACTGTCAACATGAGAAAAAGCTGCACAGTGAGCTGCTGTGTCACCTTTCCTCAGATCAGAGCCAGAAAAACCATGTCAGGTATTTCACCCGACGTCCTCGCCGCTTCCTTGATTGCGGCAAAACAAAAAGGGCCGAGTCAACGCGTCTGTGCTCATGCGAACTGAGAGACGAGCTGCCGCCTTTGAAATCAGCACAGCCGCCACCTCGGAGTTCCCAAAAATCTCAATTTCAAATCAACTTTTGCTCGTTTTACATTGAAATGTTTGTATTTTCTCAATTGCTTCGAATTTGTGTCTATTTTTTTATGTTTTGAGGTTGTATTTTTGAGAAAATATTACATTTTGTGTGAAAAGTGCACCAAAAAAAAAAAGTGTCTATTTACAGAAACATTTTAACAGGTTAGAAGAAGGGGACCATCACTCCAAGCTAATTTCAGTTTGTAAATATGCCGCTATAACAGAAACAAATTAAAACTAATTAAAACTAAATTGCATATCTGCATAAAATGAGTAGAAATAATTCCAAAGCATGACTAAGGCAGAAGTGATTGTTCACAATTTGGCCCCACATTGATGAAATTGCTGTTTAATCGATGTAAAATAATTTCCTTTCATTTTAATTTACGAGTGAAATAAGAGAAATCACTGAATTAAAGACGTGTATCCCTCATTGCCCCATCATAAGCATCCAATTTGAGATTCCCACACTATATATTAGTCTGCGTGAGCTCTTAAAACCTAAAGCTTCTAAGCATTTGTGTGTTTTCCTGCATGTGCATGACAGATTGATGGACTGATGGGCGACTGACCTTCCAGTTTCAGGTGCTGCACGGCGCCCTCAGGCAGCGAGTGGAAGGAGTTCCCGGGGAAGTAGGCCGACGGGTACAAGACGTGGGACTTCCTCTGCTTCAGGATGTGTTGCAGCAGCTCATACAGGACGTCGCCTGCGGAGGAGCAGAGGCCAGAGGTCACCGCGCGTCTCAAAGGCCGCACTTTTTAACGCCGTCACGCGCGGAGGAGCCGGTTCCTCTTCTGCTTCTCGGGGCAGCTTTCCGGGCAGCCTGAGCAATAGTGGAAGGGCCCGGGAGGAGGCGGAAGGTTCTAGAGAGTGGGTCTGAGGGTCGATTCCGATGGATGTCGACACACGACTCGACAGCTTCGACCAGAAACCGATGGATTACGACACAAACACCAACTGCTCCCATCGCACACCGACTCCTTCTCTTTACTCGACCACTCGCTATTAAAAAAAACAATTCAAGGGGAAGAAGGGTCACAATTTCATGACAATAAACATAATTTTTTAGAACATTTTGGTTTAATTTGACCCATTTTCATGAGTTGATCATTTCCATATTAGTGATAGAACCATTTGATAAAGCCACGGTGAAGAAATTGTAGAAAATTGACCGAATTTCAGGGGACTTGGAGCAAAGGACTCGTTTTAAATCTTGTTTTAGGAAACAACGTGACAACACATCGGTTTCAGAAAAGTTTAACATTTACACCACAGTGTTTTCTGCACGCGTGCGAGGAGATGGACATCAACAAAAACGGGGACTTGGTAGTTTTATAGACGAGTCACACCGATCCAACTCAGTCGTCTCTCCATACGAATGAAGGGATGTTGACGGGGTATTGTTGTATGTGCGGTTTTATTACAAAAACAAAACAACAGCGCCAACTCTTGCGCTGGCTTGCCTGTTGTCATATAAACGCAAAACATTACTGAAAGGAAGATGGAAAAAAAAAAACCCGTAGAGTTTTCAGTTGAACGGTTGTGCAAACGGGTCCTGTATCACAAAGGAGCCGACCTGTCGACTCCAGTAAATGAGCCGTGGCTGCGTATTCTCCCGTAAGTGGGTTATACAGCGGTGCTGACACCCGGCAGGAAGTGGACCAAACGATTCACAGCTGCTCCGACCGGGCTTTCACCGAGGCCGCCGCTCCGCCTTATCTCGCTCAACTAAACACTTTTACCATAACAAGGAAATGAATCTCATAAAGGAAGCACACATACACACACACACACACAAACAAACACACACACGCCCCTTTCGGTTCTCACTTTCTAAGTCTTGTGGCATGAAGTTGCACCGAAGGGGAAAATTCCCACCTCCCCGCTTTTGTTTTGATTCTGCTTTTTTTTTTTTTTTTCCTCCTCCTTCTTACTTGAAATGAATCGGAGGAAAACAGGTGAGCGCATCCCTGCAGCTTGTTTTACCCGCGGCTCATCTTTCAGCCTTTAGTCCCAGTCTAAACGGTGCAAGTGCAGCTGTGACTTGGAGCGGAGATACGACGTTCCCGGAAGGAAAACGGCGGCTCCTCATTTCAACTCTCGGAAAGGAAATGGAGGCACGCTGCAGGGGCCGACGCGAACCGCGCTCATAATCGAGGAGGAAATGGATCAGAAGCCGTAAAAGCTGCTCGGTTCCTTAAACTGGAGGCCCCAGATGACACCGACATGCAGCCGGTCCGGCTTTTGTCGCGTTGGTTTTTACTGAGTCGGACAATAAATCAAGATTCTCCAACGTTTTCCTGCACAAGTAACTGTGTTTTTTTAATCTCATTTAATTTCAGTCACCTTTAATTACTTTTAATGTTTCCGAGAAGATTTGAACATTGATGAGCGGCTTTAGAGCCTCAGACACACTCCTCATTATGAAGCTGTTGGCTTAAATAAATAAATAAATGCACCCGTTTAACACCGGGGAGCTTTTGTAGTAAATCACATTTGATCGTGAAGAGGAACCGAATGAAGTGACTGATTTACCTCATTGGTGTTTAAATCCACATAGCTAGAGTTGAGAATGAAAAACGTCGAGGATCAAATGATTGTTGCTCAATAATAAAATGTACTTTAACACTTATTGTTCATATTTTAATAGGTTCAATATATATATAATCCATCGCTACTTGTGTCACATTAAAAACACCGGCATTATTACCACAATTGCTTTAAAACAATGTTGATTCACTGGATTCCTTTGCAGCTTTCTGTAAGTCCTCCCACAATCCAAACCCTGGGCTGCCTGGTGTTCACCTGCTTGTTCGTCCCGATTCAGGGCATTTTATTCAACAATATAAGCTTAAGTATGAAATCAAAGCAGGAAATCTATTTTGCACTGTCCTCTCTCGTTTGAATTCTGAGCCTCTGGTGTCGCCGTGGCGACGGTTGAGGTTGTTCTACTTCCTGATCAACCGTCTGCTACTTCCTCTCTCTCTCTCTCTCTTCCTCTGTGTGAACGCCGCCTCACTTCACTGCTCCTGTTCTTTAACACGAGCAGGGTTGAGTTTTTACTGGGGCCAAGCGAGTTCAAAGATGTTTACTCATCTTCAGTCGCTTCGTGTCACTTCTCCCCCCCCCCTTACAAATGTTTTTTTTTTCCTGCCGTCGGTCCCGTTTCCACGATTTAAAAATGCTTCTTCCTCTTGTTTTCCACAGCCGTGGACGCCAAAAATATCTGATGAGATCAATTGAAGTGACTCATGTGTGAAACATTTCAAGGATGCCTCCAGTTTTTCCGAGGCCGGGGATGGACCCGGCAACCCCAAAAATAAAAGAGGGAGAGAGGGAGAGAGAGAGAGAGAGAGAGAGAGGTACCGGAGTGAGGGGATCGGTAGCGGAAGTCCTCCTTGGTGAGGAGGAGCAGAGCTTTGCCGTTCATCTGGAAGGAGCCGCTGGTGATGGGCCGCAGGGCGAATTCCTTCTCTGCCCACCGCAGCCACTGAGCAACGTCCTCCCGGCTCCAAAACACCGGCTGCAAACCTGCAGAGGGGGGGGGAGGAGAAGGAAAAAAAAAGTGAGGAGGCAGCAGGAGGACGGGGGCGGTGAGGAAGGAAGAGAGAAGGAAAGGCAGGAAGGAGAGGAGGGGGGAAGGGGATGTAGAGAGCGAACGGGGGGGAGGAAGGAAGGAGGCAGAGGCAGTAAAAAGGATATTGAGGAAGTGGAGATAAAAGCCAAAAGGAGGGAGTGATTACGGGAACGGCAGCAGAGATAAAGAGAGCGAAAAAAAAGATGGAGGAGGAGACGGGAGTCAGGAAAGGGAGAGGAGGTTAGAATAAAAGATTAGAAGATGTTTCGAGGGAAGAATACCGAATGAATCACTGGGATGGAAAAATGAAGGTTGAGAGACAGTCAGACTTTTTTCTTTTTTCAATGTGCTCTGATCTGCTCTGGTCTGCTCTTTGTGAGCTGCAGACGGGAACATCAGAGGACACGCGGCTTATTAGTTTGTGTATGAAAGGACGAGGACACGAGGAGAGGAAACACCCCACCCTCCTCGCCTCCTCCCTCCTCCAGAAATGTGTCTTTTACTGGCGTGGGAACAGGAGTATAAAACATCTGCACTGGTCACCAACCAACGTTCACAGAGAATCAAAGCTCTGCAGACAGAGTTTTAACTCGAATTCGCCCACAAAAACTTCTGCTCAAGAGAATTTCTTCTGTTCCACCTTCTGGATTTAGCCGTTAGCATTGAATTCCTTCCTCTTTGGAAGATTAATCGAAAACCTCCTCCTCCAAAACTATTGGTAAACTCATGAGTTTATCTGTATCTCAGCTTCTTCCACGTGAAAAACGTAAATCCTTTGAGAAAAGTCTTGCGTTCGACAACGCCCGCTTACACAGAACTAATGCTGAAAACAATGGAGTTGGGGACGGGCGCCGAATTCTGCACTTTTATAGGTACCAATTCAAATCAAACGGCACCACGATTCCCTACCTAAACGCATCCTTGCGACTGAGAAGTGGAAGAGTGGGCAATTTTCCCAGCCGGACTTGAACGCAGCGAACTGGTTCAGCACAAGATTTTTGTCAAGGCTGAAGAGTGAACAATTGTCGACAGCCTCAGATCTGCCAATGTTTCCAGAGGCCAAAGAAAAGGACTCGGAATAACTGGAGCTGCATTTTAATTTGTGCATTATTAAGAAAATAACACTACGTTGTAATAGTTAAGGGGTTTTCATGTTGGAGAAATGTATGATTTGACTATGATGTTACAATATAAACAGTTAGGTATTGTTTTGCTATATTTATTAAAGTTTATATAGAGAAATAAATAGGTTTTATTGAACGAATTAACATTTATTACCACATTTATACACAAAAACATACTGAAAATGAATATAGCCGAGTCGGGAATCGATTCACATGTACACGTTCACATGGTATCGGCACCGCGTCGGTTCAAATGTGAACGGTACCCGTCCCGAGATGCAGTAACATGCCTTGTTTGGTCAGGGAGCAGCTTGGAGACGTCCCAGAAAAGCTAGAGAAATTTGTAGGATACAGGACTTTCTTTGCTTTCTGCGCTGCAACCACGACCCCGCGTGAACAAATGAGCTTAATCAGGCGCCGCGCCCGACATCACGTCACGCCTGTTCCCTCTTATGTGAGGAATAGGAAAGGGAAGGCAATTGGCAAGGAGGAAGGATCAACAAATTCTCCAAAAATCAAGTTCTGGATATTAGATTTATGTTAGGACTTCAAAAAAAAAAAAAAAAAAAAACGCTCAAAAAAGCAAATTGGCTCAAATAGATAAATGTCCAAGGTTTAATATGCACTTTATGTTCTTTTACACATTATGACTGGAAATCCAATTTTAGCACATCGATGATTGTTTTTCTGACTCTGCCCACTGTAGTCATCTCTAAAATGCTTTAAAACTGACAAAACACAAGATAAAAGGATCTATTTTCTTTGTATGACACACTGAATGACAACGAATCGCATCAGTTTGTGTTTTTTTGTAACCCGATGATTTACACTGTGATTCAGGCTTCAACTCCCTCGGTTTTTTTTTCCTGTGTTCTTCTCTTTTTGTCACATAGACGCACACTTTCCCGAAAAAACTGCCTTGCAACAGCGTCTCGAGCTCCGATCGGAGCGCCTGCAATACCCACACGGAGGACGGCGACTCGTTTCATACGTCTCACTTATCGGCCGGCCTCAAACACTTCCTCTGGGAGTCGGACAGCTGTTATCTCTGGCCGCCAATGTCACTGTCACGCAAGTAATAGGAACCTTGTGCTCGCTTTTCAGGCCCCTCCGCTGCCCGCCTCCTTTAGCTCCCCCTCTGTCCGTCAAACAAAGGAAGTTTTCACCGAGTGCAATCAATATAAAATGAAACCCTGTCTAGATTGCCGGCTTCCCATTTCTCCCCTTCCCTTCTGGCGCTCTGCGTTCAGATGGCAGGCAGGGCCTCCACCGATAAGCCCCCCGCGATGGCCGAGGTTATCTGGCGCGCGGCTCGCCGCCTGTCAGGCTCAGACCCTGGGCTTGTCGACGGACGTCGGAAGAAAGTGTCCGCGAAAATTGGGGATACAGGTGTTTCACAACCACAGGAACCCTGTGCAGATAAGAAACGGTAGTTTTGCTTCACACGTTCTGACGAGGTTTCCAGGAAGTGAAAGGGCCGTATGTGCCATGTACAAATAAGCGTGTGTTCCCGCACACCCTTTTGATCAATATGTCTGAACATCAGTGGTAAGAGAAGACTTTGATGTCTGCCAGGACTGATTTAAACCGATATGTGACCCCCCCCCCCCTTTTTTTACAGCTCATGCAATGACTTTATGTTTAAATTTAACTGGACTACATAATGAGAATAGATCTGGGATCTGCTGGAATACCAGTCACGGACAATATCATGGACATTTTTTTTTTTTTAAATCAAAATTGGATCAATCTGCCATCTGCACGGCATGCGCCAGCTGCACGTCGGTCCCTCGCCGCCGACTTGTGAGCGGAGCGCTGCCGGGTGGGGCAGCGGCGCGGCCCCCGGGTCGCGAGGTCACGGCTGCGGTATGCTCTCTCCGGGGCCGGAGAACGGTGCGGCGCTGCCAAAACCCCTCCGAGATCCGGTCTGCCGGCCCCGGCCATCTGCACAGGACCCAGAGGAGGAAGCAACAAGGGGAGCAGGAGGGACGAGGAGGAGGAGGAGGAGGAATGGGGGGGAGGGGGGCAAACAAATGTGTCCCACAACGCACTCTGGCAGGAAGCAATCCAGCGTGGGCTCCGTTTCAGCACAGGAAACTTCCCGCGGTAAGGTTAGAGAGCAATGCCGGGAGGTTTTCTTAGCAGGCGGCGACAGCGCGGAGAAGAAAAGAAGGTGAGAAAAAAAAAAAAAAATACATGGAAATGGAGAGGAAGGAGTGGTGAGAGCAGCAGCGGATGGTGTTCAGAAGTAACAAGAAAAAAGAGAAAAAAAATAGAAGGCGGATGAAGTAAAAGTACAAGAACAAGAAGACTAAAGAAAGAGGAAAGGAAAGCCAAACAGGAAGAGGCGTCATGCTCGGTCCCCACATGCTACACTTTCCCCGTTTGGGGTTTGAACAGAAGAAGCTCGTGTACAAAGCAGCATTTCAAACGCTTCATGTATGAACCCGACAAAGACAAAACTCTTTTCAAAAAGATGGGCGACCGCCTGATGAACAGATCGTCGAGTGCTTATTTGTTGTTCCAGAAGATTTATCCAAGAGAGCATGAGAGAAGAACTTGTCACCGTTTCACCAGTTTTCTACCACTTTTGATATAGAAGAAGACTGTGGACCAGGAATCAGGTTTAGCGATGCTCCGACTCGGTCGTCTACCCATCACTATTCCATCTTTGTCACGTTTATTCGAACATTTACACGGTTTGTTTTTCTCCGTCGAACACATCAACTTTGAACGACAGAATATTCACTTGCCGCCTGATAGACATCACCAACTGCAGCTTTAAATCCACTCTGTGGTCAGAACCAGTGGTTTAGTCGTCCCTGGAGAACTGAGTATACTCTCGATTTAGTTTTTTTTTTTTTTTAAAGCAGCCCAGAAATGCCGTTTTTTTGTTGTTGTTTTTTTTACAAACAAGGGCATGCAAGGCAATGCTATTTGTCGGGGGTCTGATTATTTAAATCAACAGAGGAATCAGTTGCCAGGAACATCCTAAATACAGAGAAACCTTCATGACATATCCAATGATAACGTTCAAAGACAGCAACGCTACAAAATATGTAATGTACCTGCAAGTCTGTCTTGACAAACTATTGTGTGACCAAGTTGGTTTCTGGCTTCATTAACGCGTCTCCCAGATTAAAACTACGCCTGTGATGACGCGCTATCATCGCCTCGTCCGTTCTATCGCTAGTATGTCACATTATTTGATCATATTTTGTTTTTACATGGATCATCCGAGTCACACTGAAGCTGCGATTTTGGGATCTTCTCTGATATGTGCCATCTGCATGATGCAGGCAGGAGCCGATTCTAAACACGACGTGAAAGTCTCCGTTGCAGAGGAGCCGTTAAGACGCAAACAGTCTCTTGGCTTCCTCTGAGGTGGGAAAGAAAATGGATGGCATCGACGGGGAGTGAATGAGGGGAGAGAAGAAAAAAAAAAAGAAGAAAAAAAAAAGAGCAGCCTCGACCCTGACACTCTGTTCCTTCCACACATTCACACACTTCCCAGAGATGATAAATTTGTCCTCTCTGCTTGTTTTCTGTCAAAAAATCTGTTACAGGAGGAAAATCAATTTCAGTCTTCCTCACCATCATCCTGCCTTCTGTGACTGCATCTCAGGTTCTGACTGTGTGTGTGTGTGTGTGTGTGTGTGTGTGTGTGTGTGCGTGCGTGCGTTTTTACATTGAATAAAACCTTCAAGCATGACAGTAGCAGGATCCCAAACCCTTGACTAAACCGTGGGCTCCTAATCCTCTCTGATGACACATAATTTTCACTCTGTGGTTTCTCAGGCCCCCGCTAATGCTCGCTAACACACACACACACACACACACACACACACACACACGCGCGCACACACACACATGCACACACACACAGAGCGCGCAAGTTGCCAAGGCAACTCGTGAGCGCTCGGGATGAATGAAGGGAAGAGGAGGATGAGATCACTGGTATCTCGTTTCGTTGTTGCGGTACAGAAGCCCTCAGCTTCCCCTCTCAGCCAGACGAGTTAATGAGGTCCGTCCTGCCGCTCGACCGCGATCACGGTCCCATTTTCGCACGCCAAAGCACCACTCACTCCGCCACCGACTCTTGCCCCCCCCCCCCGAACCAACGGACTCAGAAAAGACAACTGGATAAACTTTAAGGCCTCGTTTACACGAAAAGGGCCGAAATGCTGGAAACTAAGTAATTAGCATGCCAGGCCACTAGAGGGTGCAGCCATTGTTGTTATTGACCATCGACTCCCGCATGTGCAAAAGAACTATTTATCACGTCCGTGGTGCGCAGTAGCAGCTTTCAGAAACTTGCGTCTTGCGTGACTCGGAGCACTGTTGTCGTGGAAACGGACACTAAAACGCAGTTTTTCATTTAAACGTCATTGTTTTATTACTTGTCAAAATATCTTGTCACTATTTATTTAATTCGAAAATTAAATCCTTGTAGATTTCACGTTGGGTTTTTGTTTTTAATACATTTGTTTAACCAACTTCCACCATTAGCAGATTTTTTTTTTGGGGGGGGGGGCATAAACAGCAGGTAAATTTACTGTACAACAATGTAGAATGCATAGTTTTCCCAAAACAGCGAGGTACATGTTATAATGTTCTAATATATAAAATATAGTGTTGAACAGATTCCAGTTAAACATCTGGGCTGTCAGGACCCAATGTTAGCAAATTTGTCCAAAAGGATTTTAGTGTAAACATCATGTTACACTGCTAATGGAGGTACTTTAAGTCACTGTACTTTAACTATGCCAGATCGTTGCCTTGGGCTGCACAATATTAATCGTTGTCTATCGCAATATTAAGCAACAAGATGGCTTATCTTGTGTTCACTTGATATTGTGCAGCTTTAATAGTCACGGGGATCCAATAAACTACAATAAAGTGCAACACATGTCCACACATGCAGTCACATCCTGAGCAGTCTGCTTTCTTTCTTTTTAATCGGTGAAACTAGATTTGGAGTCATATGGGGATCAGAAAAGTCCAGACTGTCAGCAATCTGGACAAACTACAACTGAATAAACAACAAACACGAGAAAAAGAAGTAAAACGGCAACAGTAATGTTGGGACTTTGCTCTGAACACCCAGCGATCCTTAGTCACACCGGCAAATGTTTGCTTTTTTTTTTTTTTTTCTCCGAGCAGAAGTAGGCGGATATTGGTTTTGCTATCTCGATGGAGAAAAGATTTTTCTTTCTGCAGACAGAGGGGGAGGAGGCGGAGGAGGAAGGAGGAGGTGTTGTGACCTCCTGACACCCTGACTCAGGGACGTGTGGTTATTTCCACGGATCCTCCGTCGCCTCTTCGCTTTGTGAGCGTCGCCGGGCCGCACAGCCCCGCTGACCGTCAGGTGGGTGCGGCGGGGGGGGGGGAAATGAAACACCATTCACACTTTTACTTTTCATACAGGAGAGCCCTGCCACCCTTCCTCCATCTCCTCTTCCTCCCCCTCTCATATTTATTCTCCGACTTCCTCCTCCGGCATGCACGTGCCTGTCCCCGTCCGGCGAAACTGGGCCGCATCCAGTCACAACAAACATAAAACGGATCGTCAATCACAGCTCAACTTTTATGGCCAGGAAGTAGCACGACCTGTTTTTTCTTTTTTTTTTAATAGTTTGTTTTTGAGCGCCGGAGCAAGCCGGCTCTTGTAGGTTAGTTCCTGAATCCAGCGTCAACTGCCATTCTTCCTTTTGTTCCACAGCCAACTTTTTCTTCCCCTCCTCTACCTTGTTTCCCCACTCTGGTTTTTTTTTTTTTTTTTTTTTGTAAACGCTTCAACTTCAAAGGCGTTTGTTAACCAACTGAAAAGGCCCCTGCTTGTCCAAAACCCCGCAAAAAACTGTCAGAGCACGTCTTCTTTTCTCAAAGTGGAGAATGGGAAGTCTTTGTTTTTAGTCGGTTAAAGCAGAAGTTTCATTCATAAGAGCAATTAAACGACTGACAGACTGTACGGTAATTATTTGTCAAATATACAAGAAAACGACATGTTAGAAAGTGGTTGGGGATTGCAAAAGTTTGTTTGTCATATTTCCCAATGTTGGAAACTTCACTGACTCTCTTTTTCCACACTGCAAAGTCAAAGAGGAGTGTCCCTGACGTGTCTCTGACGTGTCTCTGACGTATGAAGCCAAAATTGATGAATTCCTCATTTTTGGGTGTTCAACTTTGTGTTGCGGCTTTTTGGGTTTTTTTTTTTTTTTAAATGTCCGACAAATAAATGCAGTGTTCAATTGACTTAAAGCTTTGTTTAGTCCATCCAGGCTGCTCGATTCACCCTAAAGGCTCATTTGTGCTCCACGGGCGTAAAGCACAAAGCGTCGTCTGTCGTTCTGTTCATCGCCTGAGACGCTGACCAATGGAGCAGTACCGCCGGTAGCAGTGGGGGGGCGGTGTGGTCACAGAGTGCAACAGAGAAGTCGTGTGAGCACAAGTTGTGCGAGATGAAAGTGGACAGATGTGAGATGATCTGAACCTTGCAAGCATTAAGCCACTCCCTCGATCAAACATTGGGGCGCCGTTATGTCATACGCGTCCATTTTCTAGTGGAAATACATTTCATTTAATATATTTCTATAGATTAATATTATCCATTAGTAATATATTAATACTTTAACAATACAAAACCATATCTCGCAGGTACAAGTTCATTGTCAAGGCTTCTTTAAGTGAGCAAAGCGGTCCATTTGTTAATGAATCCTGGTAAAGATACTTTTTCTTACGTTTATCAGGATATAAATGAGGACGTCTGGAGATTTACTACTGTAAACAGTCACAGAGGTATTTGGATAGGTTGCATTAATGCTAACACCAGTTAGTTATATTAATAGAAGTATTGTCAAAATTAGAATAACCTTTCCTCTAAAAGTTTAACCTATGCAATGGAACAAAGGGAGAACATTTGGAGTTGTGGTTGTTAATTCCTTATTTTACTGGTTCTAGATCAAAGAGAACAAAACTACTTTAGTCCAACACAAATGTGGCTTTATTTCCAAAACCATTCATCTGCGAGCAATAATCACAAAACTCAATTTTAAAGCCCAATTTTTGATTCTAAATGAGAACTGATGAGACTAAATGGCCTAATTGTGCTCATAAAACAATATTCATGTTCGGTTCTCTGGAGACTGTGCAAGCTACCTTGCACAATGCAGAACTGTAATCGAGGGCAGTACAACCAGGACACAGTCGGTGTTGATAATGCAGAAGTGCTGCAGGGACGTCTGTCGGTGCGTTCACCAAATATTTACACAGCTTCTTTTTTTTTTATCAGTAATGTATAGGTAATGGACGAGTTAGCAGTGACGAGTGATGAAAGAGTTATGAGACGTCCAGAAGACTGAGGGAACTTGGTTTTGTTTCAGACTTTGATAGAATAAAACCATGTTTCTATGGCAGCAGGTCTGGCAAGCCCACAAGGGTCTTTCACCATCCAACAAAATCCATTGTAATCTGCACAGATCTGATAAATGTGCAGCACAGATCCCTCTATCCATCAGTGACACTTTTAATTGGGGGCACAAAACCGGTCAAATGTGCCACTTTTATCATTATGAGGCAGAGGAAATGTCTCTTTCTTTAACTTCCAAGTGTGCAGAAAGAAAAACACGTGGGATCGATTTAATGCATCGTCTAATGACTTGTCATTATCGTCACACCATCAGTCTGTGAGACTGGCGTGCATCTACTGTGATGTTCTCAGTACAGACGACCCCCCCCCCCCCCCCCCCGAAAAAAAGAAGAAGAAGAATGCCATGAGGAGCGCGTCGCGAACAGGAAGAGAAAGGGGGAGTGGGGGGGTGGTGGCGCTTAGCTCCCTCGCTGGCATGTGAAAACAGTTTCCTTTTCAGAGGAGAAAAGAGAGCAAGTTAAACACACACACACACACACACACACACACACACACACACACACACACACACACACACACACACACACACACACACACACACACACACACACACACACACACACACACACACACACACACACACACACACACACAACAACAACAACATTTATTCAGGAAGCGCCGTCTGCCCACTCAGGAAATTCCTGAGGACAAGAGCTGCTTCCAGGGGCAGGAAATTTCCCCTCAGAAAGACCAAGCATGCACACACACACACACGCACACGCGCGCACACACACACACACACACGCGCACACACACACACACAAAACCTCTGGCAAGCTCTGCACAAAGACACAAGATTCACTCACACTCATCCACCCACTCGCACAGGCATGCACAGCACAAACCCAGCTGTGAGCACGCACACACACACAAACACACTCTTGTTTCCATGGACATAGATTTTTTTTTTTTTTTTTTTTTTTTAAATCGGACGAGAAGATATTTCTGCACTTGCTGTTCTTTCACGTCCCATGGGTCTTTGTTGTAAGAGAACACACAATCAGCTTGCGCTGGAGACCTCTCAGTAACCGCGTTCTCGCCGACCGGCCCCGTCGCCCGCGTCACGCTCGGGCACGTAGGCGCCGCGTTGGCCCGCCGCCGCACGGATTACCGCTGAGTTACAAGCCGCCGAATCCGGCGCGCCAGTTAGCGTCTGCGCCGCTTCGTAATCTGCGCGAGTGCGTGAGCGGGACGGTCTTTCAGAAGTTGTCCCGTCTTCCACACAAACAGCCAAACAGAACAAAGTGACATGGACGGTTGACAGCACTCCTCCGCTATAGCCGCTTAAACCCGCTTCGTCGCAGGCTAATGCTACCACACAGATCCTGTCAAGTTTTCTTTTTTAAGCCGCAGGGACAAAAAGTGAATTCATTTATTCTCTGGACATATTCTCTGAAAATGTGAACCTGACTCCATAAAGGAAGGACTACTAGCTACAAGCAAGTAACAAGCTGTTTGTGTTGCATTTGGAACTCTGCAGGGCTCTCCGACCCGTCGACCTTCCACATTGGGAAGAGTCGGACTTGACTCAGTCGCGTCCCCGCGGCATGACGACAACGTGCGGACAACCGTCGTCAATAGACAACCAGAACTCTGGTAAAAGAGCACGATGTGTTCCAAGTCATTTAAACGCTTAAACAAACGCCTGGAAAAACACATTTCAGACTGATTAGACGTCCGATCGCATCCTCGTTCAGAATATTAAGTCCTGCCCGTGTTTTTTTTCCCCCCCCCCGACAAATCTCTGATTATGAGTGAACTGGTAAAGGCTCGTGGAGGTAATGGAGTGGTTCTACCGCCAATTCTAACACATGATTACATTTCCATGAGCAGCATTTGATGGCAATTTAAGTCAAATTGGAGGCGTACATGTTGGGAGGTCGCACAGGAATCAATTTGATGGAAATTCGAGACTGAAAATGAGACAACAGTTGGAAAAGCTGTCGGATTTGTAACAAACTAAAACGAAAGCGGGAAAGGGATTTTTTTTTTTTTTTAGGGGTGGGGGTTTAAAACAGAATATTATTCATCTTCATAGAGTGGGTGTTTGCAGTGTGTCGCAGTGGTGTCGGGCTGAAAGGGTAAAAAAAAAGGAGCCTGGTTCTTCAGTGTGAGGCTGCAACTCTCCCCGATCTAATCCACTTCCTCCCCAGGAAATGGAGAAGGCGGATTTCTGCCCACACTGCAATTTCCTCCCTCATTCTTTTTCTTTCTGTCTTTTTTTCTCCTCCTCCTCCTCCACCCTTGCCTCCCCCTCTCCTCCTCCTCCGCTCTCTTCCTTCCCTCTCCCCCTCCACTCAGGACAAAGTGTCTGTATATATATATGTGTGTGTGTGTGTGTGTGTGTGGGGGGGGGGGGGGGTGGGTTAATGGACGGCTTGTTTTCCAGCACGTGTGTTGAAACAGCGATGGAGGAGAAATGCCGTACGAGCCGCGACGAAGACGTGTCGCCGGCCGTCTGGGCGAGTGGAGCAGATCTTCACCGGCAGCTGAAATAATCTAAACACCGGCGAGAGAGAGAGAGAGAAGCCACATCTCCCTGCAGATGTGCAAGAGAGTGCGGTCTGAGTTTGACATGTTCCTCAAACAAAAATGTGACTTCCACGCGCCTGCGGATGTGAACTGACCCGTCGGTTTGCCCCCGGCAGGAAACTCGACGCGGACTTGTTGAGCGCTCTTCCTTTTTTTTTTTTTCTGCAACAATGCGAAAGAGGAAGTGGCCCAGGGGGGTTTTTCCGGCACGTCGGATCTAGACCCAACACCCAGACGAACACCCTGAACTTCACACTTCCTCCAGAAAACAGACGTGAACTGGTTAAATATTGACGGGCGAAGCAGCTGGAGGTTAATCTTTAAACCGGGAGTGATTGAGTAAGTTTAAAAAAAATAAAAAAATAAAAACATTTTAAAAGACCAAACCCAAGTTTCACAGAAGTGTATATGTCACAGTGTTGCTTCACAGTTTCCCTTGAAAATTTCTTGACTCACTCACAAAAAAAAGAAAGAAAAAAAAAAGCCCCATTTTCTTTCTTCCGGGGCGTAAACTTGGTTTTCCTTCATCTGAATTTGAACAAATTGGTTTTGCTCAAATTCAAAGCAAATATGGACAATCGGTGTTCCCAAACAAAACTCCCAACTGGTTTCACCTGGAAAACAGGAAAAACTCAGCCTGTTTTTGTTTTCCACTATTGAAGTTTCCAAGACGAGCTTCAATTAGAGCAGTTTCATTGGAAATAAACAAAGCCCTCCTTCTAAGGTAACATTTCCTTCATCATCGACCTTTAATAACTCATTTAACCTCCATGTTCACTTCCTGCAGTCAGTTTGTCTTCCCTGACTAGCAGGTGAATTCGGTCACATGATCACAGCTGCTCACCTGCTATCAAACAGGAAACGAATGTTTCCAGAATGTCTATATTTAGCACATAGTACTGGTGAAATCCACTAAGGAGCAATTGTTTCTCTTAAATCGATATCTGTAAATACCCAAGATTATAAAGGTAGTCGGCATAATAACGGTAGTATTTCATGTAAAGAAGTGCCCAATTCAAATTTGATGACATTGGAAGTGATTGGGGAACAATAGATTACTCTCTCCTCTTCTCCCACTTTGTAGCGGCAGAAACTTCAGTCTGATTCCCAAAAGTTGGTTGGTCAGTTTATGAGTAAGAGGTCGGATTCAAAGTAGCTTTTTTGCAACTTTTCTCGCTTGAAATATTGACAAAAAAATAAATAAAAAAACTTCATACATGCCCTTAAGATGCCCCTGTGGCCAGAATAATATTCACCCCGTTAAATATCCCACTTCCTGTGTACTCTGCACTCGTTATCTTCTGACTGCAGTGTGACGGTTGGTTCTCCCAGCGCAGTCGGTCCATCAGTTCCTTGTTCAGTAAAGGCGAGCAAGTCTGTCGACGAAATCCACCCCCTCCCTCCACCCCTCCTCCACCCACCTCCGCACTCATGCTGTGATAATGGTGTGTGTGTGTGATTGGACATGATGGCTTTTAACTATAAAGGTAACGTCACCACTTTGATAGCTACTGCCTCTATTCGCTGTCCTGAACTCGCACAAGACTCAAATTGTTGTTAACAAGAAGGGAGGTTTAGAAATAAATAAAGAAATAAAAATAAAAACAATCCAAAGTGAGTTGGTGAGGTTTGAGGACCAGACCAAACAGACTGCTGAGGCAAAACCCAAACATTTAAATCAATTGGTCCTCGTGTGTGTGTGTGTGTGTGTGTGTGTGTGTGTGTGTGTGTGTGTGTGTGTGTGTGTGTGTGTGTGTGTGTGTGTGTGTGTGTGTGTGTGTGTGTGTGTGTGTGTGTGTGTGTGTGTGTGTGTGTGTGTGTGTGTGTGTGTGTGTGTGTGTGTGTGTGTGACTCACGCAGGTGCGCAGGCAGCCTGGCGGGCTCGTCCTCCATTCGGCTGGCCGGCCTCGCGGCGGGAGCATGGACGGGGGAGGAAGTGGAGTTTGGCAGCGGGTTCGCGGAAGGACTGAAAGAGCTCCTCTCCGGCTATGAATAGACACAGAGACACAAAGCATGGCTCACAACGCTGCACGGTGCACCGGCCCTGAACCCAAACAGCCCCCCCCCCACCCGTGACGACGCCACTCACCTCGCCGTGCACTCACGGCGACGGCGGCCGCGCTTTGCTACGTTGGAGATGCTACAGCCATCGACTTGGCAGAAAGTGTACCTGTGTACAGGTGGATCTCCTCAATGGCTGGTGAACGTTTAAGATAGGTTTGGAATGAAGGCGGTACGGTGGTGCAGTGGTCAATACCAGTCGAATGAAAGATACAAATTCAACGTTTCATATTTGATTAGAATTTCTGCCGTCCATCCATCCATCCCACTTCATTTCCAACTTGGACAGAGTCCAGAACCCAGAGATCACACAGTCACACTCGGAGACACTGAGGCTCCGTTCACACGACGTTTCAAGTGGAAACGCGTAGTCTTTTTTTTCTTTTTCATTTTAGAAAAGTTTCGCGTTTACATGGAAACGGCAGAAACGCTGAAAACGATGTTGTTTTCATGTTGGTGCTGTTGTTTGTTTTTTGTAATGAAAACCCACTGGTGTTTGTCGAGAACAATACGTTATAAACGTCAACGATGGGAGGACACGGACATTTTTGTACGGACAGACAACCAAGCTGGGTCGTTATTGTCGGATGCCTAAAACGCTACAAAGCGTTTTCACTCGTAGACGAAGCCTAATTCACAGAATGCACATTTCTTTGGACGGTGGAAAGGAACTAGAAAAGCAGACTCCGGCACAATCAGAAACTGAATAGACCCAAAACCCAGAATCACACCTGGGACACTCCTTCCCGTGAAGCGAGAGTGCTCCGACAGTCACACTACAAAAGCAGGCCCTTAACCGTCTCCATTGTTATATTTAAACTGTGATTTGGTGAGTCACTGGATGAAAACTGCTCGACAGTATGAGCCACTGATCCGGACCGCTCCGTAAAGCCCAGGCTAAAGTGTGAGGTTTCCCAGTTTGTGCCCTTTTTCCTTGTGACCGGTTTTCTTTCCTGCAAATGAAGCCACATAAGGTTTCTTGAGGAAATGAAACGCAGGTTTTCTTTTCTTTTTTTTCCCCCCTGCTTTTTGTTCCATTTCTCCTTCCAGTTTCAGTGCAGCTGCTGTCACCAAACAGCCACGCCGAGACCTGCGCACCAGTACCAGGAATTTCCTGCGGAGGCCGAGCAATAATCTCCCAGTCGTCTATGTCCTCGTCTCTCCGATTCTAATAAGTCATGCTGCCACATGCGGCCTTCAACCGGGTCACTTTCCGCAGAGGACAACGTCGGCGACCGATCCCGAAAAGAGAACGTCATTTTTGACAGAACTGGGCTGCAGCGTGGAGGTGAAGGGGAGTCATTCTCTCTCTCTCTCTCTCTCCCTCTCCCTCTCCCTCTCTCTCACTCTGCTGTGATGGTGAAACTTCTCAGACTGAAGCGCCGACCGTTCCTCTGCAACCGTGCGCTGACATCAGACTGGCTAATGAGCAAGACATCCCTCGTAAACAAAAACACCGTATTTCACCCGCACACAGCCAACGCTGCCGTTTCCAGCTCCGTCACCCTGACATCCAAAATAATATTTCTACCATTGTTAGCGCGTGACAATTAACCTGTCGTTCATGATTTACAAACTCACCAAACATCAAGACAGAAAATAAACAATAAAGCCCAAGGTGACTTCTTAAGAACAATTTACCTCTATGAAGACGGCTGCGTATTGATCCGTCTGCTTCTCGGTCGCTGTACGAGCTGATCGATGCGCGAATCTCATGCGACTATCGACTATTTTCATTGCTGATTGTTGAATGAATCATCCGGATGGAGAAAAAGTTGTTGGCCAAGTCGGGAGAATAAATCAGTCATGAGCGTCTGTTAAATGCAGGATGGGGAGAAACTGATTACAATACTGCAATAATTAAATTATGCTTTATGGGTGTTTGTGTTCTTAGAGTTTTATCTTAAGGTATTTCAATACTTAATTTTTTTTTTTAACAAGATTTTTTATAAGCTACTGTTGCTCTGCTGGACTTTTTCTTGACTTTTTCCTAATTTTCCACTTTAGTAAATAACAGAATAAAACCTTTTTTTTTTCTTTAAACACCTTTTGTTTCCTCGACTGTGAAACACAAATCCAACAATTGTTAGATGCGACCAATAATGTAATAATAGCTAATAACTTGATAAATGTGACTATTTTAGATGTAATAAAGCCAATGGTAACACTTTCCTGCGCTTCAGGATTTCCCAGCGACTCCCTGAGAGCCGGTCAAGCATGGTCACCCATGTGGCCCGCGGGCCTTATGATGCCCAGGTAAAACACTCTTACACACATATTTCACCATTTCCAGCGTAAAAAAATCTCCTCATGCTCTTGTGCCCCAATATAAATACTTATAGGTTTGTAATACACATGTTAGAAAATGTGTTGCTTATTTTCAACACTAGTTTGTGCACCAACTACACTGAAAGGAAAATATGCTTTACCAGAGCCATTTATAACACGATCCTCATCAATGTATGGGGGGGATTAGTAGGTAATTAAGAAGGTAACAAATGTGGTCACTTGCCTGACAAAAAGTTAAGTGCAGTTTACGTCAATATTCAATCCTTCTCATCTGCTTTTTTTTTCTCTAAGTTTGTTGTTGGAGAACTGCTGTGCCAGTCGGGTGACGTTTGACATGCCACAGGTTTTAAACAAATTACTAAATGCAGTAATGGAAATCCATGCTTGGGAATAACAAGAAAGTGTCTCTATGTTGTATCCTCATCTGACAGTTGTAATCCACACACTGTTGTTTCTTTCCATGTGGTTGAAATGGGACAGATGCTTAAATTATGATTGTGTTGTGATTTTTTTTTTAAATGCTTTAAAATGCGAACAAAAAAGATTTTAGAGAAGTGCAAACTGTCCTCGCTGCACAATACGTCACAAATGCATTATTGTCGTGATGCACAACATACACATTGCAATCCTACAGATTATGCGTCGAGAATTTGGCTTTAAATACGAGGACAAGTACGACTGATCACGATTGGATTACAAAAACTGTGCAATCAACTCGTGAAAAGTTTTCCGTAGATTGATCGCGTCATACCAGGTGACCTCGGGAATTAAGTCAGAAGAAAACAGAAATCGTTTGCCGCAATATCTTGTCACTATTATATAGCAATTAACACGATATGCTCGTGCGGTCCCGTTGCAGGACCCTCGCCGTTGTTGTTGTTGTTGTGCCCCCCCCCCCCTCATGTGCGTCCTTCCTGCAGCGTCTCCCAGAGCGCGCTCTTTCTCTCTGCGACCACAGGTCAGTCCAGGTTTTATCCCTCTCAGCTCTGATCAATCCAATCTCTGGATCAACAGTCACGACTAACTCCCCCCACCACCACCCCCCGCGAGCTCAACTCCAAAAAAAAAATAAAAGAAAGCGCAACAGATGACGGGCAAAACAAACGCGCCTCGGCTGAATGGCGCTCCGGACGCTCCGTGATCCGCCGCGAGGACGACAGCGCGAGAGGAAGTGGGGCGATCGTATTAAAAACGGAGAGATAGAAAGAAAGAGGAGGAGGAGGGGGGTACCTTGTTTGCAGCAGAGGAGGAGGATTCAGACATTATCTCCCGTCAAAACTTCTCTCCGCGTCCTTCCACTCCTCTCTCTCTCTCTGTCCGCGGCGCTGCGCTGTGTGGTTCGCGGGAGCGGACGCGCCGCCGCTCGGCTGCAGCAGAAGCGGCGCTCCGGCGGCTGCTGCTGCTGCTGCTCGGTGGTTGTGGGAGGAAGTTGTGTAGTTTTTTCCTCATGCAGCCCGCTTTTTTCTCTCTCTCTCTCTCTCTCTCTCTCTCTCCTTCCTCCTTCTAGGTGTGTGTGTGTGTCGTGTTTCCTGCTCTAAGCGCCGTGCGGGTCCATGGCGCGCGACGCGCGGCGTGAAAAACTTCTTTTGTCTGCGTGTGTTTTCCTTCACGTGTCGGCAGCGCGCTGGTTAATAATCCCTTCCTGGAAGAGTCTCTCTCTCTCTCTCTCTCGCTCGCTCTCTCTCTCTCTCTCCCTCCCTCCCTCTCTCTCTCTCTCTCTCTCTCTCTCGCTCTCTCTCTCTCTCTCCCTCTCTCTCTCTCTCATTGATCTCGATGTGTGTAAAACGGCGAAATGACGTGAATTCCCAGCACTGAGCCTTGCCCCCTTTTAAAGGGAAACCCGAAGCAGGAAACTGCAGCGTTTATACACACACACACACACACACACACACACACACACACACACAACACACACAACTATAGACAACAACTCCCGGACTGAATTTCTGAATGCGAATCCAGCACAGATTGACCATTTACTTTTATTTATGCACCTTTTCTCTCCTTTTATGACTCAGAGGGGAGGGAAGGAATTAGTCCCTGATGGGACTCTCAGGTACCTCCTCTGCGTTCTTGTTGCTCGACCCCCCCCCCCCCCCCCCCCCCAATAAAGTACCTGAAGAACATGCAAACTCCACAAAGAAAAGGCCGTCCAGCACTTCACACTTGTCTGTATCTTTTGTTTCAGGACCTTCTACTTCACTTAGGCTGAAAGGTCAAAGGGCACGGCATGAAGTCATTTATTCTGTCCCCAGACAAAGATGTGTCTCGTGAACACGGTGGCACACTCCTGATGTTTACGTATTTTTTCCGCGACGCCACGGTCCAGCGACGCATTTCGCGAAGGGCCTGTCCACACGACAACGCCACTTAATCCCGCCACGGGAACAATGGCGGACTACACGCTCCAGTAGAAGCAACATGTTTGATTTCCTTGAATACAAGGATTTTTTTTCATGCTCTGTGTCTTCTTCAGTTTTGGTGCATTTTTGTGGCAGTTACAGCGCCCCCTATAGGCTTTGTTCATACACTACATCATTTTGAGTCATATTTCTTGTGCCTTGTGGATTGCAAAAAAAAAAAACGGGAGAAAAAAGGATGGTTTTGGCTTGTGTGGAGAAGGCCTTAGATATTTTGGTCTATGGATGGATGGATGCACTGTGTTACACTGAATTTTGACCATACTGTAGGAATGATGCAACCAAAATCAAGGTTCAAAAGACCAAGCAACATTCTTATTCTCCATATTTGGTGAACCTGCAAATAGCATAAAACTGGCTTCATGGTGACGTCTTATATAAATATTGAAATAATGCTTAAAACTACTTTTTTGTAGCATTTTTATAGCCGGTAAAGAGAAAATTCCTAGGTATTGAATCAAACGCCTTCTATTACATTGTACTTAAGAGTTGAGTCACTTGTACTTTGAGTAGTTTTTCAGAACTTTTGGTTTTGCAATTGAGTACAATTGCTTGGAGCTCTGGCCGCATATCACGGAGGTCATGGGTTCAAATGCCGGCCAGGCCTTTCTGTGTGCAGTTTGCATGGAAGTGGAGTCGAGTCACACTTTAGTACAATGATGAGTGACTCTTCTTGCATGATACAAGTGTCAGGAGTGTTAGCAGCTGTGTTGTAAAGCTTGGAGATGGCGGTCCACACTAAAAAACATGATGCAGAGTAACATCAACTTAAAGCAATTAATGGTAGCTGGTCTGAAGGGAATTTACAGTCTCACACATCTACCCTGAAAAGTACAAGTAATAGGGTTTGAGAATTGAATACAAGGCAAATATATGGATGATGTAATGTACAATCATGTGTGAAGTGTTATCCAATCGAAGTGAATGCGTTTCTTGTAAGTGTGAGTGACCTTCAAAGCATCACACTGAAATACTTCCTCCTTATTGGATGCAATAGAAAAATAAATCAGGAACTTCTTTCATTGAGACTTTTCAATACAAATTAAATATTAATAAAAAAATATTTAATTTCATACAAAATAGTAACTACTACGAGTTACCATGATGAATTTTTAAACTAATGAAATGACACAAATTGAAAAGATGTTGACAATATGAAAATAAACTTTATTATCTGTGCATCCATCCATCCATCCATCCATATTATTATTATTGTTATTATTATTGTATTTAGAGCAATAAATGAAAAAAACTGACACAATTTAGCTTTTTTATATTAAATGATAATGAGGATGATGATGATAATAATAATAATAATAATAAAGAAGCAGAAATAGAAATAAAATATTTAAAAAAAATTATAGTTCATAGTACAACAGCCAGCAAGTTTAATCAAATGCATATGCAACGAGCCAATTTTATAAATATTAAAAGACAAAAGAATGTAACTTAAAATATACTATTTATTTTGATTATTTGATTCGTTTGTGCATGTTTTTTTAATTGTTTTAGATTTGTGTTCATCTAATGATTTATTTTATTTATAGTCTTTGTTCATTGTTTATTGTTTGAGTTAATAGGTTATTCTCGTTTATTGTTTACAATCATAACAAACAAGGAACTTTTTTTTTTCTTCTTTCCTTGAAACGCCTGCATGAACGGCCCTCTGACGTCCCCTGGTGGCCATTCAAAGCATCGCAGCGTCCTCCGTCCAAGAAAAGTTAAGTTTCGGTTTCCAGTCGTCATTTAATCATCGTGGCAGTTTCCTTTTCCTCTGAAACGGGTCCTCGGGCGGACGTCTTGTTCCAGGAGCAGTTGGAAAGAAGGAGACGCAGGAAAAGAGCTCAGCGGGACGATGGAGGACGATATCTTGAAGATAGTCTGCGCTAATCAGGGGGCGGTGGGCTACGATGACCTGAGGTACAACCTGTGTCCGGGAGACCCCTCCAGGCTGCCCGAGCTGCTCGCTGACGGGGACAAGCTCGTCCTGTGCACCGTGAACCAGGAGAAGAGGGTGGTGGCGAGGTGCAGGCTGTTTCTGTGCAGGGTGAAGGACTGCCCGGGGGGCTGCCGGGGGCTCCACCTGTGCCGGGGCTTCCTCCTCAGCGCGTCGTGTCCATACACTCGGCAGAGGTAAATACCGAGGCAGCCACGGTGACCCTGAACGCACCACGGCACAGTGTCAGTTTTAGCAACGTTCATTAAAAAAAAGCAGCTTAAAAATACATTAGGAATTTTAAGCTCATGACACTGAACTAATATGTAGTTTGTTTATGAATGTGGTTCAAATTGAACTTGGTTTTCTTGAGATGAATCCGATTTAAAGGCCTCTTGTCCTGTGCTGCCTTCAGGGAGCATTTAGAAAGACGGAAATTTAATAAGCCCACTAATATAATCAACATAGACAATGTACACAAGTTTTCTATTTGTAGTTCATTAATTTTGTGTTAAAACGGAGCAAAATGCAAATCAACTGTGTAAATGATTAGTTTATTTTAGTGCTCGTAGAATCAAAAGTTGCTTGAGTCTGTCTGAAACAAATTATAAACCTCTGTAAAGATATCAACACTTACACACAAATACATTAATTTGTGTCTAAAAGCAAGTGTTCTAAACCAGCGTGGCTAGATTTTGATTTACAGAAAAATATAGTAGTTGAAGTTTACCCAAAATTCTATACAATTTAAATACATAGTAAGTATAGCTCCTACTTAAAGATTTAAATGTTATATACAAATAACATTCTATAGGCTATCCAGAGGTTAGTCAACATGGTTTATTGTGCCTGTAATAAACTTTCTCACACCACAAACAGCATACAAACAAATGGAATAAAATATTGGTCGAAGTAATGCCTCTGAAAAAAGGATACAGCTTTTCTTATCTGTATCTGTTTGTTATTGGAAAACTTGGAAATGCTGCAAAGACAGTTACCTGAAAATCTTGTATCTTTTCAGACCTGCTTTGTTGCATGAAAAGAAGCCATGGACGCTTGCTTTGGTTTCAGTCTTAATCTCATTTCATCATATGAGGCCAAGCTGACAACATTTAAGAACACAAGTCCGTGTCACATTTCGCCAAGTCCCAAGTTCATGAGCAACCACCAAAAGCCACTCAGCCACTTCTGTGAACCGGTTGAAGAACAATACCATGCTAAATTTGATCAGCTTGTCAATAACTATAGGATCAACGATACTGATCATCCTAAATATCTTGACCATATTTTCTTTTGTACTTTAATGCCCAGCATGTTTGAGTGTAACTTTAGATAAGTATGGTTGGTCAAATAAGCATTTCTTTCAGCTGATGTGTTTGCGCAACCATCTGAAGTTTGGAGAAGTTGAATTTCTCAACACTTTTCCCAACAGATTATTTTTAACCCTGGATTTTGTTCGGGCGCAGTGTGTGAACACAATAAAGAACAAGTGTTCATGTCGAAGTGCCTCCTGGGAAAAAAACATTGGAAACTTGACAATTTCATGGATTTCTGGGGTTTCTGGGGTTTCTTGGATGGGATGTGATAAGAGGAGTGTTGACCTTTGCTCAGCCAGATTATTTGTGGACACTGTTCAGTTTTTGCTCAAGGTCAGAAAAAGTTCTGACATTTCCTCTCAGTGCGGCAAACTGGTGCAAGAGGATGTTGTTTGCTTGTTATTTTATAAAAAAAAAAAAAATTATGGATCTAACCTGTGTGTATTGTTTTGTTAACATGAGACAGTGCAACTTCTCCCACGACCTGGACTCTGACCACAACCAGAAGATGCTGAAAGCGCATGGTCTGCAGGGTCTGAGCAGAGTGGAGCTGTGCACGCTGCTG
Source organism: Blennius ocellaris (assembly GCF_963422515.1). Classification (NCBI taxonomy): domain Eukaryota; kingdom Metazoa; phylum Chordata; class Actinopteri; order Blenniiformes; family Blenniidae; genus Blennius; species Blennius ocellaris. The sequence goes on along the minus strand of NC_137671.1, from coordinate 5,758,733 downwards.
CTGCAGAGCGACAACACGCTGCTGCCTCAAGTGAGTCGGACACACCGTGGCTCTAAAGGCCATGGTGGTGGTTATGATCTCACCGCGTGCATTTCTTCCAGAGAAGAAGTCACAGAATCAGGAAGTGGAGCATTTAGAACCTGATTTTTTTTTTTTACACTGGGGCTGTCTATTGGCAGTGATGTGATAATGTAACATGAGGTCTTGTGATATTGAAAAGGAAACACAAGCTCTGTATGAAATCTGTTTGGTTTTTTCCCTGAATCCAGATCATAACAATCTTCTCCCCCTGTGCTATACTCGCTCTGCCAGGTGTGTCATGATTACAACAACGGCACCGGCCCGTTCGGACGGTGTCAGGGTGGCGACGGTTGCCCGAGGCTGCATATCTGTGAGCGCTACCTCAGCAGTGAATGCGATTGCCCCAAAGTCCACGCCTTCACATACCCACAGCCGCTGAAACTCCTGCGTGAGAGAGGCATACCCGACGTCCTGTTTGGCTCCTTAAAGTCTACGTACGCAAATAAAGCAGTCTTGTGGCTCATGGACAAGCTCTCGGGCAGGATAGGCCAAAAAATCCAAAAGTCCGGGGATGGAGACAGAGGCAGAGGTGGCAACAGAGGCAATAGGGGCAACAGGGGAGGCAGAGGCGGCTTCCCTCTGAGCCGAACTGCATCCTTGAAGGACATCCTCACCAGTACCGACCTCTTGGATCTGAGCGGCGGATCAAACGACTTTCGAGGCATCGCCGTCGACAACAGCGACACGAGAAGCGAGAGCGGCGAGGCGTATCGTTCGTACAATGCTTCAGCAGGCGCCAGAGGACGAGGCGGCAACAGAGGCGGCAGCAGAGGCAACTTCCACCGCCCGCAGAGGTCCGAGTATGGCAACGATCCTTTTGGAGACGGCGGTGCCGCCGGTGGCGACGGAGCGAACAGAAGGCCGAGACAAAGACCTGCCAGAGGTCTGTTTCCACTGAAGCATTTGAAAATTTGTTGGTCCACAAAAAAAAAAAGCTAATTGTGCCTATCTTTTTTTTTTTTTGTTTCTTTCTTTCTTTCTTTTAGACAAAACTGAGATTTGCATGTACTTTATTAAAGGACACTGTCGACACGAAGGTGAGTGTTTTGCAACCATTCCTGAGTTGTGTCCCGTTTACACGGCAATGTTTCAAGTGAAAACACATCGTATTTTGTGTTTAACAGTGTAGTTTTTATGTTGTGCCACTAGTGGGTGCTGTTTTTCTCATGAAATTACAGACACGTGCACAGAGAACAATACGCTATAATCATTCACACACACTCGTATCGACAAACGACCAAGTTGGATCGTTATTCTGGGTGACTCAACGATAAAACCACCAAGTCCTGGGAGAATATCTCCCGGCAGTCATGACACTCTGGGTTAGGGTTCCAATCAAGTCGTCAAACAGTAATCAAAAGTTTTCACCTTTCACAGATCGGTGTTTTAAAGCTCACGACAAGATGCCGTACAGATGGGAAGTCAACGAGGGCGACAAGTGGGCACCGTTGCCCGACAATGAGACCATTGAGAAGGACTACTGCGACCCCAAGAACTTGTACAGGTACCAACTTTACCTGGGTTACTGTTTGTTGGAGATAATATGCTGCAAGAGTCTCCTCCAATTGGATAAAAAAAAAAAAAAAAGGGCAACTCGTCCCCTCAACCAGGCTTAAAAGTCATAACATGTCACTGATCTGACAGTACAGACAGTTTTTACATGTAAATTTGACCTGAAGCTTCTCACCGGAGCTGAATTGTGTGATTAGAAAATGTTCCCGCCTTCTTTGACTTCTGCAGCAGCAGCAGCCCTCCCGTGCACTTCGACACGATGACCTGCGGATGCAAGACAGTGCGACGCCTCTCCACCATCAACTCTTTGACCGAACCCGCCTTCATCCACACCACCGAGTGGCTCTGGTACTGGCAGGACGAGTCTGGGAAGTGGAACCTGTACGCTTCAGATGTGAGCGATCGCCGCCAAACTGCTGCTTCAAACTTAAAATTGCGGAGGGAATCTTGGCCGGATTTTGAGAACAAAGTCAGCCAATCCACTTCTAAAGGAGTTTAAAATGAAAACGCAGCAGAACGTTTCCAGTCAGTCATTTTTTCCCCCCGTTCACACCACAACAAAGTCAGAGCGTTTTCGAAAAGTTCCACCTTTGGGAGCCGTTTTTAAAAAGTTGCATTTTCGGTGACTCAGTTCACCGTTATCTCGTAACGAATCCCCAAAACGCAACGAAAGGTTTGTGTTTTCACGTGATAACGTGGCGTAAACAGGGCCTAAGTCTTGAATAGCACAGCCTCTAAGTGTCTTGAAGCTCAGTTGCAGCCAATCAGGGGGCTCAACCGCTCTCAGCAGCGCCACGTCACCAACCTGGATCCAAAGTACAAATGCTTTTAATGGGATCAATCAGGGAGGGGTGAGCGAGCCGTGAGATGTGCACTCTGACTCGGTTAGATAAGCTTGCGGAGCTGAGTTTAGCTCCAAAAAAGGCCACGCACCTCAGTTTCAGTGACATTTTGGAGGCGTACCGTGACTTTAAATCCGTTGTGTTTAAGATCATTGCTGAGGAGAGAAAGAAGGGCCATCCAACATGCAGGGAAATGACATCGTTGTGCTGGTCTGCGCTACGTTCTGCGGTCTATGTCGAACTTTAGTTTGGAAAGTTACATTCTGCCCACTCACGGTTTACCGAACCTCCCCTGAACTGTAAATACACGTGTTTACATAACGCCCCTATTTTCTCTTTTATCCATTTCTTGCCTGTTTATTGCGTAATCTGCTTAGCATACAGCTCATCACTACAGGTTTAATCTGATCTTTCATGGCTGCGCGCTCGTGCGTGCACACACACACACACACACACATACACACACACACACATACACACACACACACACACACACACACACACACACACACACACACACACACACACACACAGCCCGTTCAGCTCCGAGGAGAGATTAGCTGGTGTGCTGATTGTAGCTCGATTTCCCACCAAATTTGACTTTGTCACGCATGTGTTGGACTGTTTAATTTAGAAAAAGTTTGAAGGCTCGGATTTGATTTGGAACTTTTTGAACCCTCCTCCACAGTTTTTCTTTTCCCCCTCACATTTACACGACACGAAATCTCAAAGCAACGTGCGAGTACATAGTGCTGTTTTTTTTGTTTGTTTTTTTTCACTTTCTAGTCGGGAGTTATTTTCAAACTGTTACATTTTCACTGGCTTCGGTAACCGTTGTCATGTCAACAAACACCCGAAATACAGCAAAATGTTTCTGTTTTCATTTGAAAACATTGTTTAAATGGGCCTTAAAAAAAAGTGTTGAGATTGAAAGCAGACTCGTCTCCCCCCCCCCTGTGCTGCAGACTGCGGGACAGCGAAGCGCCGACGCAGACAGTGTAAAGCTGGAGCAGAAGTTTCTGGACAGCGACAAAGACGTGGTGGAGTTCACTGCTGGATCACAGTCGTACTCGCTCAGCTTCCAGGGTAAACCAAGACGCGTCCGACTTCGCTCCTCTACGTCCTTGGCGGGACAGGGGTGTCAAACGCATTTTAGTTCGGGGGAGACAATCAGTCCAGTTTAATCTAAACTTAAATTTGAACTTAAAAGTTTTTCTCTGTGGCGAAGAGTAAATTAGATTGCTTTTTTTTTTTCAATGGACTGACTTTTCCCCTCAGATATGATGCAAACAAACAAGCGCTACGGCACCAAGAAGGGTGTCTGCCGGCGGCCCCGGTTCGTCTCCGCCGAGGAAGTCAGAACAAAGAAATTCAGGTACGGAACCGAAAGTGACGTAAAGATTATCCTTTTAACTCACCGAACTTTAAATATCTCAAATATCCATCACAGTTAAAAACAAGTTCGCCTTGACTGTGTCTCTCTCCAGAAGGCCTCCATTAAGTTCTGCGGCGGTACCAGGCCACTGGGACAAGACGCAGCTCCCCGAGACCGGATTCACGGTATAGAAAAGACGACGTTCAGTCAAATTTCAGGATGAATTGATGAACTGTTTACTCTGGTTCCTAAAGGATACTTCATTATCAATCCATCGGAGGGAAAAGTATGAGTGCTCATCTTTAAATGCCGTTAAGCCTGATTCGTACTTTATACACAAACGACATGCAAAGACTATTATGCGTCGCATGTAGCATTGCGGGTGTGTGAGCCCTGAAACTCTTGGGGCGTGGCTTTTGGTCTCCTGTACCTGCAGGCAACGGTTCTGACGTATGGCGTCATGTTGTACTTGCCCAGTCGCATCATGGATGTTTTTGATAGGCTGTGCAGTATCGGCGCCGATATCCGATGCTAGTCTCGGTATCTGTACATTCCTAATCCAACGCCTTGTCATCTGAGATGGAATGAAATTGGTGCAATGAGCAACAAAAAAAAAAAAGGCAAGAATGTACCATGGCCTCTTGCCATATTCCTTCATGTTATACTGTATTATATTATAATCCATTGCTCATGGTTTACTCTTCTACACTGTTTATTTTCTCCATTTCTTTTCCACTTGTGCTTCTTGGGAGTCTTGAGTATGTTAGTTTTTCCATTAAGAAGAATTCTTCTATGACTTTCAGCCACTGATCCTTTGTTGTTGGTGTTTTCTTTCCCCAATTTCTCCCGATTGCTCCAGTGCTTGTGACATCTCACCAGATGTTTGCCAGATGGGGCTACTCCTTTGGGAATTTTGTTTGCTTTAATAAAGCCATATCCTACCTTTTGTGCATTTTGGAAACAGGATGTTCACGTTCAGCATGCACATATCTTCACAATACTTAAAAAAAAAAAAAAAAACTAATGCAAAGTTTTAATGTATATCTTTGAATAAATGATACAATAAATCACTTGGAAATCACTGTACTAAATGGCGATTCTCATGTTTCCTTCAAGGGGGGGGTGGGGGGGGGGGGTACACTCTCTAATGTAGTTGTGAGTCTGAAATGTTGACGTTTCTGCATGTTCCAGAGAGTCCGGCTGCAGAAAACCTCAGAGGAATTCAAGGAGGTCAAAGACCTTTTCAGTCAAACCTTGCCGGGTTTCGTTGTCAAAGTTGAACGGATTCAGAACAAAGCTCTCTGGGAAGCCTTTCACCTGTACGTATGATTTCCCTGCACTCGTCAACTTCGCCTCCACGTGAATTGTGATTCGCCCTGTTGGCCCGCTTCGCTTCTGGAAGTGTGAACTGGATGAAAGCAAAACCCCATTTAAACCAATTATTTTCACAAGTTTGCTTTGATACTAATAGTCAAACAAAATAATCAAGTCTTCTCAAACTGGCCTCATGAGTTGATCCGTGTCGTCTTGATTTGCTCGTGTGAATGGAAGGCAGAGGAATCAGATGAAGTTGAAGAACGGCGGGCGCAACGTGACGGAAAAGAAGCTCTTTCACGGCACCGACTCCAAATACGTGCCCGCCATCTGCCTCAACAACTTCGACTGGAGGATCTGCGGAACTCACGGAACGGCGTACGGCAAAGGTGAGCGTGAAAACGCATCGCTTCGGTTTCAGGAAGGTTTCGCGTCTCCACGGAAACATGTTTCTGATCTTGTAGCGATTTAAAGATATTGGGTGCGACATCTTCGATAGAGGGGAAAAACTAAAGTTGCCGTGAGCCGATGGGTCTCGATTGGTCGCGTCGCAGCTTCCTTCCAACGTTTTCTCAAGAGAGAATCTCTTTCTGTTCCCAAACGCAGGGAGCTACTTTGCCCGGGATGCTCGATACTCGCACAGCTACACCGACGGCGCCGACACCAGGAGCATGTTCCTCTCGCGAGTCCTGGTGGGCCACTACACCAGAGGGTCCTCCAGCGACGTGCGGCCTCCTTCCAAGGATGGCGGCGACGTCAACTTCTACGACAGCTGCGTGGACGACGTCATCAATCCGTCGATATTTGTCGTGTTTGAGAAGCACCAGATCTACCCAGAGTACCTGCTGCAATACAAGAAATCACAGTCGCATGATTTATTTGCGCCGGCGCCGGCTCCGGCACCGAAGCCAACCGTCACATCGATGCCAACTATCAAACCGAAACCAACTATCAAACCGAAAACACCTGTCACATCGAGGCCGACCGTGGCACAAAATTTCGCACAACCCACTACAACATCGGTGCGCTACAGCCCACCCTCATACCACCTCGGCACAACCTCTCCTTCATCTCCGCGCGTGCCGTCATCTTACCACTTGGCCACACCCTCTTGGTCGTCGTCTTCTTCTTCCGGTGCGTACCAGCCCTACACGTCTCCTAGCCCAGCCACAACATACAGGCCACAACGCTCAGCAAGCGCAAGTAAAGAAAAATCCAAAGATTCCTGTGTGATTGTTTGACAAATGACAAAAACGACGGCGCAGGTCCCTCTTCGAGTTGACGTTAATACCTCGATGGAGCTCTTGCAAAACAAAAAAGGGGAGAGATTAAACTGAGGGAGATCCGTGATGCGTATTCCGCTGATATACCTTAACAGAACACAGATAATATGCCTCTATGCACTAAGATTTTTATACACGGCTCCACTGGACATGTCATTTCTCTAACCTTCCTCTGACGTGACCTAAAGTCTCATTCAATTTCCTAAAATCAAAGCTTTTTGCTCAAATGCTGTCAGAAGGATTAAAGACTGAATTTCTATTATTTGTTTTCAAATATAAAGAATGTAAAAGCCAACATGGGTGAATATTTAGGGGGACTCGTTTCAGGTATCTTCTCATAAGCACACAACATTTTTTTTAATACGTATATCTTGAATCTGCTTCTGCAGACGTACTACTGGGCGGTTCTCAGTATCTCGCTCGGGATCATTTTATGTTTCACCCACAGTTAGTTGGTCAAACTGGGGACACGTAACACTGCATGAAGAAATACGTCAGAGTACAAATCTTAGGACTGACATGACATGACTGCATGTTGGGATCCAGGGGATCCCACTTCTGCAAACGTTAAACAAAAACGAGTACATTAGCGTGTGTCACCACCGGATGCCTTTTGTTTGGAAAATCGAGGTGAATTGTGGGTTCTTCTGATTGTTTGACTTCACATTTAAGTAGAGTAAAATAGTCTCTCTGATGTTTAACATTAAAACACACGGTTCATAAGAGATTCCAAGTCGTTAAATATTAACTATTAAGGGGATAAACTGATCATTTTATCCTCTACAAACCACTAGATGGCAACAAAGCCCCGCGTGGCGATCAGAAATACACAATACGTGCCTAACTATCGTTTCACTCAACACTGAATGTGCCGTAATGCTTTCATTTTCCCAATTTACATGATGCGGTTTGTTTTGTTCTGTGTTCGTCTCATAAGTGAATTGAAGCGTCTGCCTGCAGCAGTCTGCGCGGGCCTCTTAGTGAAATGAGGCGCGGCGTGAAAAATGATCAATATGGCTGCTTGTGCTTCCTGCTATGGAAGACATTAGCGCTTCCCACAGTGAGCGAACACACACACACACACACACACTAAGCTCCATCTCCTGTTGCATTTCCTGGCTGTGAATACCTTCTCGTTTGACGGTGGGATTTCACTGCATTGTATTTTTTCCCCCCAACTTTGCACTATTCTTTGTAATTTCCTGAAAAATCTGTTCAATGTAAAATGTTTTACAGAAATAAACGAGCTTTGTTTAACCCACATTTTGAGAATGAAGGCTGTTCATGCACCGGGGTCTGGTCTGTCAGTGTTACGTTCTTTAGATTTTATGAGAAAAACGAGCAAACTTTATCATTGATGTGCAGATCATTCATGGATCATGATCCAGACTTTAGCCAGTTCACTTCACATAAATGAGGGTGTGAACAGATTATTGTTTGTTATTGGAGAAGAAAGCCACATCTCAGTAAGATCAAAGACTTTTTTTTAAAAACTGATTTTAATTACATGGATTATGACAGGGTTCTGTGAAGAGGTTGCTTAAATAGAGATGTTTGTGTAACTGAGCTCTTATTCCTGACCAATGGCTTCATGTTTGCTGCCTAATAGTAATAGTAAAAAATAAAATAGTCTACATTGATGTTTAATTAATGAGCTCTGAATGTTTTATACCAAGCACAGAATAAAATTGAGAATAACTAATCTTGCCCTCATTTCAAACATTGTTCCTCTGGAATCCAGTTTTATAGTATGATTAATGGTGAATCACCACCATGTGATGTCAAAACACAACAGAGTGAGCCCGACGATCTATTTATAGACCAACCCGGCGGGTGACACACCAAAGAGTTTAAATACCTGCGCTGGGCAACATTAAATGAGACTAACCAGCCCAGTCGTCTCTTCCAACATGAGACCAAACACAGTTGATCGCGTTCGACCTGCTTTGAGATGCACTGACCGTACCAGCATTTAAAAAGAAATCCAGCTTTTCCCTGATTTTCAGCCCTTTGAATTTTTGGATCATTTCGGCTGCATTCAGAATCTGCTGCGTCTGTGTGAGCTGGACTGGCTCCGCCCAATTCAACTCAATTCAATTCACCTTTATTTACGCAGCACCAAATACATCACAGCCCACACGTGCGCAGGAGGAGGCACTTCCTGTCGCGGTGCCATGTGCCAGAGCAGAGCTGCCTGATTGTGGGAGGAGTCAAAGGGAGGACCTACCTTGATTGGGATTGGCTATGACACTAATTAGGGCTTGAATTGTGATTGGCTCATTGGAGCAGCACACTTTAAAAAAAATTTGAAACAAGCCAGGGAGAGAGACGACAGACTTTCTTCACTTCTAGGGCGTCATTCCAGGTACAGAGACACGTTTTACCGTTGGAAAAAACATGAGAGAGTGAATTTTGCAGAACACGACCCCTTTAAAAGCCATCAGAGGTCAGAGGTCACATCGAACTCACACCAACTGCACCTGACTCCAAACTCAGCAGAACCTCCTGCCCGCCGCTGGGCTTTTGTCGTCGGAGCTCAAACCGCTGTGACTCAGCAGAAGCACAAACATCTCTTGAGGAGGGGTGCACATAAACACAGGAGTGGATGGGGGGGTGTGTGTGTCATATTTAATTCATGAGCGTGTGCGACGCAGCGAAAACTAGATTTCCCGATACGCAGCGGCCCCGGATGCTGCAGGCAGACCTACCTACCGGGAAATGGCAGCCGCGTCAGACAGGAAGTGGCTGCTCGGGCTGGTTAATGTCAGTGGATATTTACTGTCACTGGGTGGGCTGTCGCTTCCTGCGGGGCGCAGCTGCAGCTCCCATAGGACCGCTCCGTCTTAATGGGCAGCGTGCGCATAATGAAGCGCGGGTGGCGGATAAACGGATGCCGGGTGGGAGTGACAGCCGAATCTATCTTCACCCTGGGAATTGTCTGGTTGTGATCTAATGCAGAGTCTGTGTCATTTGTTACGCTTTGTGCTTTTCCAGGTGAAACGAGCGTGAGCGCACATCGTAATGAACCAGTTTTTTTGTTGTTGTTCGCTTTTAACAAGTGGACATTTCTGGGGCGTCTTTAATTAATTTGATCTGGGATCTTGGCTGGATTTCACAAATCTCTTGTTTTTGATCTGGGTGGCTATTTGTATTTTGTTTGATGGTTTCTGACAGTGCTACATGAAAATGACCTTGTTTTTGTTGTTTTTTTTCCGCATTTCCAGCCATTTTCATTTTCGGAATGTTGCCATCTAAAAGCAAAACTTTTCTGAAATACAAACAAACATTGCACGTTTTCACCTGCTTTTTGTGTATCGGTTTAATTGTAGAGTGATCCTAAGGTCAGAATATTCTTTGTTTACCTCACTTTGGGAAATTCAATCATCACAGCAGCTCCATATTGCACACAGATTTGTTCTTATTGTGGACGCAGAAGAAGCCCAGGTCCTGGTCGCTGCTGCAGCCGCTCGCACTGCGACATGAATGGGCAACCATCCAGTTTTGCAACCCGGACCGTCGACTTCATAGGAACTCACTCGTGAGCACATTTAACCGACCGCAGATCCAGACCCGACAGATTTGCAGATTATTCACAGTCAGATCCACTGACGTCTGCAGCTGAGGATTTCTCTTTATGGGTCAATGGGCAGAAAAACACACGACGTGTTTGATTTTCATCCACTTTCACCTGATGCAAGTCGTCGGAGGCTGCAACCCTCCCGTGTCCAGCTGAGGGAGGACACACTCTCTGTTCTTTGTCTCTATTTTTTGATACAACAGCTGTGGCGAGATGGAGCCTGCGGGTGGAAGGGGGGGAACCCGCGGAGAGCTGCTGTCACTGACTGTTGAAGGCCCAAGTGAAATACGCAGAGGAGAGGATTCATAGATGTGCCTTCAGAAAAGATTTTTTTTTTTGGTGGGGGGGGTAAAGTTAATGAGACGCCGCTGCAGCGTCTGAGTGTGTCTCACATCCGGAGGCAGCTCCTCATCAAAGTGAACCAGCTCCATCACAATCTTCACTCAGAAAACATGCAAAAAAAATTTTTTTTTTTAATCCAGCTCTTCTCCAGTCAGAGCTGGAGAAGAGCTGCTCTGACTCCAGTCGTTGCATGCTGACACAGAAACGTCAGCATGCAACGAGGGTGTCAATTATAGCTTTTTTTTATTTTGCAATTGAATTGATATTTACATGATTTTATACAATACAAATACGGTGTAGTGGCAGAGACATGGCCGTAGACGTGACTATCTATACAACCATTGAGATGAAAGCAAACAATTGTGATGCATTGACAAAGGTCCTCACTTCAACCGATTAAAAATAATGTAAAGCTAAATGCTTATTTAAAGTTAAAAAAAAAAAGCCAGTGGTGCGACTGGAACCAAGCCAACTCTTGAAACCAAAATTATTTCTTGATAAATGTTCCCGCTCAGTCTCGGTGTAGATGGCAGTAACATTTATCATAACTAATGGCAGGATGGATTAAAAAAAAAAGAAAAAGAAAGAAACAACAGAATCAGTCTGGTTGGCAAGTAATAAAAGAAACGTTGAGGCCAAAATAATCCTTTTTTGTTGTATCTGACACATCAGACTGTCAGACTGAAGATTTTATCACCTTTGAAAGAAACAAACTCATTTTAAAGCTATAAATAATGAAATATATTTACATTTTTGACCAAGGTTGAAATATTCCAATTTCGAATCTATTTATTTTTAATTGTCAATGAAGTATGTGAGTGCCATTGCGTTTATCTATACACTGACATTTGAGAGGGGGAAAAAAATGAAAAAGTCAATTTAATTGAAAACACTTCTTTCATCCTGTGGATTTATAAATGCACACTGAGTAGCAACACAAAAACATCACATGTGTCACATGGAGAATAAACCTCAAGAGAAGGACGCGAGTGCAAATAACAAACTTCACACATTACGGCAATTTTTCATTTTTGAAATGAAGCAGAGAAAATGTCAATTTAAAGAAAACATTTCACTGGCAAATCTTATCATTTGACTTTTGCCACGTTTCAACTCTCTGATCTATAATACCTGAAAAATGTGCAATTGTGGTTCTTTACATATTGTTATCTGTGGCCTCTCCCCTCCACCCTGGGGCCCACTCCTGGGTCACGAGCCACCAGTTGAGACTCTCTCCTCTAAAGGGTTAATTTCACGTGCGCTCCTGTTTTCCTTGTATTGGCTGGAAGCTGCTTAATTACAAGATGAGCCAATGAGAGCCGGGAGGTGACTGCAGTGATGAAGACAACACACCCCTCACGTTCCCAGCATGCATTGTGAGAGAGAGAGAGAGAGAGAGAGAGAGAGAGAGAGAGAGAGGAGAGAGAGAGAGAGAGAGAGAGAGAGAGAGAGAGAGAGAGAGAGAGAGAGAAGGGGGGCTTGGCTGGTTGGCTAAGGAGGAAGAAGAAGAGGGAGCAGCAGCATCAATAAGGAGAAGAGGAAAGAGGAAGACCGCTCATCCTCCTCACGCACACACACGTCTGTGACAGCCGCTCAGGTAAAGTGCGCTCTTTATTCTGCGCGTTTTTGTTTTTTTCATTTTAAATTGTGCCCATTTATTCCTTCAGCAGCCTTTTTCTGTGTGTGAGAGTGAGTGTGTGTGGAGGGAGCAGCTGCTGCACGATGGAGCGCCTGCTTGTTATTACCCCTGATGAGGAGGAGGAGGAGGAGGAAGAGGGGGAAGAGGAAGAGGGGAAGGATGAGGAGATGCAGAAGATGCGGCGGAGTGCGGTGCGCGCGTTGTTTCGCTGTGTCACTGTGTGTGTGTGTGTGTGTGTGTGTGTGTGCGTGTGTGTGTGTGTGTGTTACATATACAGGAGGGATTCCCTCCTCCGTGTCTGCAGCCTCTCTCCTCCTCTCTTGCAGGAGGAAGAGGAGGTCCAGATCCATTTCATCACCCCTCCATCATAAAGTCACTTATGTCGCGTGGTGAGACACAATGCATTCTTCCAGTGTGTATGTGTGTGTGTGTGTGCGTGCGTGCGTGCGTGTGTGTGTGTGCGTGTGTGTGTGTGTGTCCCAACTAACTCTTAATCAGTGAAATGGCCACAGTTATTATTTATCGACACTCTACAATATTATTTATTTACTATAATAAACATCTCCTGCTCAGTCGGTGCTTAAACATCAGAAAACGACTGTATCTAAGTGTAGTGAGTCATTTTCAGTGTTTTTTCTATAACAAGTTGTTTATTAGGATATATATATATATTAGTTTTTGTTCCCACAGTGCTTTGTTTCAGGGTTGTGCACAGATCTTTCTGGGTCACGGTTGACAAATTGGTAGTACTTTCATCAGTTGGCTATATTAAAGGTCCCATATTCTGCAGTTTTTCAACAATTTCACTTAGTTTTCAGAGATCCAACGTCATTGTATTCAAACTGTATTTCCCCAAATCCAACCTTGGTCTTGAATACCAGCCAGTCTAAAAGTCCCTCGACTGAGCTCTACAGAGAACAGGCTGTTTCTGTGTCTTTAAATGCTAATGAGCCGTGTTTGTCTATACCTACTCCATGTCTGTTTGACTTCAGTTTCACCACTCTTTGGTTTTTAGTCTGGATTTGGTTTGGGTCATTGACCCCCAGTTGGAATGTTCAGTTTAGAATAATTTAGGCTATCATTGCGAGTCTATAAGATGTTTAGTGTGATGTTGTCTTTTTTTTTCTGTAATGGCTCTCTGAAGCTTTCTGAAAATTATACGTAGAACAATTTTCATTGTATGTCTTGGGTTGTGTTGTCTTATTTTAATTCTATGTGCATATCTGGCTCATTTTCAAAAAGACCCTCCTGGCTAAAATGATTAAAAAAGACTAAAAGTGCTAAAAACCAGAAAAAATATTCTTAAGAAGAGGATCGGTTTGATAAAAAAAAAAAGTAGATAAAATGCTAAGAATGAACAAAAGGTCAAATGTCAAAATGGCGAAAACAACCAAGCTTTGAGCTTCATTGGCTAAAAAGGTTAAAAATAAAATGGCACGTGGCTCCTGCGAAACTTGTGAATGGTAAGACCAAAGAGTTTAAACCGCGACGACAGATACCGTGGCGGTGAGTGTGTGGCCGCCCTCAATATCCAATCCTGTCCATCACCAATCAGAGCAGATTCGACCACATGAGCCATTGTTGCTGTTTGAGAACAGAGTGACATCCATCCTCTCAACAGTGTCTGACACCGACGCCACGCTTCAGAAAAAAAAATAAACCCCAATGAAATATTAATGGTGTAATCGGGGGGGCAGGCACAAACGCTCCGTCCACAACCAGTTATCTCCTCTCCACCCAGCAGGTGTTCCGCAGCAGGAAAGACTTTGCTGCAGCCGCTAATGATCCTTGATTTCGGGCTCCACCATGAATCTCAAAGTGCCGCTGACCTTTTTTTTTTTTTTTTTTTGTCCTTAACGAGCCAGTTTCCACTCGGCCGGTTGGTGACCGCAGTGTAGAAGCAAATGTGTAGTATAGTGACGGGCCGCTCTGCTCTGAGTGAATCAATAAGATGGAAATGATTCATCAACAGCCGGCGAGTCGTAGCTGAGATTTGAAAGGAGAGGATGGCGTGTCGTGAGTAGGGTCACGGGCCGGCTGCCGTAAGTTAAGAGAGCAGGAGACGCAAAGCAGATCAAACAGAAGGATGAATAGAAATTCTTTATTCATCTCAGAAAAAGGGTGGAGATGATGTTTTTTTTTGTTATTGTTAAAACACAAAATCATGGTGGTTAATTTTTCAGTTAAATTTCATGTGTGTTTGTCACAGAGGTATAATAGAGCTCCTACTTTCAAAGTAAAAGCCTCTGAAGTATTAATGCTTGGATCGAATTTGCTGCAAAAATCAAATTTCTTTTTTCTTTTTTCATTACCGTGAGGTTACACATATTTTATCCAGTGACTCGTGCCAGATTCTTGCGGTTACACTTGCATACTTTTTCCGGAAACAATGTGCATGCGCACTAACTGCAAAGCCACTGGTGATGACGTAAGTTGGACGCTAATGTCGCAGTGCCTGAGAGGTTTGCCAAAAATTGTCCAGATTTTTAGGCAGATGAGAAGGAAAAGTGCCATAAATGCATCTTACGCTGCAGTTTTTTTCCCTCCAGAAGTCATGGAACCTTTTCCTCCTGTCTAATTGTATTTATTTGTGTGTGTGTGCGCGTGTGTGAATGTTAAAACTACTAATTTGGTGTTAACTTTCTTGCACATCAGTCAAAAGAGCTCAGAGCATTTTTTTTTTTTGCCGTTAATGCTTTTAATACGTTGTTGCTGGAGGGAAAGCTGCGACTGAGCCTCGCTGACTGATTGTCTGCAGTGAAGTGGCCGTGCAGTGACTTGGCTTGTGACTCCTCGTCGCACCAGCCTGTCGCCGCCGCTTCTACTGCTGGAGACAGACTCAGTATAAAAAAATAAAAAAATAAATAAAATAAAAAGGAAAAGCCAGACTGCGGTCCGGCTTTGCGTTGGCCGAGCGACTTGCCCGCTACTGCAGGCTATTATGTCTGCAAGGTAGTTTCAGCTGTATTTCACAGTTGAAAAATGTCTGCATCTCTTAGGGGAGGTTTACACAATGGTCACGGCAGCCCCGTTGGCCCAAAACGTAGTGCGCCGTGGGATTTTGGGGCATTCTGAGGAAGGTCTTACATGTTTTTCACGTTCTATCAAGGCTTTCTGCGGATGAAATGTGGACGTTTAACTCGTTTATGCCACCAAAAAGTGAAGATAATCATTGTATCCTGAGACTTTTGCTGTGTGCGTACATACCTGTTGATTTCTGGCACAGCTTGTAGAAGGTGTCCTGTCGTTGATCGCTCAGACCCGAATTGACGCGACGCGTCGGGCCCACAAACCGTCACACGCCGGGACGAGCCGCGATTGAACGTGATGAAACGGCGACCATACACCGCAGCTTTGCTGTGAAAGCCGTGGCGAAGCGCGGCGCGGCGGGATAAACCGCGAAGCAACCGCGATGGAAAGCGCACTAAACGTCACTTCCCGTTTACCTTCCCGTCCCACTACGGAACCGCCTCCAAGTGG
This sequence comes from Blennius ocellaris, assembly GCF_963422515.1. Taxonomy (NCBI): domain Eukaryota; kingdom Metazoa; phylum Chordata; class Actinopteri; order Blenniiformes; family Blenniidae; genus Blennius; species Blennius ocellaris. The sequence continues at coordinate 5,743,288 of NC_137671.1, read as the reverse complement.
TCGCCGTGGCGACGTTTAAAAAATCCGGCACGGCGCCCACGGCAATCATCCCGTTTTTATCCACGGCCGTCGTGGCTGCCGGGAACATCGTGTAAACGTACCCTGAGCACGTTCGTGTCATTTTAAATCTCTTTGAGCTTCTTCCTTCACATCCTCAGCCACGTGTTGCAACACAAGGAAACTCAGAATATTTCCTTGCACTGACCCGTTTAATATTCCGCATTATGAATAGCGGTTGTCAAGACTTTAATGGAGCGTTTTGGCCGGAGCATTAATGTTGACGTTATCAATCTGCAGTGTCGATTTGGTTGGAGGAAGCTTCCCCGCATGATGTTTGCCCTCTCAGTGCACTCCCGGCAGCGATAGTGAGACGGTGGGAGAGTGCTCGGCACGCAGCGGTGAGTCATAATGTTAACATCACCGTGCCCTGAAAATGTGGGAGCGGAGTGTTACTTCACGGCGCTGCCGCCCCGCGTGTAGGACTCAAAGTAAAATGAGGCGTGGGACTGCAGCAACACTGTTTTGTTGTTGCGGTCTGAAAGTCCTACAACTGCAAAGTACAAATATATTTAGGAGTGTGTGTGCAGCAGTGTCTGCGAGGAGATGCTTTATGTCAAGAGTGAAAAAGAAATCGCTATGGTTCGAAGCTCAAGTCGATGTGGTCTCGGCCAAACCTGGGAAAGACTGAATAATAACTTGCAAGTAATGACAGTTCATCCTTTCTTCTTTGTTTTGGTGCTAATAGGAAAGAATACATCATAAAAAAAACTCTACATTTCATGGAACAGCACCCTTAAAATAACAAAATAAAGATAGCAAAATAAGCAAAGTAAAAGCATCGTGCACTTGCCTTTCTCAATTTAGTGGTAAATCAGCTGAAACGTGAAATCCTCTGTTTTTTTCACCAGTTCACGCTCGCAGTTTGTTGGAGAGCCTGTTGACGTGACGTTTGAACTATAAGTGCATCGTTTATGCATTTTCGTTTCAGAAAAGTTTCAAGGTTTTTGTTTGTTAAGCCAGAAAATAAAGAACTGGGATCCCAATTTCAACCAATTCGTCGATGCTTAGTCACAATTAGCCGTTTCATCACCCTTCTACAACATTAGTGTTGCAAAACTAGAGTGTTTTATTTTTCCTTTTTATACATTTCACAGTTTTTGTGCAATGTAAGCAACTTCTGCTTCGACAGCAAAAACGACAACAAAGTAAGAACATAATTACACCTTAAAAACCCTATTAAAATCTGAAAAAGTAACAATTGTAGAATTTGAGAAAAGGACTGATACATGCTTGGACACAGAAAGACTATAAATAAATATACACAGCACCAGCCACAGATGGTTTCTGTTTTATTTTAGTTTTAATTCTGCCATTAATTAAGATAAATGTTGGTTCATCGGCACAATAGTCTGGAAAGAGTAGCAGTTTCTATTTTTAACCAAAACAACAGATTTCGATGTGAAGATGTAAAAGCTCTGGACAATAACAAGACAGATTTTATTACAGGAGCCTGGAGGCAGGAGCGCTGTGGAGGAGATTTGTGGAAATTAAAAAGGATCAGACAAACTGAAACAGGCTGGGTATGTTATGCAGCCATATGCCCTTTTAGAGTTCCAAGTTTTTAGATATTTTTCTTGCTTCCTGCTGAAATCTTGCGGGAAGCCAATCGAAGGCGAAGTAGCAGGAGCCAGGGCAGAGATTTGGACCACAACAAACAGCCTCGATTCCCAGGAATCCTCCACCAACAGCCATCTTTCTTCAAGTCCCACACGGTTATTAATAATTCCCCCAGAATGCCTCAGGGCAGGTTAGAGCCACCCCCTCCCTCCGCTCCCACCTCTCCTCAGCTGGATTCCGCGTCGCTCTGACTGGAGTCGGGCCGGCGACTCTCTGCCCCGACGGGTTACAACACCGGCCTCTGAACTCAGACTGTCATGAATAATAAAAAAAAAAACGCGTCGGGCTGGCCGGCGTGACTCGCTTTACTCCGCCGAGATGTGAGGAGATTGCTTTAGGATCGCGCTACCCCGAGCACTGCAGGAGCGTTTGATAGTGAAGAGCGTAGGCAGGTATTGCTTCAGGTTAACTGGACTGGACTGGTTTTACATGCTAAATAGGGGCAGAGACATATAAAGTCTTCCAACGCGTTTCAAATGAAGACTAGAAAAGCTTCATGTTCATATGGTAATATTTTGGAAGCGATGTCTGTTTACATGCTTCAAGTGGCTCTGGGTTCACTTGCAAGTAATCTAAGGTCTGGACCACGGACTGTGAAAGCGTCAGGTACTGTCCAGCCGACCGAGAGAGAGGAGGTGACGTAGAGCACAGGGCATTTTGGGTCGTAAACAAACAAAGCTATCAGCGCAAATATGAAGAAGCAGACACTCGGGGCGCATTCACACCAGCCCTGCTTGTTCCAGACCAGAGTTCTTTTCAGGGACTTAATGGACAGTCCGCTTCGGCTGCATGGCACGCGTGATCGCTCCCCTGAACTCTGACCCGAAAGAAAAAAAACGTGAATCTGAAGAAGCATACACAGAAAGAAAAAGTTCGAAAATATCTGTTGGGCAGTGGAGTCGTGAGGAAGGAGCTCATTAATATCTGGTTTGAAGACGATACACTGCGGTTGCTTGCGGCTATCTTTTAGCCGCAAGCTAATTAGCCCCTGTAGTCTCCACTGGCTCAATCAAGCTGGGTTCCTACTTCATCATGCTTTACTTCCTCTCTGGTCAGAGTTCGATAACGCTCCCAAAACAAACAGCTGTTGTGATGGCGTGACTTTGTCCAGACGGTTTGTCTGCTGTCAAAATGCAGTGTGAAAGCAAACCATACAAACAAAAGCAATTTTCCCTGATGATGCAGAACAAACCTTGGACACACAAATAATACCTTTAGCAGGAACGCAAGTGGAAAGTATGAAGGGGGGGGGGATCATAGAGTAATAGTGCCACAATCACTATTAAACTTAAACATTATAGTTTTTATTTGTTGTGGCACACGTCATACATGCTGAAAGGATTTCCCCTCTTTTGCCATTTTATACATTTTATTTTCGCCTCTTTCACAATTCATAGAGAGATTTCACTTTGACGTGGTGAGGTTCAGATTTTCAAGTTAGGTAAACCTTAAAAACCTTAGAAATTCCAACCTCTTACTCCTGAGTAACGTTTGAGAATGCAAAGATCCGATAGCACTCAGTGTGGCGCCGTGCAGGGGTGTATCTGAAGAAGATTACATAGCACTACCGCATGTCCTTCACCCCTTCAGTCAGGATGTTAATCAGACTGTGTGATGTGTGAATTCACAGCACAGCCACCCAGAATATTTAATAGATTTGACAGATTCACACGCAGGAAGGAGCTGCTGTCTTTTTACACCCCGTCTTCATTAATTACAAGCATTCTTTTAAATATATATATGAAAAAATTAAATGGACTGTTTGCGTCAGCGGGGGTCGAAGAGTGCGGTGTGACATTATCCGGCTCTTCCCCATCATTATACAGCCTGTGATTACCGCTGAGCCAAAGTCTTGTTTGCTGTGGGAGTCTAAAGACTTCTCTAATATTTCCTTCACGCGCTGTTTGTGGTCCCACTCATTGGCTGCCAATCATCCGGAGTGTAGTCTGGAAAATCGTGTTGCATAACGAACGGTTTGATAGCGATCCCCCAGCAGCCTCTTTAAAACGAAACGCATTAATGAAAGCGTGTGATTGTACGCCGAGTCACTCGGCCCGTCTGGATCAAACCGCCGCCATCGACCTTCTCTTATTCCTTAGCAAACTCTAATCTGCATGGTTGTTCACCAGGTCGGCTCTAAAGCAGCAGGAGGTTTCTGTGAGGACACACCGAGGCGAAGCCTTTGAGGGTTTAATAGCTTGGAGCGCCGAAAGAAAGCAGCTTATGGGGTGTTGAGAAAGTGGAGGATGTGCCAAGTGTGTAAAGATAGTGATTTCCAGCAGACAGCAGTCCAACGGATGGAGGAGTTTCAAAGGGGAGGGAAGCCGGCGATTGTAATTGTCAGTGTTTGTTGTTTCCCCGACATTGCCGTAATTTGACGTGAGCCTCGCTGGCTTGCCCAGTAGGAGCTCCGTGGTGCGCCTCCCGGGAGGCCATCTTGCCTCTCCTGCGTTGCGTTATCCCTCGTGACAACAAGCATCTTTCTCGCTGGAACGCCTTCGGGTGAAAACACTGAGAACGAGTGGATGACTCAGATATTATTCTGCATGTTGTCAACACATCCCAGGCAAGGATAAATAATTAAGAAGTGAGTCAACTTGGACGGTATATTGAAGGCGAAATCGTACGCGTTATACCGTGTCTCCACTTGCGATGGATGACGACGGGAACAAAGTTAAAGATGGATGAAAGAACCTGAATCTGTTTGGAGAAGATTTCAATGATCCAATTCAAAGCTGGAAATAAAATCCAAGTTTGTGCTCCAGTTCCTGTTTACATGAGGATTTCTTGTCAAATCAGTTGACTTTTGTTGCATTTTTGCATTTTGACTCCCTAAAATCCGCCTCCAGAGTCCAGAACAGTTTGCACTCGTGTCTCCCGTGCGAGCCGCCGGAGCTGTTAATCCTTCTGTGCGAGTCGATCGACAACAATAAGGCCCCGTTTACACGTTTTCAAGTGAAAAGGTAAAACGTTCCTTGAATTTTTTGGTGTCTGTTTACACGACAACAGTGTTCGGAGCCACTGAAAATACAAGTTTGGCTCGCGAGATGGAACTTTTCTAAAACGCTATGTCTCCATGGAAACGGGGGGGGGGACGCAACTTTTCTGAAATACTGCTGTTGTGGATGTGCATCATGGGACTTGGAAGTTTTACAGTTGACAGTCATCTGTAAGAACAATCCAATGTCTTCGTCTATCTGTACATATATCCCTGTACTCGCCATTGTTAATGTTTATAGCATTTTGATCTCCATGTGGTTGTGTGTGGTTTCACTGGTTTCATCTTTTGCTTTTAAAGTGTTTTTGCGGCTCACTTTTCTTAAATTTACCTTTGTCTTTAACAAAGTGTACATTTACTAACACTGCGTCGTCATCACGACCCCAGATTTTTACCGGTATATCAAGAAGTGTGGACAAATATTGAAATCTATAGCTATAATGTGTACAAAGACTTGTGACATGTGTATTGACTGTTCCTGAGTCGTGTTTTGAGCAGCGGGGAGATCACAAAATCACCTACCAACATGACAAAACACATTATTACTCGGAACATGACGTAAATGAATGTTATTAACAAGCGTGAAAGAAGTTGAAGAGGCATTGGGATCGTCTGTAAAAGTTTGGACTTTGTGTGAGTCTGTGAGGAAACCTGTGAGGAACAGCTCGTAGATTCTAAACGGGCCACTGCAGGAATTAAATGTGATCATACTGATACTAACAGGTCGCTTTGGAACTCAAGTTATTCACACGAGAAGTGAAACATCCTGGTTTTTGTGTGGGGAGAGCTACGACACTGCTGTACGGCTGCAAAGAGGAATCAAACTTCTCAGATGTCCTCTGATCCGAGTGTTGCCTCCAGATGATCAGACGGACGCGTCAACGTTTCTCTCCGCGCAAAGACGCCTGGATAGCGACGCGAACTTGTCGAGATGAAACATTTACCCAGCATCCTCTGCCTCCTGCTGCGGGCTTGTTACACTCTCCTCCCCCTCCAACAAAAAGCGGCACACGAATTCAGCCGAGACAAGAGTTAGAAATGCACTTTTATCTCATCCGAGCTCCATTTACTATGAGAGCAGCCTAGTTTTAATCAGGTTTCGGGGTTTAACCCTCCACACACACACACACACACACACACACACACACACACTACCACCCCCAGCCCCATCCTGCTTGCGTGTTTACTTCACTGCAGTTTGATAGCTAATCTGTTTGAATGTCTCATCTCTGCCACACTGGGTTTCATGTGTTATATAACCGTTTTCTCTCTCCCAACGGGTGCTTTCTGTCGCTGCACAAAGAAATGAGCTGAATCTCATCCAACTTTGCATCACCACTGCTGTGTCACTGAATGTGTCGTGCTTTCTACCCCCCCTCACCCTGCGTAACTTCATCTTATGCAAATCAGGTGCGACAGATTCATTCAGAAGTCAGTGCAGAACGCCCTTTTCAGCGTCGGCTCGTGTTTGACAGTTTCGGAAATGTGTTTTTCCATCCGAGTCTTTTCACTTGACATTCAGTATTTATTTACCTTGAGCATGATTTAAAAAAAAAAAAAAAAAGTAAAAAAGGTCATATTTTTAAACCGCCGCCTCAAAATCCTGCGCCTACATACAGCAGGCTAATAACTGATGATTGGCAGAACTAAAACTCTCAAGAATAATCGTCATAATCCAGACTAAAAATAACATCCTGTTGACCCCAAGCAGGAGGACTGGAAGAATGAAGTCGATTAAGCTCTGAACAAACACAGCCTCCTCTATTTTGTATTTCATGATGTGCGGAAGAAATCATGACATTTGAAACAACAGGAAAACTTGCTCAAATCAGGGTTTATATATGTTTTCTCACCACATATTTGCTGAATGAGCAAAAAAAAAAAAAAAAGCCTTTAAATGTAAAATGTATTTTGTGGATTTATTGTGACATAATTTAAATATTCTGCTTCAAGATGCTTCAAGATAAGTTGTATTTTCATTATCTGGCAGATCTTTAGTATTTCTGTGTGTTACTGAGAAGCTTGTGTTAAAAACGTGTGACATACTGAGTCTTAGGCCCCATTTACATGACAAACCTACATTCAAGATTTGAGGTTATATTAATATCGATATATATAGAATATTATATTATTTTTTTATTGTTACTATTCTACAATCTTCTCATTTATGTGACGATTCCATCTGCTCTATCATTTCCCCTTACCGGGTTACAGAACTGTGGATTGTTTATTAATATAGTAAACGTTTAGTGTAAGTAGCGCGGTCAATATTACACGTTTGGCCAAGAATAAACTACAGACGACTGCGATGACAAGTGTATGAGCTATTTTTGGTAATTTTCTTGATGCTATAAAATCTCTAGGTCTTATAGCCATGAGATCAACAATTGTTTTAAAAGATATACCAACAAGTCCTAAAATGGTTTGTTAATAAATCAAAGCATAACATGAAGAATCAGCTTTAAAAATGAAATGCTTGTCTTGTGTTTTTAACTGAGTTGGACTAATGTCTGTCTGCACGGTGGAGTCTGGGGGTGCTTCCGAATACTTCCTCGTTTCTCCTTTCGTTTCTACTGATGAGACTCATTATTAGGTTCACCTGTTGCTTGTTAAGGCAAATGGATGATCAGCCAATCACATGTCAGCAACTCCGGAGCTTTAAGGCCCTCTGGTGAAGGAGTGCTGGAGTTCTGACACAGTATGAGAATGAAAAGTGGTTTGAGTGGCTTAGGTTCAGACATGTTGATTAGAAATGACACAAAAAAAACATGAAATGCTTACATTGTGAGTATATTTACCAAAAAGCACAAAACCCACATTCTGTTTCTGAGATTATGATTGTTTTGTATGAAGTTTAAAATGTGGTAATCCACAATGTCACTGAAGGTCTCTGACTTCTTTCCAAAACTTCAGTTTATTTTAACTGTTTCTGGTCCATTGGAAGTGAAGTTATTCATCTTTTGATAATCACTTCCTTTTCACATATTTTTGGAGGATTTTCCAGTAAAATGGAAAATATCTTCCAAAGACTTTGTTTTGTGGAGTATGAAGTTATGAATTAAGGCCCCTGCACTCTCCATAATCCTGTGTAGTAATGTCAATAACTGGACATTGAAACATTGTCGTTCCATATCGCTGTGCTCCTGTTTTGATTATCTTGTTGCTGTATGTTCGGTGTTTTTGAGGTTAGATGATGAGACTTTGTTTCCTCTGCAGGACTTCCGGCGTTCTCCCTCCCCCCCCCCCCCACCTCCTCTGGCCTGACCGACCCACCAGCCCGTCGCCATGAACTATCTCCGCCGGCGCCTGTCGGACAGCAGCTTTGTGGCCAACCTCCCCAACGGCTACATGATGGATCTGCAGAGGCCGACCCCTCCGGGCTCGTCCACTTCCTCGCCGGCCTCCCCGGCCACAGAGAGGCGGCAGCCGCCCAGCATCCCCATCCAGACCCAGACCCAAGGTCAGGGTTCGGGTTCGGGGTCGGGGTCGGGGTCGGGGTCGGGATCCGGCTCGGGCCTGGGCCTGGGCTCGGCCGCCGGCTCGGCACCTGGGAGCTTCCTCAGCTCGTTCTCCAGCGTGGTGAAGAGCGCGCAGATGGCCCAGAACGTCGCCGCCGCCGCACACGCCAAATCTGCTGCTGCGGCGGCGGCGGCCACCGCCGAAGGCGCCCCCGCTGGGGCCGGTCAACCCGCTAAGCCTCTGATCCGCAAGCCCAAGATCCTGCTGGTGGTTGATGATCTGCACACAGACTGGTGAGTGGAAGACGTCGGGCTTTCAGCCCCGCTGCTCCGAGTACAAGTCGTGAAAGTAACTAGTAGTAACTATGAATACAAGGGCTGAAATACAGAATCCTGATGCAGCAGGGGAGTATCCAGGGTTTTGAAATGTTCAAGGAGTTCACTCATATAGTGCATTTCCACTTATTTGATCAAACAGGAGGTGCAGCTGCTCAGGGTTCGGGTCTTGCTCAAGGACACTTTGACTTATGTACAGACGTGGAACCTGCAACCTCCCGAGTTCTATGAACTTGAGCCACAGCCACCGTCATGTCTTTTAATCACAGTGGGGTGTTTAGGTTCACAGTGCACTAAAATAGATTTAATTACATCGTCGGGCAGCCACGCAGCAGTTGTCAGGTTATAATTGAAACGGCTTTGCAGAACGGGTATCGTTGCGATGGTGAGACATTACGATGCCATTCAAAAGTTGGGAGAACTCCCGGGTAAACGATAGAAAGCAAACAAACTGCATACCGGTCCTTTCAGACGTTAAGCTGCTGAAGCAATGGATGATTAATGTACAGTGGCAAAGATGGTGGCTGGAACTCGTTTCTTATTGTTCAAGTGATGCCAGCATGAGGCTGTGGAAATGACACCAAACTCTGAAATAAAAACAAGAAAAACAATGCTTTTTCACTTGGAACATTGTCATGTGAGCACGGCCTGGCTGCTGCCACCGACACTTCTCATTGTTGGGCGTTAAATTTAGCTCCGATTTCACACTTCTTTTTTTTTTTCTCTCACTTCTGAAAAGACTTGAGACGTCGCACTGTCGATTTTCAAAGTCCTTGACTTTCGCAGGTTCGCAGCCTCACAGGCCAGAATCGTCATGGTAACGGGAGGAAAGCCCTTTTTGCTGTGGAGACGATTGAAAGATAAATGAGCTCTAATGAGAGGACGTGGGTTCGTCTCGCGGCGGCGTGCGCACGCGTGAATGCGAGGGGCCGCTCGCCGCCGAGGGATTGATTCCCAGCGCCGCTGCAGTCGGGACGCGCTGCAGCCAGTTTATCATGTTTGTCTCCCGGATCGATAAACCGCTCTTCCATTTCATGAATTGTTATTCTGTTGCCTGACATTTGCTGGTAGATCGACCTCGCCGAGGCCGTTATTAGCCTTTAGAAGCCCTTTGAATTTATCTACAGAATTAGAGGCGATCATTACCGGCGGAGGCCGCCGGCTCAAAATGATGGCTGAATTCAACCCCCCCCCCCCCCCCCCCCCCCACTGGCAGCCGAGTCAAAAGAGCCAAGATTGCTCGGTTCTCTGTAATCCGGCCGGCTGAAATCCCAAAGGGGCTCGTTCCTCTTCACACCCCGGTGTTTCTGAAATAAGTCGTCGGGGGATCATGAGTCCTCCGAGGGAACGTGCTCGCTCTCGACGGGACTGAAGGAGGTTTTATTTATTTACATCAGGGGGTCTGCGACCTCCAGGACCTAAAGAGCCGTTTCTCTCACTTTACACTAAACACTATACCTCTGGAGCGACAAAACATGTTTAACCATTAAAATGGAAATGATGAAAAGCTCAAATTTTGTCTATATGTCTGAAGTTACAAAGGTACATTTACAGCCATTTTAATGTATTTCTTTATTTAGTTTTAGCTTTGTTTTGACATTTATTTTTGAAGTATAGCAGATGTGTTATTAAAACTTTAAGTAATTTTATATATTTAGCTTAAAGTTTTACCTTTTTGTAGCCAATATTTTTTCTTTTTTGTGTTTAAAATAGTTGAAGCTACTTTTCTAAGTTGGCTATTTAACATTTGTCTTTAGCTGATTTTTCTGCTCACGCTCACTTTCAGTTTTGAGTTCAAATGTGTCATTTTTTTATGTGTTTTGGCTTTTTTAAAAGCATTTTTGAAGCCACTTTTGAATCACTTTTAGCATTTTATTAGACATTTTAGACGGCACAAAAATTAATTTGAGACCAACAATGCATGTATTATAAAATACATTTTAAAATAAAAATCCTATGCTTTTGTGAAGTCTTCAATGAATCACTGCAGAGGGGCTAAAGGGACACATGTGGCTGCAGGTTCCAGACACTTTCAAGTAAAAAGCATTTTTGCATTTTGATTTTCATCGTTCTTGTTCAAATACTTGCACATGAGCTGAACTATTTAAAATTTTTATGCTTTTAGTGTTTGACACATGTAGTATAATTGTACATTAATCATATCGAGTATTACTACTACTCGCATTCATATACCAAAGTATTGATATTTTGTTTTCCATTTTGTAACGATGAACATTTTAATATTTTTGTGTTTTCAGGTATAGTATTGAATTCACTTTAATGTGGAGGCATGCATAGCTGGTCTTTGTATACGAGTGCCATATAAGTTAAGGTTATGATTTTCTTGTGTTGTAATATTCACCTATAGTGTAATGAAAATGTAGAGAGTATACTGAGATTTTAAAACTTAGACATTTGGTTTTTTTGTTTGGTTTTTTTTCCCTTTCTACTTTTTCCCCTTCTCCTCTCTAACCGGTTATCCACAGGGTGTCACTGCAGCCTCAGTGAGCCCCTGCTCACAATCAATTCTCTGGATGTTTGACTGTTTCTGTGTGAGAGAAGCGAGAGCTTTGACCAGCAGATGGAGATCTCTGATCGGCTGTGGATTCCCTCTGCTGCGCCACACTTGTAGCTCTGACATTTAAAGGCTTGATATTTCATCTGTGAGCAGATCTGCTCACAGATATACAGATGCAGATATTTTGGTTGCTGCTTAGGAACAAAAATGGTATATCTATTTACTTTATATTATGATATGAGTGAAGTAATACTGCATGTGTTTAATGTAGAATATATAGTATGTTTGAATAATTCATGATCAACTCATGAATCATATGTCTATACAAATAAATGTGATAAATACTCATAATTAAAAATTCAATTTACCCTTCAGCCTCTGACTAAAAACAGATATGAGAAAAATATTTGTACAGGTTTAACCATACCCAAAGTGTTGACATTTACAAAATGCAGCATTGCAGCCAAAAAAGCTCAATAAAGAGAACGGCTCATAAATATTGTATGTTTTATTTAAAAGGAGCTGGAGAAAGTGGTGATTGTCAGTGTAACGTTGTGTATTCCCACCATGCCTCTGTGACTCAGGGTTCAGGTACAGCAGCAGCGGAACACGTAATGCTGACTCAGTCGCACATAAAACCTGTAAAAAAGGTAAATATTTGGCTGCTGCTTGGACAACGTGAGAGAGAGAGGGAGGGGGGGGGAGAGAGGGAGAATGTTTGTTCAAGACGCTACAAACCAAACTGGATATTCTAAATGTTGAATTCAAGTCTGTGTTTAGTCTTAAAACTTCATGTAATTTGTTTTTTCCGTTCATCAACATTGATTAAAGGAAACGGCAGCTGGACTTGTGACTGATGGATTAACTTTACTCTTCTAATAAGTCACAAAAAAGTGAAACTGTCAACAAAAGCTAAAACTCCCATTGCTAAAAAAAAATTATGTACAGGTTAAACAAAATAAAAGAGCCAAAATACCATGCTAAACCGACACTGGAACTGCTAACAAAGTCATAAGAAAAACTCGATAATAAAATGCTAAAATGGTGACGATATCTTGCACAGCGAGATTATCATGTTGTCAGGTTTCAGATGAATTTTATTTGAGAGGTGGTTAAAATGTCTTCCTCAGTTGTAGCTGGGGATTACAGACCTCAGACTGTGTGAAATATGACGACGGCCTCATTTCCACCTCTGTATTGAGCTCGACGACTACACGGTATATTGTTTGGACCATCGGTGTCACATTATGAGTTCAAATGCAGTCTTGTCTTTAAAATTCACTAAAATGCTGTTGCACACGAAGAAAACCAGTACATGAAACCACCGGCGTGGTTTTCTGGTGTGATTTTTGGTTGTCGACCGGCTTTTTCTTGAAGTTCGGCTGTGATGTCAGACGGGTTGCCCATCAGGTTGATCGGCCCTTCTGACTGGTAGCGTGTCCGTCCATCCCCCCCCTCCCCGGGCTGAATCTGCTCCCGGGGGGCATTCCAGCGGAGAGGCTGGGGTCTCTGGGGAAACCCTGCTCTGCCCTGACAGGCTTGGCCTCCAGCAATGACTGATGCACAATAGCGGTACACAGCACTGAGAGCATCACTGCAACCACCAACAATCCCTTCCCTTTCTGTCTCCATGTCTCTCCCTCTATTGGAGGGTGAGGCGCAACGCGGTTTGCCAAGTAGCCGTCAGTCTGTTTGCTCTGGGTTCAGAGTGATTTGAGCATCTGATTGCTCAATACGTCCCGGCTCTGGCGAAAGAATTCCCTCCTCCGTGTACGTCGGGACTCCGAGACCCACCGGTTTGCCCCGGGCCATATGAAGAAGGTTTTAATTTCATGTTTTGTCTGGAGAAGAAGCGGGGAGCCCACACACTGGCAAGAAGAGGCTTAACATCCTCTCGGCATTCGTTAATCCAGGCTGCGTCTCGCGCGGAGGGCAAAAGTTGAGAAACAGACTGCAAGAGGCAGCAGGCCAATTATAGAAGTTTGTATAGTTTTAAAAAGATTGTAAAAGGCAACAATGGTAAAGAACGTTAATGTTGAAGCCGAATAATATTTTTCTCAAACGTTGGCCTCCATAGCTACACAAACCGACGTCCCCCCTCGTCGTTTTCTGTCGAATTCCTTAATGTCTGTTTGCATTTTGAAATGTAAAGAAGCTGGAGCTCCGCTGCTGTGCTTCTGCCACGGGAAATGAGACTTGCATTGAGGTCCTGCTTCAAGAAACTCCCAACAAAAAGCCTTCTGCAAACACAGACTTTCAAAATCTTATTGTAGTCAGTCCTAAAACACCCAACAAAATGAGCACAATACAAGCTAATTTGCTTAATATTTAAAGTAATACTTTGCATTGTGTCTAGTTGGACTACCATTGCACCTAACCACACCTTACTGTGAGACCAACACACCCACTGTAGGGCATATTTGCTATTCAAGCACTGAATGGGTACATTGTCTGTCTGAAACCAGCAAAGATACTACAGGGAAAACAAGAGAAACTGGTATGATTCCAAAAACATTTGTGGTTATATCGTCCGCTCTTACAGAAACTTGATGCTTTGTGTCTCGGCTTGATGTAATGAGTGAGTTAGGTACAAGTGGAATTTGATAAGCAGCTTCATTGTCTCTGATTACATGGGAGGAGAACCGGAGCTCGACGTGGCCGACATGCTCGTTTTTTCATCTGTGATTGAGTGAGAGGATGTCTCTTTATTTCATTCAACATTGCTGTTCGCTCTGGTAGAGAACAGTTCAGCTTTGCACGTGAATAAAAAAAAAAAAAAAAAGCACCCATTAATATTACCTCAACCAATTAGCCAACGAAAAACTGATCACACTTGATTAATCCCCTTGTTGAAATTCTCTTTTTCCACATTTATCCATTCTCGTTCCAGGATGAGGCAAGCCACATTAAAGCTGGTTGGGGGTCACTTGCTCACTTGCCCAGGGACCCAGAATGGTGACCCGGCCACTGTGGGATTCAAACTAGCAAACTCTCAAGTTGACATTTGACCCATTCTATGATGAGGAGCGTTGGGCTGCCATTATGGCATCTGGGCAGCGGTACTCGAGACCTACCATGATAACCCACACGAGCCCAAATGATCTTTTTTTTTTCATTCTTAAAAAGTATCCCGTTCACACAGCGCCATGATAATTACTCAAAACAATGTAGTGTATATGCCTGGCCTTTAGGCGGCGCTGTAACTCTGCCACAGAAATGCACCAAAAATGGAGAAAACTTGCAAATATCCTCGTATCTGAAGACTCTTTGCCTTATTAAACCACATATATTTGGGTTAGTGTCCGTAGCTTGTGCAGCACAAACCCGGAGGACGTAGTCGGCCATTTTTGTTAAGCGACATCACGGAGAGGGTCACGAGGTCATCAGATTGTAGAAGTTGGGCGATGACGATCAGTTTTGAGTAAATGTGCATCTCGCCCATCCACAGGCCAAAGCCAAGGAGGAGTTTTCAAACTCCTCCACCCTGGAGACAGTTTTCTAAACAACCGTATATTCAGGCTCCACATGAAGTGGCGCCGTCGTGTGGGCAGGGCCAGAGTTCAGTTCACTTTCATAAAAATATGTGGCATTTATATAAGCAATCTATTCAAGGCTGTGGGTACCAAACTGAAGATGGTGGATTGCATACAAATAGAAGAGAGATTGGTTTTAAACACATACGTGACTCAGACGCCTCCTATTAATGGTACACAATGGAAGGAACATATTCTCATGGTAAAAAAAAAAAAAAGGGGGGGGAGAAGGAATTCAGACTCATGGTGTTTATGTAGTGGGTGTGTGTGCGATTGAGAGATGGAAAGCCCAGGCCTCTATTGCGGTGCCGAATGTTTACATTTGAACACATGTCAAACTCTTGTTCAAGCCGGAGAGCCCGGCGGATCGTAAATAAACCCATCGCCCAAACGTGACGACATGTTTTGCGATGCCTTGAAACGCACACCAGCCTGCAGGCTCCGGGCCTGACTGACGGCGGGGCATCGCCCCTTCAGTATGTAGGTCAGTCACGCTGAAGATTCATGGCTTCCAAAATTGCAGAGAATGAGACGGCGAGCGACCAACAGCTGGGAGACGTTAAGAGCAAGACCCTCCTCAGCGGCCATAATGAACGTTAATGAACGGACCGTAAAGGACAGATGTGGGCAGATGAAAAACAGAGGGGTACAAGCTGAGGAGGAGGAGGAACGAGGCTCCGTGATTATTAGTGTAAATGTGTTTTTCGAAAGTCCCGAACAGCCTGTCGCCGTACCCCGAGGCGTTGGGCACGTCGCCTTCCACGGATTACCAGCCTGCGAGGGGGGTTGAGGGTCCAACGCCGAGTTCTTGTCTCACAGACGATGAAACGGACAACATTTCACAGTTTCTCGGTTACGACTTTTTGTTCTCCATTCTCAGTGGCCCACAATCCGCCACCGCGGCAATGATCCGTTCGTGAAATTTTACGGTTAGCAGGCTCTTTTTCAATGGTTCCACATGCATTCGGGGGATGGGCAAAGATGAGCGCGTGAAACATTTGTCAACCAAACGGCATTCCTTTCCAGTTGCAATCATGTCACACCTGGATATTAGTTTTCCGGGCCATCGATCATGTCTATAAAGAGATCTCGTGTTTTCTGTAGTTTTTTTTTCTTCCCGTTTCCACACATTTTCAAAGTGTCCTGCCCGTCTCAAACATGTGACTTTTTTTCTTTATTCGCCACATTGTCGCAGCACAAACGAGACGATATGAGGGCAGAGTTGAGATATTATGACTTTGCATTTTGAGTCACAGGAAACAGCCTGGTTTCGACTGGAACAGCATGTTGGCGTCGCCGAACAGCCAATAAACGGGTTTTACTGCGTTGTGTGCACTTAAATTGGGCAAACAGCAAAATGCCATCATGTCAACCTTCCACTGAGGGTTTGCTGCATACGAACTGATGTTTTAAAAGACAATCTTTATCTTACTCTTGGGATTCTGTTGACTTGGAGCCCTACAAGGTCAGATTCTGTCATCATGGAAAATGTGAGTCATTATTATTACCCCCCCCCCCCCACTCCCAAGGTATTCTGGATGGTCAGTTGAAATTTAAGCTCCCCCTCATTCAAATAAGCGAAAGAAGATATTTTAAGGTTGTTCTGCTCGGGAAGAATCCACATGTCAAAGCACACACACGACCTGAAGAGTCAGTCGAGTCGGCCCCATGCAACGTGGTTATTTTTACCCGTTTAATCTCATTTCGTGGCCGATTTGTTATGACTACAACCTAAATAAAATGACGCTTTGGTGATTGAAAAGCATTCTTTTACCAAGTTTGTCTCTCATTTCTTCGCAGGGCCAAGTATTTCCGGGGAAAGAAGCTGAACGGGGAGTACGAGATCCGAGTGGAGCAGGTACGGTATTTTCTCCAAAGACTTTCTGTCCAGTTAAAATTAACGGGTTCAACTATTCAGAAACGGCCTGCAGTCTTGGGATTGCTTCAGTTGTGTGAGATTTATGAGAATCTTATCAAAAGGTAAACAATGAAGCGAGTGATTATCTATGCAATGCATTATAGTTGAAAGTATGTAAAACAATATGCAGAGCGATGTATTTATACGTCTAGACTGGAGTATTTCCAGTGTGTATAGTTAGTGATACATGTGCATGTCGTTGGGGCCGGGGTCTGCCTTTGAAATGAAGTGGTGGGTTTTATGGGAGAAGGAAAAAGGGAGAACAAGAAGCTTGAGCGGTGATTTTATAGCCCGTTTTCTCCGCTCTGCATCTTGTGGTCACCTACGGTTCTGGGACGAGGGAAGGAGCTGGACCAAGTGAAAGACGAGTGCTGTGGTTCCCGTTATGTGAACAGTTTTTCAGTAATGACAAATACTGAAAGTACACATTTCATCCGTGCATCTTCTATATTGGTTTATACAGGTCAGAGCGCCTTTCCCACTGAAACACATTGACACCGTGCAAACCTGAGTTTTATCCGACGGACTGGCTTCCACATGTACGACTCGTAGTTTGATTCCTCGATCTCACCCTGTCCATGTGTGGAAATATACTTGAGCAAATCATTAAAAAAACGCCCTTGACAAAAACACTGAACCCAAAATTGTCAGCCATTGGAGATTGAACAGGAGTGAGTAAATGGGTGAAAGTGAAAAAACAGAGTGCAGGTGGTGACAATGAGTGGAGCCCGTTTCCCATTTATACAGCGTATGACAAAAGATGTGGGTGTATATGCCGTTTTCAAAAGTTATTTTTTTCATTAAAATGGTCAGCATATAATGAAATTATACAGTGAACTTTGCAGAAATGATTTGCACTGAGAAGCAACAGACTTTTTCCAACATCAGCCTAAAGAGAAAAACGCAGTAAAAAATATATTTTAAACATTTTGTCATTCATTCTAAAAAACAAAAAAAAAAGAAACGTCATGGCAAAGCAACATTTTTGGTGTCTTATGGCGTCATGGTGGCTAAATCTTCCGTTAGCAACTCAAAGTTCAGCGACGGCTTCAACTGACCTACTTGGACGCTGCCCGGCTCCCCCGGTCTTTCCCAGAAAGCCCTCCGCATTGACGATAACAAATCAGCCGCTAATTGCCTTCAGCAGCCAGCCGGCTCTTCTTTGGCTGTTTTTCGCACTTCGCTGGGAGCCCGGGGTCGGAGGGAAACCCGATCTCTGTGTGAAAAGTTAGCGACGCGCCGCAATATACCCCTCTTTGGATGTGACGATAAAAGCCGGGAGGCCCATTGCACTTTCTCCTTAATTTCTGAAAATCCCGCCCTTGTTGGATTTAAACCTCTTGCCAACTCAATCATATTGACAATTTTCTATATTGACGCCAAATACTTAAGATTGTTTGAACTCAGAGCAAATGCACGTCCACCGTGCTCCCTGAAACTATCCAAAGTGGTGCCGTCAAGCCCCGAACCTTCATCACTCCGGTCTGCTTCCCTTTCTGCCATATAAGGTCCCGTCTTCAGAGCCACCACGTCACGTGATGCTGCGGAGAAGCGGCCTGGTGCCAGGCTGTATTAAAGAGAATGATGAAGGGTGAGCGGCTCGGATGTGCCATCTATCGCCGAGGCCCGCCCTGCCACCTCCACCTTCGCCAGCCGCCGCCCTCAAAGCGGATTGGAGCCCATTATCGTGGATTATTCCCTCTTATTTACATGGTCCACTTTGAAGTTACATTTGGAAGCCGCCCGAGGGCCCGTGTCCACCGGCGAACTCTTCAGATTTATTTTACCACTCAACAGATGCCGCCGCTGGTGGTTTCTTTGTGCTTTTAAGTGACTAATAAAAACAAGCTCGAAGCCCCCCTTTTTTCTTTTTTTTTTTTTTCCTTAACAAAATCACAGCACGTGTTCAGTAGCAGTCAACAGCGTTTTATGTGCTCGAAACCTCTGTGTGGTTTCATCAGTGTCACGGTACAATCTGCGGCTTGCCCATGAGATTTGTCATGTTGAATGTAACCGTCTTCAGGGCCAAATATGAAAAGGGCTGTAATGCAGCGGACATGCGTGCAGCTGGGAGTCGTCCAGACATTTCTCTCGCTCTGTGTCTGTTAATCCCGAGCGGGCCGAAAAGCAGAGCTAATGTGCCGTCGCACCAGGTCAGTGCTCGTATATCAGGCGCCTCGCACGCGCCGAAATGGTGAGATTGAGAAAAATGTTCAGGGAAAGTGAGTTATGTCAGTTTCTTCTCGTCGATCCTCCTGCCATTTTAACATGTTAACGGGAAGAAGCGCTGTGCATCAACTGTTTAAGGCTGTATTAGTGACTTTTGTAGTGAACCTCAGTTTGACGAGAAGCAAGGTATTGATTTTCACAAGGAAGCATGTATACAGTAAATACAAGCTCATGATCCCGGCTGGCAGTGGGTGAAGACACGGGTCAGGTCGCCAGTCCATCACGGAGCGAATATAAATGGGAGAGGGCTATTTCACAATAGTTGACAATTTGCTGCAAGCTCATTTTGATCAAACGTTGCGGCAGGACGAGTCGCTGCCACCTCAAGGATTCATTCAATAAATTTAAATTTCATACGGCAGAAGAAACAAAATTATAAACTGGTGCCTCGAATTGTAACCCTCGCCTCTTAAAGAGGCAGCAACACAGAATGATTTAATGATTTGATTATGATTTGATCATTTGATGACTTAAGATTTTGAAGGAAATGTGCATCACATCGTCTCCAAAGCGATACTGCCTGTTGCTCATTTTCATTCACTCTTTTTACCATCTTTAAACGGTTACGTCACTTTTGAAACGCACACCCAAAACGCAATGAAAGTTTTCAATTTTCACTTAAACTGTGAACTGGGCCTGAATCTGTTAAAAATGCTGTTAAAATAAGGTCAATGGCTAAACGAGGCCAAAACAAAAACAAGGTGACATTGCTAAATGGATAAAACTGTTAAAAAAAAAATCTATCAACAGTCATAATTGTATTTTTTCCTTTTCTTTCATAAATGCAACAGATTTTATAAATATGGCAAGGCTTTGTTAGGTTTTACAATTTGTTATATTCATTTTGAAAGTTCTCTCTCCCCATTCTGATTAATGGACTAAACACGCTGTGGGAATCCTCAGGCACTATAGAAGATCAGATTGAACAGAAAACTCATATTTTTGTATTCTTTTAAGGAATTCCTTTATTTAAAAAAAACAAAACTTTATCCAAACTCCTCATTTGTAACTGTAAAATTGTTTTTCATCGAGAACTTGCATAGTCTTATTTCTAACCTGCATGTGTTTATATCCCCTCTCTGGAGGTCGCTAATGCTAATGTGGCCCACTGACTCGACTGATTAGTTATCTGAGCACATATACCCGTGGGGAATCTGTGCACTCGCTCAGAGGAGCGCTGCTTTCTGCAGGTCTTGGGAGTTTAGGGGATTATGCTTCGAATACAATACCTTTTGTGTGCGTTTGAAGTACCCTGCAGCCCGCTGGCAGTGCCGAGCCGAAGGAAGGAGTCATCTGACTTCTTCCAGCCTCACTTGTCACCGTGTCCGTCGGCATTACTGAAAGGTACGACTTTTAAATGTCTGAATTCCAAAACCGTCCGACAGCCGCAGTGGGAGTTGATCAACAAAGCCAACCAGCAGCTGCCCGACAAACAGCCCCGTTTACTATCCACCAGTCATAAACACTGCAATTTACACAATTGGACAAATTAAACAGAACTGAAGAGGTCTGTTATTTGTGAAGGAACAAGGGGGCAGTCCTCTGGTGCTGCCGGCCCATGTGTGTTTGGGTTGTGCGGTGCAACATCTGCTCAGCAGGAGTATGGCTTCAGTGCCGTCGTCGCTCCTTCCTGCAGCAGTCATGACTTCCCAAGTCGCCCGTTTGTCACCCACACTCTTTGCCTCACCCGGAACGTGCTCAGCTTGCTGATGATCGTCCTCTCCGTTACTGGCTGCAGATGTTTCAGCAGTCCAGCTGCTCTCGTGACTCCTGTTGCTCCATGGATTCCTTCTCTTGTCGAAGGTGGAAGTGATTAGCAGCAAATACTTCTCCGTGGTGCATACGAAGAGTTGGCGCTCAATCGCATCAGTGTGGGATTCAAACGAGTTTGTCAAGAATAACAAAACGCTCGGTTGTGGTCAATGTGAGAGTGTCTGCCCTGCAACTGCCGAATCAAATCACTTCAATCTGTCTACTCTGGACCGTTCTATCGATAGAATTATGTCTAATTCAGGGTTGAACTGAATTCAACAATCTGCAGGCGATTTCTTAATCGGGCTCTGAGATTTTCAAAGTCAGATGTTCACACATCAAAGAAACCTGTAATAAGATACCTTCTGCTATGAAGAGCAAATCTGGAAAAGTGGATTTACTGGTTAATTAAGAGATCAGGTAGAGCGCTAGAACCTTTCTTAATGGTTATTCTCAATTAGCTCAAAGGTTAAAGGGTTATGGACGACTGCTTTTTCATTAATGTTTTTGTTTGCTTAACACAGAAAATCCCATGCAACCAGACAAAGTTGTTTGTTTGTTTTTTTACTACTAGACCAAAGAGTTTTCCCACTATTCTACTTATAACCCAAACAAAAGTCACCTTAACCTCTGTGATGTGTGTCTCAATCTAAAAATACTCGACAAGATTCCAGATGAGCCGCCGTCGACTGGGGAGTTTAGAGAGCTGCCCGCCCCTTCACATGACCTCACACTGAGGCGAGAGTTCATTTAATACAGCAGGAATTGATGACACCTGCCTGCAAATTGCTCCTCTGCACTCCTAATGTTGGGTTAGGGTTCACCCTCACCCTTCTGCCACAGTGCCGTTTGTCTAGAGATTCTCTTAAAGCAGAAAGTCCTGCTTGTTCACTTTTTCTATAAATATGAGTTTTTTTCCTATTTTTACTTAAGGTAGGTTCAGTTTCCCTGAACATGCACATAATCATAAGCCTCCTGTCACCCAAACCGCTGCTCCGGCTGGCGTTTTTGCTTCAAACCCTCTCTTTCTTCAGCCTGGCTGCAGGTTGGGAAGAATCAACCCTGGAGGCAGTGGCCTCATGTATCACTTCCTGTTTTCCTTTCCCAGGGCAAGAGCTGCACCGAGACAAGTGTCTGAATGTGTTACCCTGATGGTAACCATGGCGCCGTGAAAAGCCTCCTGTCCTGGCTTCTGGGCCTGTGCCCTGCAACCAGCCACTTCATCCATTACGGCCCAATGACAAGCGGCTGTTGAAACTCCTCTCACCCAGAACCGGCCAATCGGCGATTGCTCGGCCTTTTTTATGTAGCCAGAAAAGCGCTGCCCACTTGCTGGATTTATCAGGTCGTGGTAAAAAGTCATCGTAGCCCCCCCCCCCCCCCCATTGTGTTTGGGAAGGGATTTGTTTCGAATGGAGGAGCCAGTGGTTGTAAGCATTTCCGTGTATCGAGGAGTCTTTTTCTGTGCCGAGCGCACAGATGTTTCTTTCAGGTGGTTTGGTATCAGTAGAAGAGCAGCCAAGTGCGTGTCATTGAGTGGCGCCTCGCCGTCCTTTAAATACGATTATGGCATTTACTCGCCCCCCTGCTTCTTCCTCGAACAAAACAATAAAAAAAAAAGAGGTGGGTGAGGTTTTTTTTTTCCCCCTCATATCTTCCCAAACCCCCCCCCCCCCCTTTGCTTTTGTTACGTTGGTAGATTATTTTAAAAGCCAGCTCACTCCCCCATGCAGAGTTTACATGGACCACGGCACCGGATGAAAGCGAAATTATCTCCGAGGGAATATTGCTGATAATATTCCCTTCTTATGTTAGATGAAAGCCCATGTAAAGCAGGCTTACGGTCCTCAATGACGATCACGGCGTGAGAGCGTGTGGATAGCGATTGATTGGACTCGCTATGCAAATGTGCAGGAGCCGGGGTGAGCGGAGGGTCAGCCGTGGGATTTGCTTCAATTGTCATCCACGCTGGCGTTCATATAGGCTGATCTGTGGGCGACGAATCCAACAAGGGCGAGCAGTGGGAGGTGTGAGACCATCACAGTAGCGCCTATTTGGACGAATTATGAAAGTAACGCCACATGATGAAGTGGATTTTGCAAACACTGGTAATCTGAAGATAGACGATGCCTCTTTGTCGCCTCCAACTCAAACAAAACATCCTCGACGTTGGACGCTGCACAAAAAAAATTTATGTTTCTCGTGTCCACAATGATAATAATGGTAAGAAGTCTATCATACGCCTACCTGACCCAGTTGTGTGCGACTGCTCAGAGCAGCTGTCAGTCACGATGTTCTAAACTATTTTAGACCATTTGACAACTGATGCAAAACAAAACGAACAAAAAAAAAAAACTTGTCTCCAGGCAAATTTAGACTCAGTCACTGTGTGAGGAAACCGAGGGACGCCTAGAAAATTGGAATGTATTTTGGATCGACTTTCAGAGATCTGTAATTAAAATTTTAAAAAATAAAAAAATCTAGATTGTGGTTCTGACTTGTGCTGGCGTGACACACCCAACTCATGTGAAGTATTGACATTGCGAACAGACCATCATTACACGTTCATCAGATACGAGGCAGCATTCGGCCTTCCGGGGAGTTATTTTCACTTCTTCTGGTTGGAATAAAGGCTCAATTAAGCACTTTGCATGCATGAAAATACCATTATTGTCATTTAAACTTCCATGCCTTCAATTTGTTTTTTGTGTTTTCTGCTCTCTGGTTCTGTCCAGGTAACGTACATTGAGGTTATTAGAGGGTTTATGCGCGATTTCTGCTGTGCGGTGCTGATGATCATGGCTGATGGACGTAGTGATCCCGAACAGTCAAGAATGGCCTTGAAGACCAAAATTGATGATTTTGACAATATACTCCACTCATTCGACAGTACACGTTGTAGTACGACTCATTGCTGATGTGAAAATATGGACTTGAGAAACTTTGAATCCTCACAGCAAGTCGTGATTGAGCCAGAAAATGAATTCCGCCGCCGTCCTTGGACCACATTCAAATATGCAGACCCCCGATCATCATTTTAAGTTCCTAAACCCTCACTAAAGCGTCATGCACATGCTTCAAATGCAAATCGGCTTCAAAGGCTCTTGCATTCACCTATTTGTTTATCTATCCAGTCAAGGATTAAATCCTGCAACCCTCCAGTCGCAATCCTACTTTATGATTCACCGACTGCCGCATGCCGTCCGCCACATGCAGCCCATGTGTGCAGGGCTCCAATCCAAAAGACAACATATCCTTTTGAGTTTTTGTGACCCCGGATCCCCTTCGGCAAATGTCTCCCGAGCAAAATTTTGTGTTCGTTCCAACTGAGCTAAATACGTTATTAAGTTGGCGTGTAGAAAATTGCCTCCATAGGGTGAAAACGTTCTGGTAGATTGAACCAAAACAAAAAGCTCCTCAGATGTGTCCTGCTTTAGTGCGATACACTGTTGCTGCACTTCCAGTAATCCCGGTGGAGGATCTCCGGGCCAAAAGCGGCGCTGACACACACGGCTATTGTGTTTTCCTGCGCTCTCAGCGGCAGCATGCCTGTAGTCATGTGCCGTTAGCGGCAGGGCCGGTAAACAAACTCGGGCATTTGGCTTCAGTTTGATACTTGTGTGGATGGCATTTTCACTCTGTTTCGTTTTGAATCTTTTGACTAATGTTTCATCGTGGCACCCGGAGGCAGAAGAGCGGCGATGGAGCCGGGTTCACCGCTGACTCAGAATTGGACGGACAAATGTCGTGTTTGCCAGTTGACCACGTCACGTCAAAACCAAGAGTCGGCAGGCGGCTCGTTTCGGGGCCCATTAAACTCGCTGCGTCAGTGTCACGTCTCGTACGCGGGTCTGATGTGAGGACTGACAAACGGCAGCTTTTCCTGCTTGAGGTCAACCAGCTGCCGTTCGTCTCCTCTTGGGACGCTCCGAACCTGCAGCAGATTAAAGTTCAGGACTGCGTCGCCTGACCTCGATTCAGTCAGTCGGTGAACCTGGGATTTCCGTGCTCACACAGTGAGGCCTCCAGAGTGTCACGACTCCCAGTCCATATTCTCCGGGCACTTGGTCGTTTCACAGTTGGCAGTCACCGGAACAACAGTCCAACTTGGTCGTCGGTCCACGCGAATGTCTGCGTACTCGCCATTGTTGTTTCTATTGCATTGTTCTCTGTTTGCGCGTGTGTGGCGTTTGGTCACAAAAACAATCAACGTGGCCGACTTGTGACTCGGCATTCCGTGGACATCATTTTCAGAATTTCTGCCGCCATTTTCAAAACGTTGCCATGTAAATGTGAAACTTTTCTGAAATGAAAACGCAATGCAAAACAGCTGCAGAAATTCTGCTAACTGGTTCATTTTTTTGTTGTTGTTGTTTTTGGATAATCTACCATATCACGCAAAATTGTAAATAAAATGCAGTGACAAGGAGGGTCATCCATCCTCTCGTCTTGGTAAAACTTACAACTCAAAGTTTGAGGGGAAACAGGTTAATGTCACTCCAAGATTCACTTTGCTGTGAGTCTTGGTGCTGATTATTTCTCTATTGGGACCTTAATGACTCAGCATTCGGTTGTCCTTCATCTAGGGCAGCTTACCTAGTCATGCGGTCGTTGATGCAATTTCACTTTCGATTTCACCCGACATAAACAAGTTATTCATCTTTTATATAAGGTCACTCATTGTTTGTAGAGGAGGGGAATTTGGTCCTACGCCTTCAAGGTCAGCATATCATGACAAGCTCCTCAAGAAAAATCTGAATGTCCTCGTCTGATAGCTTTTATACAGAAAGTCAATTCCCAGAAGGCCCTTGCTGCCGGGGCAGTTTGACGGAGTCATTAGGTAGCCAGGCTACGCTCTTTCACAAGGCCTTCACTGTCCAGGAGGCCACAGGCTGGGGATAACTCAATTTGCCTTCTGTCACCCACTCACTCCGTCTCTTGAGACTTTTGTCTTTTACTCTTTTTCTGTGTAGATACAGAAATGTAAAATGAAGTCAAAGAGTCTGTTGTCAGTTTCTTTTTTTTCTTTTTTTTTTTTATTCACAGGAAATATGTGGAGTTAAAATCGTAGAAAGTGCATCTGGAGCTTTGTCGCAGGGTTTTTATGAGTCCAGTGCATTCAGTACCAATGCACTCGCTGGGAAAACATGCAAACTCTGCAGAGAAAAGTTTTTTTCTTTGAAATTTGTACCATTTCCCGGATTGGCTGGGTTGGAGACTCTTGTGGGCCGATTTTGGCCCACGGGTCTTATGTTTGACACCCCTGGTGTACATGAATACTATCTCTTAATAAATATCATACATATATTGCAATGAGCTTTAGTCCTACAATGGGGAGATTTAAACGAACTTATTTTTTTAAACTGGGTTTATGACTTCCAGGAGCTAAAGGTGTTCCTTTACAGCCTCTTTACTCCACCTGCAGCACGTTTCCTTTTATATTAATCCTTGTTTCTCTGTTCTTTAGCAGCCACTCGCACACTCTCATCCTCAAACTGATGAGTGTGAAACTGCAGCCAAAAGCCAATCAGTGAATCATTGCAGCTTCTTCATAGTTTTCTAATAACTGCACTGGTCAGCCATAACATTATGACCACCTGTCTAAAGGGTCATACGTTATGGGTTAAATGATCAAAAATGACTGCAACTTCAATTGCGGCGCTGCATTTGGTCTGTCGATAAGCTTGATAATACATTTGCTTTTAAATACATATTTGGACAAGGCTTGTTTCGTTTGGCAGTCCGACGAAATGAGAGCAGTGAGTCACCGAGTTCAGTCACTGTACATAAACATGAGTTCGTACGGTTTGCGGTCGCAGGAACGCAGCGTCGTCTAAACTCGTCTCTCGTGTTTGTCCTCCTCCTCAGGCGGAGTTCTCCGAGATCAACCTGGCCTCCTATGTCAACTCGGGGTGCATGGTGGACATGCAGGTCAACAAGAACGGCACCAAAGTGGTCAGGTGAGACGCTCGAGGAGAAGTTCTTGCCATCGAGGCAGACGCTCTGAGGTTTTTCTTACAAACACTTGTGACAGGAGAGACATCACAGCCATAAAGGGATTATGTCAGCGGAAAAGCACAAAACTGCTCACTTGGTGTTTCCGCTCTTCTGCACTAATAAATGCATATAACATTAAACTTTGCACATCTAAAACCGTCAGTTTCACTCATACATGCACTAACTTGTACAAAATTCTGCAATAACTTGTCTCAAAAGACTCAACATGATGTATACAATATCTGATAATTCTACAACTGAGCCTAGAGAACTGTAGATAAATTAAGTTATATTTTGCAGTGGTAGCGGTGGCCTCGGGCTGATGAGCTGCTGCAGCAGCACGACATGTGAATTTGAGTGTTAAATACACGGCTCTGTTCAGTGAAGTGAAGGAAGTAGATCAGCTGATCTGAACTGCAGAGATGTTTTCATATTCCTTTTGCAGCCACTGTTGTTTTTGGACATTTTAAGCAGCAAATGCACATAAAATGAGAACTAACCTGAGTTTAGACCATATTGCAGTTTGGATTCACAGATCAGGCTGGTTTTACCTCGGCTGTACACGGAGCATCATGAATAAAATGCACCATTAGTGCTGTCAAACGATTAAGATTTTTAATCAGATTAATCACAGGGTTGCTGCGGATTAATTTCTATTAATCACAATGAAATATCATTCATCTTTACAGTAATCTGGTTTAATTTTGCATGAACAAACAGACTCAAGAAGGAGAAAGTATTTGCCTTTAGCAGTTCAGGTTAAGAAAAAATGTCTCTTTTTCAAAAATTGTATCCACAATAATGTGGCCTCTGTTATTCCTTTTTTAGTCAGCTGCAAACTAACTTGTCGACAGTTCAGTGAAAAGTCTTTCTGCAAACATTCCAGGTGAGGAAATAAGCAAAGCAGCTGCAGAACCTGTCCTCTGTTTGGTTTCACGACACCTGATTTCGACCTTTGACAAAAGTATATTGACGTGTCTGACTTCCGCTGTGAGAAGCTCCGGGGCGATGCAACCCAGCTTGGGACGCGTTCTGGGCTGCAGATGGGTTAATTGCGTTAAGATAATTAATCAGATTAATCCTGTTGATGGAATAATCCATGTTAATTTTGATTGCCCGAATTAAAAATGGTTAAATTTGCATTGATTTTCATGAGATGGTTGTTATTCGACTAATTTAGGAATTGACTCAGGCTGTCTGAATCTAACATCGGTCAATAGAGCACTGTTTTAACTGTTCCACTTATAGAAACACTGAATAGTATTCAGGTGTCGATCTAACAAATGCATAACCTCATGTGATATTTTCTTCTGGTTCAGTGTGTGTGACTGTCAGCTGCCTTTTTTTTTTGGAACATGCAAGTGCTCCTTTGTCGTCGTTTTACTGCAGTTCCACCGCCAAAATTCAAGCAACTGTTGCTCTGAACAATACAAGTTATTGGTGAAACATGCATACTGAGCCACGTGTTGTGATGCGTCGGTTGTTCTCTCACACCAACATGTGTCTAATTTAATACTTGATTTAATCTTTTTGTTAAAAATGAGGAACTGCAATCAAAGGAAGCAACATTATTGCAACCGTGTCGGAATAATCAGCTAATCTACTGTTTTTGGCCTCCGTTCCACATCAGTTACGGGAAATGGCCCGAGCGCGGACTCCAAATCAAGTGAGATAATCGCCGAGCTCGGGCGCTATAACGCCACAATGCGACCTGTTGTGGGAGCTGACACTGAGGTTATTGTGCGCGTCGGGTATTTTTGGTGATATTGCCGTAATGATAGAGGAGCGAAATTGGATGCAGATGGTGCGACTGCTGCCTCGCCTCGCAAACAATGACATTTTCTGCTAAACTGTTGCAGCTTCTCGCTCTGAACTGGACTGCAGATTATAGAACGGTTGATTCACGCAGAAGCGTTGACACGGTTTCCCAAAGTTGCCGTCGGCCCTCGTGTCCCCTCAGACATTTATGTTCTTACAACTGCCTGAAAACTCTGCAAACTGATTAGGATCTGTTCTTTTTATAGATCGTGGCCAATGAAAGCCGATTTTTCTCTTTGATAGTGTGTTTCCGTCTCAGCCAGAGGGCTGCAGTAAAATGTGCGCTGCTCTCTTTGGTTACATCCTCCCTCGTGCAAGTCAGGCGAGGACTCCACACATGCACACGGGCACGTTCACGCCGAACTCCCAAAGTGCGGCTCTGGCCCTTGCATGGCGCCGCTGCGACCTCTGACCTCTGCTGCCGGCTTCGTGGAGCTTCACACGTCTCACACTGGTGCCGTACTGCAGTCGGGTTTCTCTCGCGCTTGACATATTTGCTTTAGGAAAAGAGGCTGAGCTGAGATGTTGTACAAAATGTGCTAAGTTGTCTGCTTGCACTTTCAGTGTACATGCCTCCTGCGGGTCATCAGCTAAGAATAAAATCATGGGTGAGAATGCATGTAATAATATTCAAATGAGTTTCTGAAATGCTGCTACTGCACATGCACAACTTCTGTTTGTACTCCTATTATATCTTTATAGCGTATTGTTCTGTGCGTATGCGTGTATGCTTTTATTACAAAAAAACAAACATGGCCCTATATTTTCAGCATTTCTGATGGTTTTGGGTAAACGGACATCGTTTATCAAACTGTTGCCGTGCAAACTCGAAACTTTTCTGAAACGAAAATGCAAAAAAAAGATGCGTTTTCACTTGATACGTCGTAACAATTGTGCCTTAAGCAGTGCAGCAAAGTCGCCTCGCAAAAGTTCTCGATGTTTTCCTTTGGTCGTACTACTTACTGGTTTATTGGACTCTCAGAAGATTATGATGAAATAAAATGAATATGCATCGCATCTCGTCCCCTGGACTTTGACCTCATAATTTCTGCTGCCAAAGCAAAAGTAAACACATAGAAATGCATCAGCCGCCTTTTTCCCTCACGACTTTCTGCTCGATTCTGCGGCTTGTTTGTCAACGGAGACGTGTCCTGAACAAAGTTGAAGCGCCAAAGAAATCTTGAGAACGAGAGCAAAAAATAAGAACCGTCCAAATACTTTTGGTCTGCACGCGTCGTCATCGTGCACAGCGCGCAACGTGGCATCTGCCGTTACTGAGCGGCGGGCACCGTGCGGCAAAACAACTGGCCACAAGGTACAGCCGTTGCGGCGCGTTGTTCCCCCGGCGGCGCTGCTGCCGTCAGCCCTTTAGCTCCTCCGCTCTCCGCTGCCAAAACCTCCAGCGAGCCGCTTCTCTCGGAGTGGGAACGCCGGTCTGGCTGGAGGAGGAATCGCGGCGGCCAGGCCATGATGAACCACAGAGCAGCAGTCCCTCCTCCTCCTCCTCCTCCGTCCTCCTCCTGCCAGTAATAAAACCCGATTATCAATCAGCCGTGATTAATGCCGGCCGGCGGCTGTGTTTACCGGCGGTGACGGGGGGGGGGGGATTTCATTGAGCCCGTTTCACTGTCACGCTGCCTGAAATGTGAAGCGAAATGTGAGGTGGAGGGTTTTTAGCATTGTTGGGAGGGATTTCTGTCGTCCTGCAAATGAACAGTGGGTATGGCAAAGGAGCGGAATTCAATAAAAACAGCCTTTACTGCTCCTTGAGGACCTAATTAGCACCGCCGCACACATTACGCGGACCTCCATCGACTCGGGGTCTGTGGGGGAAACTTCACACAAGCCACTCTGAGCTTGCTTTCTGTATCGTGGCCATTAACCCTTTCAGCCCCATGCTGTATGAATGGCTGTATGAAAGGTCATGTGTCCGGACAACATGAGGGTGAATTCGGGCCGTCATGCAAGTTCATGCGGACGGTCCTCAGCGACATGATATTCCAGTTGGCCCCCATTTAAACGACCTTTCAAGTGAAAAAGCATCGTTTTTGCATTGTTCCAGGTCCGTTTTGCGTTTACATGGCAGCATTTTGAAAACGACGTAGTTCGCGTGCCAGGCTACGACTTGGTGCCGTTGGTGGTTTTAGTAATGAAACCATACACGCATGCTCGCAGCGAATAATACGCTATAAACATCAACAATAGCGAGTACACAAACAACAGTTTTATAGTCGACAGTAACTGCAATAACAATCCAATTCCCAGGAGAATATGGACCGGGAGTCACGACACCCTGGAGGAAAACATTGTTTTCTACAGTTTCTCTGTTTTTACACATTCTCCTAATCAAAAACACAATGCGCACTGAAATGTACGCATTATTTATGATGTACTTTCTTGCAACGCCACCGCTGTTCACGCTACAAAAGTGCTTTGGGGCCTGTTCACACTTGCCTTTGGGACTCGCCGCTTGTGATGGAATCGACCAAAACGCTCGTTGGCACCAGGTCCGAAGATGCCAATGAGATTTGAGTTGGTTTCAACAAGTCTTTGAAATCATCTCGTTCACCGTCGATGCAAATGGTTCTCGAATTCCCCGTCCCACTCCTCGTCATCCTCGGCCCCACAGATGGACGGAAGGAACTTGGCAGCCAGATTACATTAGCAGATCATTGTCTGATTTCTTTCTTTTCTTTCTTTTGTATTTAATTTTCTGTGCTAACCCCCCCGCACCCCTCCCCCAATTTCCCTGCCAATTTTTGAGTACGCATAATAAGACTCTCCTCCTTTCCTCGGGTGACAATTTACTGCGACCACACAGAGGCTGTTCACATACAATCCTGAACGCCCCCCCCCCCCCTCCCTCTTCTCTGACCCCCCTCGCGAGCCCATTTTAATCACTGTCCGCCCGGAGCGGCCTCAACACCTAATACCTCAGACAGGTTCATCTTGTTACCGAGCAAATAAATCCCACTCACAGACACGCCGAGTTCAGACACGGCTTTAGGAGGCCTTACGGGTGGTTTCCTTCAGGAGGGCCGTGGCTGTAATGAAAGCATACAAGTGGCCGTGAGGCCCACTTCACCGTCTCTGCTTTTGTAATATAGCCATGAATACAAATGGCCTCGCTAATTCACTCAAACTCCTAACAACGCTCATTTCCCTTTCTGCCAGAGGTCGTTTGGCACTCGATTGCTCTTCCAGCTCCTTCCCTCGTTACATTGGCCTCCCATGGGACTCTCAAAATTCTCAACATTATCCTGGAACTAAATTGCGCTATTTAGTTTTCCTGGTGGGTGTGCTTAAGTCTCATCTCAGTCGTTTAAATTTCTAAGATATTGAAGGAAAATCTTCCTTATTAAATTCTTTTAGACTTTTTTGGGGGGGGGGGTTGTTGTCTACACGAACTTCCCTGTGTGAAGCGTCGGGGTGGAGAGGAACTGCGTTGTACCATCTCAAATGGAGAAAACCCAGAATTATTGCCGGACCGATGGAGCGTCGGCCCCATGCCTGCGATGCTGCCAGGTCAGTCTGGTGCCGCCAGGCCTGGAGCCCCAGTTCCAACCACCAGGAGTCACAGATCCAGGCCGCAGCATGACTTGTGGCTACAGGACCAAGGATGGCAGTCGTTTGGTTATGATCTTCTAGTTAATAGAACTGCTAACGATTCTTTCCCGATCAAGCTGTTATCAGCTTTTAAAGGAGTCATCACCTGGAAACCAATGTTTCCTTGTCAAAACATGATTATTGGTGTTTGGCCTCTGGAAAACTTTTTGAGTCTGAAATGTTTTTGCGTAAACGGGGCCTAAATTGCCTTGTAAGACTCTTAAATTAACGTTTACCATAAAAGTGAACCCTTCAGCAGATGCACCTGTATTACCTACCGCGTCCTCGGTAAGTTTGCCTCGTTGGTTCCTCCTGCTTCCCGTCGTCACGCTCGGCGCGTTGCCTCCTCGCTCCAAACAGCGAACATCAAAGACCTTTCAGTTTTCTCTTGCGGGATGTTTTCCATTGTTTTCTCACTTCCAACACTTCAAACGCGTCTGTTTGTCTGTGTACCCCATGAATCTGGTTCACCTTGGCCCCGGAGTCTATCCTCTCAGGCTTTCCTCGCCGAGGTGCACCCCCACCCTCCCGTGATGGAGAGCCAGTGTGTCACAATGCGCCATTGTGTGCCCGCTGATCCCCGGTATGTACCGTTTGACATTTGTGGCATTCCCGCTGAGTTCTACCCCGATTATCCTTATCAATGAGAGACAGGCAGATGGAGGGAGATAAGACCCTCAGCAGCTTTTGAGCCAGGCACAGCGCTGCTGGGAGGACAAACATTCCCCACAATTCAGACATCCCTACGGAACCTACTGGAAGGTCAGAGATTCTGTATGATAAATAGATCTGGAGACCAAATGGCAGCACATTGTCCCGAGTTTGAATAGTTGCCTGCTTGAGGAATGCTGATGAAAACATCCTGTTGGCACCGTTGCACAATATACTGTATAATAGACTTATGTAACCGTCGGGCCGGCTGTGTGTTCATAAACCAGAAATCTTGGGGTCTTTAAAATGTCACTTTGAGAAATACCTGCCTTTTCATTGTGGATTATCGTGGCCGTTTCATTTTTCCAACCGAGACGTCTGTAACCTTTATCACCAAAAGAGTCGATTTTGCACCATTTAAAAAAACAAAAAAAAAAAAACTTATTTGTTGAATTTACAATATTTAAGAACTTTAATGATATATGTAGAGTCTTTAGATGTTTTAGTTGGTTCAGTGTTTATTTAAATTTGTTTACCATTTCGCCTTTGCCCATTTATATCGTAAAATCTTTCTGGCTGGATTTAGCAATTCAGTGATTTTAGCAGGTGGAGCTTTTTCATCCATTTAAAAAAAAAAAAAAAGTTATCATCTGTGTTCAATGATTTAACATTTGAGCAACAGCAGCATTTTTGGTCTTTTGTTTTTAACCTTGTTTTTAAAAAAAAAAACCTGTTCAGCAATTTCCGTTATTTTAGATGATTTCACAGTTTTCAACCGTTTTAGCTTTGCCCTTTTAACAAAGCGCTGTTATTCACCTCCCCATATCAACCATGCTGGTGAACTTGCACTATCGGCATTTTAAATGAATAAATCCATCTGTGTGGTGGGGAAACTCCTCCACATGTAACTTTTTGAGACTTGGGTTGGAAAATCGACATTTAATCACCTGTTTTAC
The DNA here is from genome assembly GCF_963422515.1 of Blennius ocellaris. Lineage (NCBI taxonomy): Eukaryota > Metazoa > Chordata > Actinopteri > Blenniiformes > Blenniidae > Blennius > Blennius ocellaris. The sequence goes on along the minus strand of NC_137671.1, from coordinate 5,709,841 downwards.
TTGATGAACTAATTCACTGTCTAATTTCAGTGTCACACTTGTGTCCTTGAGCTGCAAGATTTCAAGACTGTTTTCTTAACAAAAAATAGAATAACAAAAAAAAACTTGATTGATGCACAAACGGGGCAGAAGATATTGAGTAATTGAATTGAAGGCAAATAATAGCTCTACTCATTGTGACCTTCCTACGTTACTGGGGATTTCTCAAGGATGCCATGATGAAGTTTCCTCACCGAAACTTGATGTGACATCCATTTTTTTTTCGTTCAAGAAACATCTCAGGAAGCCTATTAATTACATTTTTTTTGCTCTATTCTTCCAGCAGTCATTGCTACATGTACTGCAGGACTCTGATCAGAAGCTGGTGGTTGTTTGGACGCTTGTAACCACATGTGGGGGGAAAAAAAAAGAAAGAGCTCACTGAAATTAAATAATTCTGAGATGGATTATAATGATATTCCCATGTAACTGGTTTAATTCTGGCAGCTGTCAGAATTATGTGGTATAATGATGTGTTTTAATTATTTCTCCCTACGTCGATCTCTTTTCCTACTTGGTTTACTGTTCGCTGTCCTTTTGTCCGAATCTATAGCCCTGCAATACCCCATCAGCGCCTCTTATCAACCCTTTATTACACCACTGATAACTCTTTCAAAAGGGCACATTAGCATATTGTCCGTGAAGTGGCGCCTCCGGGGCCCTGGCGATTCAGATCGTAAAACACAAATGTGCTGCTTTAGTGTTAATCCCGGACTCGCGGGGAATCGTGCTCCGGCAGAATGAGTCCGAGCGCAGAGACGGGAAAAACAAAGTTAATGGGTGACAAACCACGGTAATGCTCCGCCGCTATAGGGCACTGCCTCCATTAACCGCGGCCCGGTGAAAGCCATCCCACCGCGCTGAATGTCTTCCTCATCTGGCCTTTCGGTGCTAATGAACTCCTCACAAAGGGTTCGTCTGACCAAGACACGCATGCACTTAACGACACGGGGAGAAATCCGCTGCCTTGTGACGCCCGACTGTTGTGATGCGTCATATGCAGGGAAAGCACCGGGAAACGCGCGTTTTGATTTTTGAAAAGATACATCATTGTTATCATTTGACAATGTGCAGATCCCCTTTATTTCACTGCAATGTTGATAATCCAATGAGGAATGGACTCTTGAGTTCTACAAAGGTGCCCTGAGGTATCAAGCACCAAGATGCTTACGACAAATCCTTTAAGTCCTGGGAGCTGAAAAGTGGGGCGTTAGTGGATCATGCTTACTTCACCAGTACATGCCACAAATGTTTTATTGGATTGCGACTGAGAGGAAAACTGGAGGCCTTTCATTAAAGTCTATCTGACAAGCCATACCGGGTTTTATTCCACAGCTCAGGTGGACGTTCCATTGTCGGGACATTCTTGGTCTAAAACCTTGTTGAGGGAGATGCTCGGTGTCAAAGTTGCCTCTTGCTGAGAAAACAGCGCTGCCATTATTCCAATAGTGCTTATCTTTCATCTTCCATTATTCCCTGGATTTTGAAACGCATGGACACATTTTAGTAGCTGTGACTGGTTAAGTACCTGTTCCACATGAAGCACAGTGTATCCTGACAACTGCAATTGCTTTTCCGCAAGACTGGACCACAAAAAACTAGCCTGACTTACTGCGTTTTATCAATACCAACATCTATAGACCAGAAAATCTCAATCGGTTGTCAAACAGATGCTTTTTTTGACACGTTTTTTAATTTTTTTAATTTTAACTTTCGGGTTCAAATGTTCTATTTTAGATCGTTTAGTGAAAAATGTGTCGTTTTTGCGTTTCAGAAAAGTTTCGTGTTCAAACGGCAACGTCTTGAAAACGACACTGGAAACTATGCAGTTAACATGCCGGGCCACGAGTTGGCGCTGTAGGTTGTTTTTGTAATGAACCCACACACGCATGTGCGCATAGAACAATGCGCTTCCAACATTAACAATGGCTGTACAGTGTTTTCATATCTTGTCACGTGTCGGTGTTCAAGTACTCGTCCATGGTTGTGAAGTCAATAATCGAGGTATTTTTATTTTTAGATTTCCTTTTGTATAATTAGCCGTTTACTTTTAAGAGGTAGCGATAATTCCCCGAAACATCTCCCGCACACAACAGTGACCCGGAATGTTTAGGAAACGTTACACGAATCGGGGACACGCCGTGGCGCCTCAATGAACGGCTCGGTTCAGTATAAATAGCCGAGCGTTTGGTCCGGTGCCACTGTGGCGGAGCGCCGCAGGAGCAGCAGGGAGGAGCAGCTGCAGCCTCTCTGTCGCCGAGGCCGGGTCACTCCTCTCACTTGAGAAGCCAGAGGTTGCTCCGGGGCCCGGCTGTAATTTCACCTTCACATTTCTCTTTATTTTCAGGTAACGTCGTGACCTTGAGTGTGTCCTTTTTTTTTTTTTTTTGTCTGAACAGATCAAGTCAATGAGTTAATGGGAACTTTTCACCCAACTTCAGGTCACGTTTGCACAACGTTTCAAGTGAAAACGCATCGTTTTTGCTTTTTTTTTTGGTTTGTTTCAGAAAAGCTTTGCCTTTACACAGCAACGTTTTCAAAACTGTACCAGATTTTGCAGGTGTATTGAGTCACATGGTGGTCAGATGTGAATAATAATCCACTGCAAAAAAAATAACATTTAATGCAGTCCAGTCTGTTCATGAGACTGTTTGCTGTCTAAATACATTTGTTGACTCAATTCAAGACTAGTTTTAATTTTTGGAGATCAATATCTTTAATCTAGAATCGTATTACTGTTGTCGAAATTGACGTAAATACACTTGAATTGATGACGGTCTGGAGAAATACGACCTATTATGGCAAGATGGTCATACTAATACTCGTCAGGAATGCTAACTTGAAGAGATGTCGTGTCAAAATGGACATTTATAGTCTTACTTCAAGGCGATGGTGCTCTGAAATCGAGAACAGAATTTATAAAACTGAAGATAACTTAAAACAAAGGAGATGGAGAAAAAGAAACCCGCTATATTTGAACACCATAAACTTGAGATGCAAAACTTCACAACTGGTGTAAATTATAGCCAAGAATTGGGTTTCCAAGCTAATTTCAAGAGCTCTTATCTTGTCAGGCTTCAATATAATGTCTTATTTGTTTCATTGGCTTTTTTTTTTTTTTTTAACTTATTACAAGCAAAAATACCTTATTTATTTTCAACTTACTTATGGACTGGCCTTTCTTCCAGTGTGGCTGTGAGGTTAATTAGACAATAAACAGTGTCCCATAGATATGCAGCTTTAGTTTTTACACGAAAGCTTAGTTAGTTTCCAAATGATCTCAAAAACTGAATCTATTGTAAAAAAGTGTTGTTTTTTTTGTAAAAATAATTATTTTTTGATGTATATTTTTTTTCACAGAATTCATTGTCCAAAGCCAAAACGAAAAAAAAAAATGAAATCATGACTGAGAAAAGGCATTTTCATTGGAGGAATATTTTCCTTTTTGGTCCTTTTCATGTCATATTGACCCGACAGTGACCAATTAGTTACCTTAACAGTGTTCAGGTTGGCAGCTCGGATTCGAGGAGGAGAAAAGCGCCAGTAGTTCTTGGAACGAGAAGCTTCTCGGTTCCTCTCGACAACACTTGAGCCGGGACTTGCCTTCTTCTCCCTCAGCTGCAGCGGGCAGCTGTTTCCTGTTGAAAAATCCCTGATAAAGTCATTACGCACCACCGTCCCCATGCCAGACAGTGGAGCAAATAAGTTCGGACACTGGCAATAAAAATGAATTAATGGGGGCGACAGTTGCTGCTGTATCGGTTTCCTCCATCAGGGGTGTCGAGCACTTTTCAGCTCGGGGGCCACATTTGACATTTTTGCATTTTTCTTATGTAATATCCGTTTTCCGCATCAACTTTTTGAGATGCTACACCTGCGAAAAGAAAGTTCAGTGCATTTCAACATCTGAGTACTGAAAACAACACATGATGTGCAAAAAAAAAAAAAAAATGAAAGCGGGATTCGAGTTGCGCAACACCGGAATCAAACTGGAAAATGTCAATAGGTTAGGAAAATAGCTGCGCCCCTTGTCCTGAGTTGATGTGGAATGTTTGCCTTGCAGGTGCTCGACGGGCCACTTGGCCGGCCTCCAAGAACACTTTGCAGAGGAAGGATTAGGTTGTGTTAATTGGATAGACGGTCCAAAAAGATTATGCGCGCTCACCCTTTAAACCCAACTCAGACGAGGAATAGTAAAAGTCTTGATACGGCGTGTTAATGCGACGACAAGAGCCGCCAGCGTGCCGGAGGCGTCTGACCCCGAGCGGTCAGCTGATTTCAGGGTTACTAAATCATCCACTTCACCTCCCATTATTATCAGGGCTAGTTTGCCGTTTCCCCCGAAACTTCTGCAGGTTGAAATCCAGAGAATTTCTCGCATCCATGTTTGAATGTTTTTTTTTTTTTTTTTCCCCCCTGTTGTCGCAGATCCTTCAAGCCCGACTTTGTTCTGATCCGCCAACACGCCTACAGCATGATCCCCGGCGAGGACTTCAGGAACCTCGTCATCGGCCTCCACTTCGGCGGCGTCCCGAGCATCAACTCCCTCTTCTCCATCTACAACTTCTGCAGCAAACCCTGGGTGGTAAGAGACCTTTTTAAACGGCGTTCTCTGCTCCAGCTTCCACCCGCACGGAGGCGGTCGCGGGTCCCTCCCCCGGCGGCTGATTTATTTGGGCCATTAAACGGAGCCGTAACACCTGTCTGGAGCCGGCGGAGCGGCCGGCCTCCACCAACACGCATTATTACTCACTGTGGCGATGGAGGATACCGGACCCGCGGAGAGAAGCGTGTGCATTCCTGGCTCCTGCCTGAGATCGTAATTGCAGTCTTGTCAGCGGCGTTGGTTTAAAGCAGCAGGTTCGCGCCGCGTGAAGACAACATGTAGTTGAGAAATTTGCTGGAAGACTCTTGTATATTTACAGCTAAAACGAGCGACTGTCCAGCATATCTTGCAAAAATATTTCACATGCAGGATATTGGACTGCAGCCTGATGTTGTGGTTCACGTGCGGATTATAGGTCAACGCCACATTTTCGCAGACGGCCCCTAAATGCTTCAGCTTTTCAACCCCAGTTAACAGATGTTCCCCGCATGCAAATTATAGGTGGTCGCTGCGATTTACAGGCAGGTTATTTGATTATTGCTAAATGTTTTAGTTCACCAGTGCTTCAAACACGGGTTATAAATCAACACTATATTTTAAACCCCATCAATACAATTTAGATATATTTTTGTTAATCTTGCCAAAATCCACTACTGATGCACAAAAAAAAAACACATGTTGGTCGCATAAGATGAAGGAAGTGCAATGATTGAAGCAACAGTTGCTATATTTTATATCTCAAAAGGAGAGTCTATTGGTCGTGGGCAACTTTCAATACACAACAGAACAGCTGGTCAGGTTGTTGTAAAAGCTTTTCTTTCACCTCTCCGGCCTGACAGACATGTTTTTCTTTTTTTTTTTTTTTAATCCCTGCCCGCAGTTCTCTCAGATGATCAAGCTGTATCACTCCCTCGGCCCGGAGAAGTTCCCGCTGAACGAACAAACCTTCTATCCCAACCACACGCAGATGGTGAGTGCCTCGCAGATATTATTGTTCCTTTGAATACAGCAGGGGGACAAAAAAAAAAAAAAAATGCAAAGAAGACACACTCTCACGCACGCAAGACAAAGAAGCACCGGAGACCTTCCCTGGTCCGTTTTTCATTAAATCTTTATTATAAAAATAAAAAACACAGAAATTAAGTCAAACATTTCTATAACCCCTACAAGGAAACGACCCCCACCCACACAATTCAGGAATCGGTGTTTACACACAGACTGTACACAGCTTCCTCAATAGGATTTTTTTTTTTCTCTTCTTCTTTAAGGATCAGACTTGACTGAGTGTTTCTGTGTTAAGCAGACAGTATATTTACACAAACGTGAACCACAGAAATAACGACACAGAAGAGCCACGGCAGGAGAGAGAGCCCCATGAAGACGGAAAAGACATTTCTCGACTGTCGAAACGTGCTTATCAATGTCTTAGAGGCAGTTTGAAGAATGTTCATCCAAGATTTATCTAAAAAAAAAAAAAAAAAAGTATGATTTAAGGATGTTAATTTGGCTTTTTAAGTCCGGTGATCAGTGTTTCCCCTTCTAATTTAATTCTGTAGCTTGGAAATAGTTCCCAAAGTTTTTGTTAAATTAATTGTTGTTTTCCCCAATATATTATACATTTGAGAAAATTCACTTATTCAAGTGATTTCTTGAGGATTTATGACTTCCGAAACCTCGTTTTTTCAATTAAATGTACTTTTTAACCTTTGTCTACAAAATATTTCAATTTTTATGGTTGTACCAATGAGTCAAACATCAAGAAGCTAATTTAGTGGCACAGATATTTTATAAAGTCAGACAACCATGAAAACTGAGCCAAATGATCAAGCTTCATGTAGATTTAGAAGAAAAGTATCCTCCGTTTTGGCTTCTTTTCGTGACGTTCCATTAGTGTAAATGAGAAAGAGTTCCGCTCCCCCATCCGCGGCCGCTCTGTGTCGGTTAATGGAATGGACTGAAGGAAAAACAAAAATAATAACATACCATAGCGTGGGAACGGGTGAGAATAGAATGAATTTAGTGACGATAACGTTACGAGCATTTTATAATTTCCATTTCAAACAGTTAAATACAAAAGATTGAATATACACTTAGAAAATATGTCATTCTCTGAAACCTCTGCTGCGGTTTTAGCGGGTTGGTGAAGAGTACCAGTCTGAGGGAATATGACGAAGCAGAAAAATAAAAAAGTACCATAATATTTAACGTGCAGATGCTGGTCCTTCATTCTGGACGGTTGAACATGCGGTGCTGGATTTTACAATGCAGTTTAGTCCTTTTATACATGTTTTTTTTTGTTGTTGTTGTTTTCTGCACATATAATCACATGGCGACCGTGTAATCCAATAGATGTATAAATAAATGCATGACAGAGGTTTCAGCTGAGTTGATTTCTGTAGCTTATGTTATGTACAGCAAAAAATAAAATATCACTATCTCTGCGCAAAAAAACAAAACAGTACCCCCCCCCCACATTGGCGCTGCCATTTTCTTTTTCTCTTATTCTACAGTGCTCAATAGAAACGGTTGCTGTTTTGGGGGGGGAACGAGTTGAACAGCAAACATTCAGGGATGCGGAGATACTACCATTGGTAAAGACCAATGTTACAGTCAAAACTGAACACAATCGATGTGTACTTTACTGGGAAACTACCATTTTCTGATTTTTTATTTTTTTTTCCCCCCCAAGAGTTTTCCCCACAGATCACGCCTCATGTCAATGAAGCTTTGATAAACTTAATATTGGCCCCTTTCTATCACCCCTTTGTAGCTCTGAGACGCGGGGCTGTTTGATATTAGTGTGGGGACGTTGTCTCAGAGGGCGAGACAACAGACGACAAAAAAGGTATTGTTTTCTCTCAGAAGTGCTACGGACAGGCACTGTAATGGATTTGCTCTTTTCTCTCGCTCTCTCTCTCTCTCTGTCTTTTTTTTCTCGGTCACCCAGGCAAGTGAGTTTCAAGAGTCCTGGACTGGTGATCATGGATGGGACGGAGTCGGGAGGGGGAGGGGAGGGGGGTGGCGGCAGTGGGTGAGGTGGCGGGGCGCGCCGGGATTCAGGGGTCGGTGGTGTTGATGGTGGTCTTGTCGCGGGACGTCAGGCCCCGGTACCAGCTGCAGTAGCCCTCCTTCTGCTGGATGCAGGCGTAGTGCCGGGACTGGTAGCCGGGGTAGCCGAAGTGGGACAGCATGTCCGTCCATAGACACTCGTTCTTGGAGGTGACGAAGCAGGGCAGGTAGTGGCACGGCTTGATCTGGAGGAGGGGGGGGGGGGAGAGACACGAGCCGAGATGAAGCCGCAGACTGGGTCGTAAACAAGTTTTAAACAGTTTGTATTTGTCGGCCGTCTGTTGGCGGTGAAGGCTGAACACAGGATTTTAAAGACCATTTAGGGTAAACCTGCTTGACGCTCCATTTCAATGAAACAGGAAATGGAAGATTAACTTGATGATTAGATCTAAATGATCCTGATGTGACACCAATGAAATCCACTGGATTTAGACAAAGCTGCTACTTTCTATTCTGATTTCCTTCTTGTTCATCTAATGCGATAAAACAAATAGTTTGGGGGATTACCGACTTTGGAGAGGAGGGTCAAATAAAAACATGATCAAATTTGGAGGGAAAATATTCACTGGAGTTCAGAGACTTTGCACATGTAGAACTTCTAATCCACTCTCTTGTATGTTTTGTTGGACTGGTTACCAAAAAACTGTTCTCCAATATGGCAAAGGGAACACGATAATTCATTGCTGCAAAAGCACGATTCCTAAATGAATGCATGATTTCATATAAAGTATTGTGATAAATCAAGTAGAGGATATTATTGTGATTTGACATTTGTTTTCCAACTTTCTTTCTCTTGCATTTAAGTTCAGTTTGTCTTTTGAGCTGTGGCGAAATTTGCTTTTCTGTTCTTAAAGACTTCCCTTAAAGTCGGCGAGAGCCATATTCCTTTGACTTCAATGACACTCCTGTGTAAAACTTTGGACAAAGACCAAAGCATGTTTAACTCAATGAGCAGCGATTATCAAGAAAGTACAAGAGATAAGAGCCTGGATCTTTAAAGTAGACTCTTCAACTATCTAAAATAGAAATGAGGAACATGGTGTAACGTCTATATAATCGTCTAGTAATTGTCTTCAATTAAAACTTCTTCAGTGAATGACTGAAAGCACAAACTGATCAGGTGTAAAAAAAAAAAAAAAAGACAGCTTTTTAAATCATTAACAAAAACACCCAGGCGTTCCGTTTTGTGCTTTAGATGGCCTCTCTAAAGCGCCGCACTTTCCCCCCCCCCCCAGTTTCTTTAAGGGTTCAATTAGGTTGCTCTCAGCCTCCGCCGTGCGTCACTCCTCCAGGTGCTCGCACACACACAAAAAAAAAACGCATCTTCAAAAACCCGTCATGATGAACGTCGACAGGAAGGTTCACAAAACCACTCAGAGGTGGCGAACGAAAAAAAAAAAAACCTCTCGCGTTCGGCGACGGCAAAACTGAGTCATCCTCCATGAAGAGCTGCACTTATCTGGATGTGAATGCGGCGGATTCAATGAGCACGTTAAAGGGGCTCACTTCGCGTTTCGGCTGTTTTTGTCCGTCCGGGCCCGCAGATCCAGTCCTCCGCGGTTCGGAGGCTTGTTGGAGTGCTCCGATCGACCCGCGGGGAATAATTCTCCCAACTCCCTGCTATTCACTGGAGTAAATCATCGTCCGCGAAGGAACGCGAGTGTGTTGAGGATCGCGTCGTTTATGCCCTTCACGCTTACGCGCTCAAGATTTTGGCGCCTCGGTTGATCGATGGCTTTTCCTCTGGGCCGTTCGCCATTGGCGCCGTTTACAGGTTCTGGTTCTCTCTGCTAATCCACTTATGCTGATAGCGGCCGATGGCGTTAGCAGATGTCCCGAACGCTGCCGTACAGTAGGACGTTTTACGAGGCGGGGACAGCAGCTGCACTGCGGCGAACTCCATATTCAAGTCGTACGAAATGAGGAATGACGACTTGAACGTCGTCCAAACCTGTTACTTAATAGCGCCCAGTGATGGTAGTAAAAGTTGTTTAGTCGCTGCTAAATATCCCCGATGTATGAGAGTGGGGAAAAATCACCTCGTAATTCAATCTTTATTTTAAAAAACCCCACAAACTATCGACTCCTTGGCTTGCAGTCATGGAAGAGGAGCCTTATTTGACCCTTTGCACCGTGAATAAGTAGTTCCATTCTGGGCTTGGTGTATGTTTTTGGTGTGGTTTTTTTTGTTGTTGTGAAAAAAGAGGAGCAGCTTTCTGCAGGTTTCCACTCACCCTGCAGTTGCAGCCCAGTTGGTACCGGTGGTTGATGCCTTTCTTCTGGGCCAGCGACAGGCGCTCCCACCGCTCGTTGAAGTTGCAGAGTCCGGTGTAAACCTTGCCGTCGTACACGCGCCCTGTGAGACGCAAGGAATGAAGGGGATCAGTCACAATATGCATCTATAAGCTGTTATTTGTTGTTTTGAGTGCCATTTGAACACTACAGGTAATGGAATTCTATTAATGGCCAACAGATTAGAGCTGCTCTGTCAGTTAGACAGATGATGTGCAATAATGTTACGATAAACACTTACGCAGATGATGTTGATGTCTATGTTGGGGTTTTTACTCTGAGCAAACAATGCTCTTTCTCTTGCTCCAAATTTACATTCAGCTGTGTGGGCTGTTGTTTGAGGGTTTATCTTGTTGTTTTTTTTACACCTGCAGTGATTTAGAAGTGGTTTGTTGAATTGCTTTATTTTAGTTATGCGGAGGTGAGCGCATAGCTTTCACGTAGAGTTTGCGTTTGGAGTATAAATTAGAGTTCACGCAGGAGTGAAGCGGAGCGCGTTCAAAAGGCCGTAGCAGCGGGTGGATTCTACAACTCCCATTTCAACATTGACACCCATTCTATCAAATGAAATGGACAAGTCCTGTTTTTGTTTTCTTTTTAAATTGTCGGAACGTGAGACACAAACTTGCTCCAACCCCTAAAGAATGTAAAGTTTTAGTTGCACCTGCAAGCACGAAAACTTGAAAATAGCCATTTTAATTAACATCTCATGAGTTCGGCAGGATGACGCCTACTAAAATAAAACACAGTGGCACACAACATTCCATGTAGTTTTTTGTTGTTGTTGTTGTTGTTGTTTTTAGACCACACACTGTAGATGAGAGCATCCTCTAAAATGCAAACCCTTAAGAAAGCCACTGGGCCACTAATCAAGACGTCACGGGGAGTCACTTGATCAGTGCTGCGCCGAAAGTAATACGGCGCGACACGCTCATGCCACGAATGCGCGCATGCTCTTTCATTATTCATCTAATTTCATAATCCTCCCCATGTAACACGGGACGCTGCCAACGCGCCGTTCCGGCAGGCCGCCGTGTTTATGTATGGTAAGACAATCCCTTACCTTGAGCCCATTTTAAACCGACGCCCCCATTTCTGAATACCCCGAAGGTCAAGCAGACGTCTATTTTAGGCCCAGAGTCATTTGCGGCTCGCCGACCCCCCCCCCCCTGGGACAGGTGCACGTCTACGGCCCTCAAGAACATCCCGGTTTGTGACTCCTCTATAGTGTTGTCACCACGTGGGAATTTGGCAGCTCACTAGTATGTCCGAGACCTCCCTCCGGACCTCCCCCTCTGCCGGCATCCGCTCGTTGAGATTACTGGAGTCACTCACAGGCTTATTACATGGTGTTGAGTGTGTGACATGCGCCTAGAATACTAATCGTGGGGGGGGGTGAGGCACTCCGGGCTTGATCAAAGCGGGTTCGGGCGGCTCATCTCGCCGTCCAAATTGCCCCTAATGCGTTCCCGATCATATTCAGGACTTATTATAGACGCCCTGACAGCAGCGAAACACACTGGTGATGTCACTCGCGCCCCGAAACGAGGGTAAACATAGCCCGCCGGTGCCTGGCAACGCCAGCGCCTCGTTGGCATGCGCCGCCCGGTGGGAGTTACAGTATTTACAGATCGGGACTTAGCGACAGCTATATACACCAAACGCCGCGGGGTCCAAGGTAAACTGCGCCTCCGTTGGAAATGGCAACTCGTAAAATGCCCGTGGTGGAAAACGCCGGTCGCTTCCTGTTGGCTAATTGCAAGTTGTTGTGCGAGAGACGAGAAACGTCGGTTTTCTGCTCAGAGAAGTCGACGGGGAGCGAGTGCAGAGGCTCCTGCCTCGACTGCACAGTGGCAAACGGCATGTTATAAATAGTGGGAAAGTTCGTGTCACAGGACAAATGAAGACGTCTCTCGGGGGAAGGAGGAGGAGGAGGAGGAGGGGGGGGGGGGGGGGGGGGTCATTTCCACCAAACAAACTTGGACTCGGAGAGGCCTCCGACAGGGAACAAGGGCAGAATCCTGACAACATCTCTATGGTGGAAATGGATTTGATTTTCTAAGTCATTTTAACAGATTGCTGTGGAATAAGAAATGATTTTCGGGGATGAACCGACATCACTTTTAGTTTCTTACCCATACCGAGTACTCGAGCCTAATTTATACTCCATACGTAAATGATATGCAAAGGCTATGTTACCACCTCCACTCTGTGTAGCAGTCATAATCATGTGTAGCATCAGTGGTGGAACTGCAATCCATCCCGGTCATCTGGAATGTCCGCGTACTCGGCATTGTTTTTTTTTACAAAAATAAACAGCACCCACCAGTGGGCCAACATGAAAACTAGATAATTTTCAGTGTTTGCGTGTAAATATTTTCAAAACGTCACTCAAACGCAAAGCCTTTCTTCAACGGAAATATGTTTTCATTATTTAACTCATTTAAACAATTCTCAACTATGTTCAAATTTGTCAGACGTGTTAGCTTTCAATGGCGCCTGCAAACGTTTACAGGTTTTACCTGTAAAGTCAAACGGGGGCAGATTACTAATTAATTTAAATTATGCGATTGTACGTCAAGGATTCAGCATAAGTAGTTTCTTTCTTTCTTTTTTTTTTTTTTATATATTTTGCGTAAAGCTCCTAAATGGGCACGGAGGAAGAGTCATAAATCAGTGAGGCTGCTCACCTGTGATCAGGTACTGGTACTTGTTGATGTCGAACTTGACGCCGCACAGACTCTCCGAGGCGTCCGTGTAAATGTGCTGCACATGCTGGATTTTGTCGAATCCTTTGTACATCTGTGGGACACAAGAGAAAGAAGTTTAGTGAACAAAAAAAAACAAAAAACGTATTAAAAAAATCTCAGCGTGGAAGCACTCGCTGCAACCTCTTCTCAGAAATAACCGTGGATAAAAAGAACGCGCTGGCTTTATCAGATGGCACTTCCTCAGAAATGCCTCGAGGGAGAAGTATCGGGCTCCGCTCTTAACTAAATCACAGATAACATGGTTACGTTGCGTAATAGGTTTTGAGGCTGTTGTGGCGCTGGACATTAGCTCAATTCACTCATAGCAGGTATGTGGAGCTTGGAGCCGATGTTTTCTTCTTCTCAGAACTGTGTTTGGGTTTTCTTTTTTTACCCCCACCACCCCCCCCCCCCCCCCCCCCCCAAGTGTAATTTATTTGTCTGGGAACAACAGGAAATCCCTGTTTAGACGTGTCGCTCCCAGAACAAACCATTACTTAAGCCAGAAACACTGAAGCTTTGGGAAAGCCAAAGGCATGCGTCTCACAGGACTTGTTGAAATTTTGGAGGGAATTCTTTCGGAAAAGGAAAAGCACAAACTGTAATACAAATAAAATAACTCGAGGAAAGTGCAAAGGCCACATCTAATTCCAGAGGATAATCCTTTCGGCGCTTCAACGAGAGGCCACTTAAAGCTTTTGTTCCAAACTGTGGATGCGGTTGTGCGACTCTGATGAAATGTTTACACTCGGAGCGAGGAGGAGTTTGGTGCAACGCTTGTAAGCTCGCTAATCCTCCGGCCTGGCTCCTGTCTGAGCAGCGGGCCCATGTCCGCATCTGTCGGAAATATGCAGCATTATGTAAGAATATAGAGGAAGTGAAGAGCAGGCTTTCGGGATAAATATCTCCGAACTGCTTTTCAGATATTGCAGAGCAGCTGAGGGGGCGGAGAGACGTCGGCGTGACCGAACAGCCTCTTTAGTGTCAGTTAGATTTATAACGGTCCAAAGAAAAAAACGGAACAATAATGAAGGGGCAGGTTAAAAAAAATAAAAAAATTGTGAGTTTGCATGATAGCTCTGTGTACTAGTTTATTCCCAAAATCATGTGTAAGAGCTCATTTTAGTTTAGGGGTCACATAGTCAAATTTCATCGAAATGGTGCCTTAATATCCTTTAGATTTAAATATTAAAATTATTCTTCATTGTGGTTCAGAGTATACATGATGTATACATGATGTATAGTATGCAAAACAATTACACAAGTATACAAAACAATCCGGCAAAGAAAAGACTATAATCTCAACATTTGGCTCATTCTAATGATTTTATGCTTTAAAATAGTCAAATGTCCAACTAAAACCAAAAGGGATTGCATCATGCACGTTTTTACAAAATCATGGCTTTGAGGCTAATGCTAGTTTACAGGCGTCTCATGACTGAAACATAAGGCTCCAATCCGGCCAAACCACCAAGCAAATTGTACAAATTTCGAAGAAAATTATTTATTTATTAACAGATTTCTTGAGATATCAGTGACTTTGGTTTCACAGGTCTTATGTTTGACACCCCGGCGTTAGCGGTATAATCGGTGCCTCTAAATTGTTCACGGCCATGAATGAATGAATGAGTGTCTCTTTCTCTCTGTCTGAAGTTGATTTAAGCCGTCAAGAAGATAAATGGTTGATTGGATGGATAAAGAAGTTGCAAAGTGAGCAAAACATTGCGATCAATAACTGATTTATTACACCTCGTGTGGTTGAAGTCGACCTCGTTGTGGATTAACGGATTAAGTAATTGAATTGAGAATGCCAAGGCTTTCTTAATGATTTGTCTCTTTTCACTTTTCCTTCATTTAAATTCTTTATATCCAACAACCTATCATGTTTACTAATTCAGGTGTAAACTGGTCACATATGCACACATTTTCATATGTATACGGTTTCCATTTTTGGGCAGCATTTTGTTACATTAGCAGTACTATACAAATATAGATTCATTATTTAAATGATTATGTATCATCCGCTCATATTAGTCTGCAATAATATCAGAGTTTAGCTTCGCTGAAATCCTGACGTCTGAGTAGATAAGAGTGGTGGACCGGACCAGTAAAATAGAGCCCGAATAACCTTAAAAATTTAACTTTTGTAAGTTTTTTTTGTTGTGCTGCAGAGTATACATAATGCAAATGTCTATATTTTCACAAAAAACAAACTGTTACGACTGAAAATTACTCCAATCTCAACAAAAAGCCAATTTCAATGAAACGGTCTGCTGCTAAATACAATGAAATGTCAAAAGCACTATAGCTGTTTTTACAGTTTCGGATTCGGCTTCTCTCACCTTCATTTGCTTGACCGTGTAGCGCATTGTTCCAAAAGGTCCGTCCCTCAGAAGCTTCTTGCCCACCACTTTAGCGCGAATCACTGCGGAGGAGAGAAAAAAGAAAAAGAGAGATGGTCACATTCCTCTTGAGCCTTCATTTCCGATCCATCAAACAACGCTCTCCCTCAGCCAGTAGGACGCATTAGTAAACACCATTTCAGAACCAGGTTGGCACCGCACTTAATCCGTTTATCCGATTTTCTGCATTTTCACCGTTTGGCAAGGAGGCCACAGGAGAGAAAAAAACCACCAGAGACTTTTGAGTTTGATACCGAAATTGGAGTTTAAATAAAAGAATAATAAAAAAAAAAGCCTAAATCTGCTTGTGACGACCAGAAACGTGATCGCATATGCATTTTTTTAAGCCTCCGTTTGTGTCGATGTAGCGCTCAGATAATCGCAGTAGGAATGCGACTCCCCCCCCGAGCTGATTCATGGCGATTAAAGCCAACACCATAACACAGTCACGTGTGTGTCTGTTTAAACAGGCGTCTCTCTGTACGGTGGACCAGGGCTCCAGGAGATCTTATCGGGAGCCTCGCGTAAACGTCGGCGAGGCGAGAAAACTCGCGATTTATTTGCTTTCACTCCTCCCGTCGGGAGCGAGGGGGCTCATTGTGAGCGCGGAGCGCAGTCGTAACCCGGGCCTGCGGGCCCTGCATAACCTCCGGAGAGGTTCACCTGCTGCCCAGAGCCCGGCGGGCCGCCAGACACAACCAACACTGGCCGTGTTTGTTATCTTCTCCCCGTGGAATTTCCTCGCCACATTCTTCAGGGGCTCACCCACCCAGAGCTTTTTATCCCTTTTTACTGGTGAAAAATGAGTCATGTGGCATCTTCAGTCAGGTCTGTAGCCGTCCCACAAAAAAGGACAGTGGGGCTAAAAATACAGGTCAAACAGGAAGCAGATGCGGCGCGGCCACCCAAAAAGCGGCGGCCGCACATTTATTTTGGACACGGCGTCCCCCGATTTGAACTGGGAGTTTTATATAAATGCCTCGGAACATTTTATTTCAGTCCAGGAGAGCGATGAGGGGAAAATATTTCAAGCTTATTTGGGATGTACGGGACTTTTAGGCCT
This sequence comes from Blennius ocellaris, assembly GCF_963422515.1. NCBI lineage: Eukaryota > Metazoa > Chordata > Actinopteri > Blenniiformes > Blenniidae > Blennius > Blennius ocellaris. Next base: position 5,693,620 of record NC_137671.1, on the reverse strand, counting down.
CGTTTACACAACATTTCAAGTGAAGACGCAGTGTTCTTGCATTTTCATTTGCGTCTGTTTACGCTGAAAACGATGTCGTTTTCATGTTCAGCCACGAGTGGGAGCCATTTTTTTTGTAATGACACTCGTACGCAGAGAACAATATGCTATAAACATCAACAATAGCAAGTACACAGACGTTGATATGGGCAGACGACTAAGTTGGATTGTTACGGAGACTCAACTATAAAACTACAAAGTCCCAGGAGAATATGGACTGGAGGCAAACGTAGTTGTTACTGTCCAGTTACTCGAACATGTGCCGATCTATTTACTACAAGCGCAGCAGCAGCTTTTCAGCAAAGGTGCATTTTCCACCCGTTTTCAAGAACTTGCGTCTTCAAGTCGCATCCAGTCAGGATTAAGCGTAACATTTTCAGTGGAAACTAAGTCCTCCAAAAGCAAATGTTGGGATTTCAGTTTTCCAAACAGTATCTATTTATAGGGTAGATTTTCTCAGATAACGGGTAAGCTTGCATTTTTTTCACAATTTACAGAAATTTGAAAGATGTATAATCACATTTACTCCAATGACAATGGTGCTTTTAATATTGTCAGTTTGTTTTTTCTTGAACACTTAGATATAAAATCGACCCCACCTGGGAACATTTCTCTCACGCTGGAATCATTCGTTTAAGAATCGTTTTCCCGCTTTTAAAGGCATCTGCAGCCTTTTATACGTCGAAACCTCAGATGTCGCTTTAGATCTCGGCTCCAGGCGGTTGGAGCTCGTATCAGAGTGGAGATGAAGTATGCGTTTGAATAATCCGGGTTCTACCTGTCATTCATAACATTTTCACGTCAAAGAGCCTCTTGGTCAATTTTCCTTTGCAACTTCAAACAAATTGCGTGGAAGCTTTTAAAGTGCATTCCAAATGGCGTCGTGCCTCCTCTGCAGAGCTCCGAGGGGCTTTTGTCCCGAACCTCCAGCGCTGTGCCGTCACTCACTAAACGTACCGAAGAAAGAACAAAACCCGCCACGGCGAGCTCGGGTCATCTCAGTCCTTTCAGCCTGAATAAATAGGTTCCCCCGCCTGCCCTCCGCTTTTCAACCCCTCACAAGGAGCGTGTCGCAGAACATTTGATCCATTAATCTGTCAACCCTTCTGATACGAACCCGGGAGAGCAATTACGACCGCTGCTAAACGCACCCAAATGCCGTTTGACAGACCCTCGCCGCTGCAATTACAGCAGGAGGGCGGCTCCATTACGCAGGAATGTGCGGATACAAGGAAATACACTGCCGCCGTTCTTTTCAAGCCTCACCCCGAGGAGCCCACTTTCAACCCCCCCGGTGGCGTTCGAAGGGCCAAGGGGGGAGTCGGTTCAACACCCAGATAGGAGCCTCCTTGTTGGCCCACTAATTGGCCAGTGATGGTGGCATCACCCGGAGGACTGTGTGAAAAGCCTCAGCTGCTTCTTAGATGGGAGGATCCGCGTCACCCCACCCACCCCGGCAGTGACCTCCCGACCTCCGCTGCACTCGGCAGTTATATTTACGTACAACCGCACTCCCGCCCGCTGGCGTCCAAGAAGTCTTCCTCACAAAGTGTTTGTTTAACCCACTTTCAAGGTGTGAGCTCGCGTCGATTTGGCTTAACTGGAAACCGTGTCGTTGACGGCCTGAAGTTGAACCGCATAGAAACGTCTGTAGATGCTTAATATAGCTGAACAACTCCATTCAACATGCCAGATTTGGTTAATATGTCAACAGTTTTGAGTTTTCTGTGAATTTGTGTTTCGTAGCAAGTAAGCAGGGTCTTCTACTTCTCTTCAAACAATCGGCAGCGGAACCTCCAGGTCAGGAATAAAATCACAAATGAATCCATGAGAGGGCGTCTTCAACCTCAAAAAAGCCAATTTTCTGTGAAGGTTAAGGGTACCGGAGGGGTGACCTGAAGCAGGTTATGGCTCAGCGGTGAAACATAGTTGAGCTCGAAGTATCTGTCAGCCTCTCTAAACTGAAATCTATGTCTCCTTCTTACTCTGCTAAACATGTGGAATTACAGCCCAGCACTGTGACGCACAAGGATTCATCTTCTGCAGAGGATCTGACACACATTTTCAAGAGTGGGAGGCTTTTTTTTTTTTCTCGTGATAAGAGAGGTAACTAGGGTTTGACAGAAAAGGAAGAGGAAGAATCCATTTCTCACTCTGTATCTCTCACCCCGAAGCAGGAGATTACACAAGCGTCAATGCAAATGCTCGATCTTAAGGTGAGCATGTAATTTATTTCAGCCTACGTACAATGTGGCAAACTGCAGGCATGGGGAGAGCGGGGTTGCTTGTGAGTGTGTGTGTGTGTGTGAGAGAGAGAGCGAGAGAAATAGAAAGCAAAGCAGCAGACCGGTGACTGTGATTTTAGTATGCAGAATGTTGTCCAGGCTTGAGGAGGCGAGTGGGAGGACGAGGAATTCTCAGGATGACACACTACCACGCTCAAAAATAAACACTGAAACTGGATCTGTGCTGCAGGACCCGGGCGTCGGATGGAAAACACCGGAGTAGAAAGCTCGCAACGTCCACCACGGGGCAACACTGTGAATAACGGCAGGCGGTGTCGTGCGTGCAGCTAATCACCATCACGTAATCCCTATTATGCAACTTTCCCGAAAGGCTACTACTGCGCATGCACGACACGGCAGTAGTAAGTAGTTGTTTTGCACATGCACGAGTCGAAGGACAATAACAATGGCGTCCATATTCTCCTGGGATTTTGTCGTCTATTTAAACTAAACAAGCAAAACTTTTCTGAAACAAAAATGCAAAAACAAAAGTGTAAATGGGGCCCAAGGTGGTGTTCCAACAGTTACTGTTTCAATGAACTCCTGTTTCTTCAGTAAAAGGGCCTCTATTCACAGTATCTGTGATGCGTTGGCATCAGAATTTTGTGGCTTTTAGTTCCTAAAACGTCCAGATTATAAAGCATCTTCCTCTAACTGATGTTGGGCCGGATTGTGCCGGCAGCTCAGCTGATGCGTCCCAGTAAAACTCCCAGGCTCCTCTGGGATCACGCCATGGGAAACGTTCAACCCAACCGGCTGTTTTTAAATGCTACTGTCAGGCTAGCAGACCTCAAAAATGCTACTTGTCTCCACGGAAATTGGTGCCTTTTCGTGGGCTTTGGCCTCGGTATTTAAAGCTTCACAGAGGAGCCGTCGCTGCCTCTTTTCTCTAAATGAGGGCGTATCCCAGAGAACTCTGGCGAACACCTGAAGCAGCTCACCTGACCTGACATTATCCCAGCGTACCTGCTTTGCATTGGCCTCTTTTACATGTTTATAGCTCCGACTCATGCGCTACAGTGGGTCACTGCCCTTTAGATTTTCTGGGTAGGCTTGTTGGACAAACCGTTCTGAATCAGGAAAATAAATGAAAATCCACCTGCAAGGTTAATGAAGGTCACCGAGTCAAAGTGTCTAAACGTCACCAATGCAGAGTTATTGGTAATGGCCCTTTCATGAGTGTTGAGCTGTGTGAAACTGAACCTCGTAGAAGCAGTACGTCATCAAACCAGAGGCGGTGCTGGGCCGGACATTTGATACGCGTGTCTCAGAGGACGGATGTCCCAAACTGGTACGGAATTCAGACCTTATCATCTCCTCATAATTTAAACTCACTCTCAGGAAAACTGTGGCTATCTGATCACATAAAGCATCTCCTATCAGGAGTCCGGGCTTCGGTTATCGCCTCTCGCCTGCTGACCTCTGGAATGAGGAGGACAGGGGGACAAGATCAGCCCTTGGAAGGAGGAGTGATGTAACCAAACGCTACATAACTCCGAGCAGGGAACGTGCTGGTACATAGGATCACGCCGCCACACGGCCCCGGGCCACTCATCGCCCTAAACCTTACTCCGCTGCGCTTATTGACAAATCTCCCACAGCGGGGTCGAGTCAGTGGCTTTCTGTGGCCTGATTCCCAAACTCGGCATAAACAACATATCACGCTAATCCTCGGCAGCTAACCTGGTTCTCAGCGCGAGTGTGTAAAGGTCCGTTCCCCTCACCTCGGAGCGCTCTGGAGCGAGCGGCGTCACCAAGTGATATTAAATTTCAGGGTCAAAGCCGGGCCTCTAATCTCGCTTTGGAAAAACAAGCGCCGCTCGCTCCGGCGGCGGGGGTCGGTGCTCAGGTAGCAGGTTTCACTGACCAACGTGATGAGATCGGAGCCAGAAACCAAAAGCATCGGTTCTCAGAACGCCTTCATGCTCTTAAAAACATTTCAATGTAGATCTTGTCAAGTGAAGAAAGGCACACTGCAATAACCCAATTTCCAACTCTTTAGCCTAATTGTGATTCATCCAGTGGAGTGCCTGCGGGTGATTATGGGTCAGGGCCAAGAAAACAAGAGCAAAATGCTTTGAACTCCACCGCGGGTCTTAAATTGGGAAGATTCGTGCCTTTGATGTAGACGGTGAGAGTTACAGGGCTTTCTCCCTTGTTGCATTAGCATTTCAACACCGTGTGCCATTGTTTTCCACAATTCCCCGGTTCCCCGATTGAAAGCACAAGCGTGGCTTTTAGGCTCAGCTGAGAGAAAATAATTCAGTCTTTGGGTGAAACTCGACATGATTGACTGTCTGTTTTGCAGAAAACTCGACCAAAGTCACTCAATGATACTCAACCTCTCTGTGCATCAAACCAGCGCTTCACAAGGAGCGGGACCTGAGAGAGACCGCAAGCATTCAAAGAACACTTCAAACTTAGCCAGGACCTTGAAAAAGGGATTTGCAAGCGCCCACAACTGATCACTACCCCCCCCCCCATTGAAATCAGTCCCAGATTCTCCGTTGGAAAGCCGGAGAACTCGGCCAAAATCATGAATGATCTGAGGATCTGAGGAACTGTGAGGTATTGCATGTTTTTGTAGAGGAGACATTTTTAGCCGCTCCAACCAGGTCACTTGGCCCAAGATGCCTCAACAGGCGTAATGACCAGGGGTTACCAAAGTGCAACAGTTGTGTGTGTGTGTGTGTGTGTGTGTGTGTGTGTGTGTGTGTGTGTGTGTGTGTGTGTGTGTGTGTGTGTGTGTGTGTGTGTGTGTGTGTGTGTGTGTGTGTGTGTGTGTGTGTGTGTGTGTGTGTGTGTGTGTGTGTGTGTGCGCACTGGCCATTTTGGGCCTGCAATCCCAAAGTAACTGTATCCTATTTCATCAACCTTCTCTATTAAAAAACTCAGGTCCTCAAAAGCTTAAAATTAACCTACACTGCATTGGATTTACCAAAGCAAAGAGACTAAAACCTTCGAGGACACGCTGGCCGTGTCCAAATTTGGGCAAAGATTCCTCCTTTTGGTTTTTGGTTTTTTTGACAACCGCAAAAAGCTGCAGAGTGGTTATGACACACATGAGTCTTGAAAAGAGAAAATGCAAATGAGGCAACATCTCAGAAGCAACATCGTGTCAACACTGTTGTTCGACAGAGAAGAGTGGAAAGATTGTCCATGTTTAGATAATTTAACGGTCCTACTATTAAAATCTCAGTATTTGATACTCTTATTTGTCTGTAGTAAACATCAAGCCACCAACAGTAGTTAGCATAGCATACAGATTAAAAATTGAACAAACAAAAGTCATGCATGAGCTATGCTAAAGCTCTCCAAATAAGCATGCTAAATCTCGTTTTATTCACAACAAAGGTCAAAGCAGGACGAGCTTAACATCAGTCAACAACCTATTTTTTTTTTTTTTTTTTTAAATGGAATCCAAATCCTGAAAAGTGAAGCTGGATATGAGGTAGAATCTGTTCACGATTAACTGGTAACCCGCCAACAAAAGACGTGCAGGGCATCTCATAAGGCCTCCAATCCAACATGTTGCATCTCGTTTAACCTCTAAAGGTCAAACGTAGCCAGGCTGTGCACAAGTCAAGCCCGGCGTAATTCAACAAAGAATTATGGTTCTCCACAGTATTTCTCAAGAATACAATGAAACTTCTCAGGATAGATATCTTTTTTTGGGCCATGTGCCCAAAACAAAGCATCAAATCTGAACAGATTTGATTGTGATTTTGCAACAACACATGTTACGTCATCACTATCGGCCTCTCGCGGTGAGCAGTGGTAAGGCAGTGTCATTAAATGTGACGTCAGGTTTGTGTGTACAGTGTCTTGGGGGGGGGGGGGGGCGCTTCCCTCCACAGGAGGAGTGAGAGTCCATGCATGCACGCATGGCAGGAGGGCGTTTCAGTGTGTGTGTGCTCAGCTTCGACTGAGAGATTGTTTGATTGTGTGTGTTGACGTTTTGCGGTCAAATGATACACAAAAGAAATCTCTGCTTAAAAATAATACCACACCACCTGCAAACCCCTAAATAAAACACACGCTCCCCTCCACAGGTCCCAGAAGCCTCAGGTTTTAGCCAGTGTTTTCCAAAAACGGTCTCATAAAGACCCCGAGTTAATATTATTATGGGGAGTTGGAGAAGCAGGCGCAGCAGCAACATGCTGCATAAACTCAGCGGAGGCCAGGCTGTTGGAACACTGAAATACCAGAGCATGCACACAAATAAGCGGGATTTTGAAATATGCACGCTGGCTGTGGGTCTCATTATCAACTGGTGCCGGTTCGCAGGCCTCAAACGGAGTTCGTGGAAGCACAGAACTGCATATTTGAAACTGGAAGTCGATCCTAAAATGGACACACAAAAAAAAAACCCAAACTGCATCCATTGATATTCTATCCTGCTGATACCAGGTCGAAGCACACAAAATCCAGAATTCCCCCAGGGATCTTCTGCTGTGAGGCGAAACAGTAGCCACCAACGCACAAAAACTAACAATTTGCTCGATATTACGCGCAACAATTTCCATACAATCTATCTCCAGCAATCTGAGACACTGAGTCAGGAGGATAATGATGAGTTTGAAGCAGATCACTTTCCTCGTGTATTAATTGCGCATGATGCACCGTGTTGATGTCCTCGGGTGACCCAAAACAAAATAGACCCACGTCTTCTACGTTACAGGACGTATAGCTTATAAATAAGTAGTGATCGCTTGCCGGAGGGAGACGCGGTATGTAGTTGAGAAGCCGCGTCCTTGCGGGTTTAAAATCCTGCTCAATACGCTCATAAAGAAATAAAAATTAATTAATGAATTAAACGATTGCCTTTATAATGAGTGATCGTCTCTGTGGGAGCGTTGGCTCACCTATGTCGGAGTTGCAGAATGCGTCCTGCGGGTGCGTCAGGGCGCATGAGCAGCCCTCCGTCAGCTGGTGAACCTGCAGGCTGCTGAAGACGAACAGCAGGCTGATCAGGTGCTGGTACCACGGCTGCATTTCTCCCAAAACTTTCCCACCACACGGCTCTGGAATAAAGTGATCTGGGTTTCCGCTGCGTCTTGCAGTTCAGTGCCGAAAGACTCTGTGCGTAAAAGAAGAACAAAAAAAAAAACCCCTCCAAGTGTCGCTGCTGCTGCCGATCGCTGTTGCTTCTCTCCTCCGTTTGAGCGTGTCTGTCTCTCGTGTCCCGGACAGGCGCACAGCCGTACATATAGCGCGCCCGGGACCACGTTCACGCCCCCCCCTCCCCTCCCACCCCCTCCCACCCTCCACCTCTGCAGCTCGCGGCAGCAGCGGCCAATCAGGCGTCGTCAGCAAACGGAGACGCGATGACACACTGGAACTTTCAGTGCGCTTCATCTTAATTTTCCCCAGAAGGACCAAATAAAACAGCGCAGACACGAGTTGTAGGATATGAGCTGCCTGGATGAGAGAGGGGGGAAAAAAGAGAGCATGAAAAAAAAAAAAAGTTCTTATTCACAAGAATACACGAGGAAAAGGACATGATTTCCCCAAGTTGGAAAAATAACACGGGAGTCAGTTTGTCTGGAGCTATAGTCAAAATAATGTGTTCAAACTACGACTCACAGGCTGCAGATTGTACTAATATTATGTAAATACCTTGTTGTTACCTGCAAAAAACAAAAAAGATCGGTACCCCCATTATAAGATAAAAACAGTTTGAGAAGACTTATTTTCAGCAAATCTTGATATAAGATTTTTAATCTAGATTGAACATTGTACTGTAAAATCAAGGATTGAAAATAAGTAAACCAAAAAAAATAAACAACTTTTAAAACAAACCAAATAATCAAATAATGCAAGTCAAATAATGTACCAGATAACTCGCAGTGTACCACTAGGTGGAGCTTGAATTGGACGGCTTAGGTCAAAATGTGGATGCTAGAAATGTTTGGGATTTCAATTCTTTATAATAGAAGATGAATTAAATGATTTGCTAACCTAAGATCAGGGATGTCAAAGAAATATGTAGCCACATACAGTCCAAAGTCACCTTGAGTGGGCCGCATAGCGAAGTAGTGCCATAATAACCTTAAAATTTGAACTCTAAAAGTCCCATATTGAATTCTCTTTTTAATGGTTTTCTGACAGTCATATGTCACAAGCAATGGTAATTTTCTATATTATTTTGAATATTTAATGGCATGAAATCATTGTTATATGTTGTCATATAAACAGAATCTGAGAAAGTTTCAGGTTTGAAATCATCCAAAGATGATTTAAGTAGTTTGATTCTTGATTTTGATTATTTTCTACTAATGTAATCAGTTCTGATTTGTAAAACACGACACCCAGTAAATCCACAACATGGGACAAAATTAGGAATTGATGATGAGTGAATTGTTTTGTGCCGAGTTCTGGATAAAAACGAGTCACTTTCCTTCCTCCGTCCTCTTTAGTACTTTTTTTTATAAAGACATCTCCCATTTTGTTCATTTATCACCGAGTGTGTCACTGAGTCATCTCCTGACGCCCCCTTTAATACTTTCGTCATACCAAATACAATCTGCAGCAAACGCCTGGCAACCGCGTGAAAGTTTACCCTGCAAAAAAAAAAAAAAAAAAGGTGAAATCATTAGATGTGAAGTGACACAAGCTTGAAAGCAGGTTTTGTGTTTCGTCTCCTCTAATGATGAATCACTGAGCATAACGGCTCCGGGTACCTGTGGCTGCCCCGGTCACTCTGAACAGGTTTGACTGGAGCTCCTGGCACAATCGGCCAGATTAGCCAATTCAACCTTCTTTTCTCTCTTCCGTGTTGCGTTATCGCTGCGGGAGCTTATCTGCCGAGAGAGCGAGGGAGCTTTGTTAGGAGTCGACGGCACCCGCCGTTATATAAGCAAGCCAGAAATAATCAAGTTGGGGAACTCTGACCCTAAACGCACCTTCATTAGCACTTATCTGAGTCTGAAGAGGCCGCCGGCCAGATTGCAGATATTATGTTATGCTTAGCACGGCGTTGATAAGCTTGTGTATGAAATTTAGGTTCAAAAAGTGACTTTCGTTTCGTAACAACCAGATGACGTGACTGCTTTGCTTGAACACATTTCAAGCAAAGCAACTGAATAGGACGACTTTGTCAGAGCTTAGTAGGTCGAAAGAGAGTCAATTTAAAGTTATCAGCTATCTGGGTTCTCTAAAATAACTTAAAAAATTTGAAAGAAAACAAGTTTTACCTCTTTTTTTAAGTTGTTCCGACAAATACAGTTTCTAATCGAGTGTATATTTGTATTTAAATACTTTGCGGAAGCTTTTGAGAACGACAAATAAAAAGTAACTGGTTAAATTAATTTGCCGTTTCAATGACGCTTTCAAATGAAAACAAATCTTTCGCAGCGTTTTGGGCGTCCGTTTACATGACAACGGTGCTCGTAGCCACTTGAAAACACAACTTTTTGAAAACTGCTCTTAATGTGGATGTTTCTGGAAAAACGCCAAACCAGTTTCCATGGAAAGCAGGGAAAGTGCAACTTTTTGAAAACGGCTCCCAAGGTGGAGATTTATGTAAATACTTATACCTTCCCCATGCAGACGGGAGAAAAACAAATGTTTTCCAAAGCTACTCACCATTGTTGATGTCTACAGCACATCGTTCTCTGTGCGCATGTTTGTTTGTGTTACAAAAACAACCAAAAGACTTGTCGCCTGGCATTTCTTGTGTTTTACGAAAACGCTAAAATGATCCATTTTCACTTGAAACGTTGTGTAAGCGAGGCCTTAGGAACGCAACTTTTGCTGTACTATTAATGCATTCAAGCCTAATAAATATATAATTGGGTTCGTTGTGATAACATGCAGTTTGTTGTATCATTGTTCATGTGACATTAAATGTTTTTGGGCTGTAGTTGTTGTGACGTAGTTGAGGTTCTCTAAGTGTGTGCCGGGCCTCCTCTGGGCTCTTTGAACTTATTTATCTTTATATATTTATCCAATTCCTCGGTCCCACTGCACACGATGTGAAGCCAAAGTGAAATAAAGTGCAAGGACTACCCAAAGTTTCCATTTTACCCCGAACGGCTGACTCACTCTCTCATTAACCGTCTCATCGCTGCTCATCTGTTTTTCCTTTTTTGTGCTGCTTCCTTGATAATAAGCCTGGTGTTGGTTCAGGTCCAGTGCTTCAACACATTTTTGTTTAGGTACTGGCAGATAAGAAGAGCAGCACATTAACCATGTCATCATCATCATCATCATCATCATCTTCATCGTCCAGAGCAAACATTAGGGGACACGCGTCAGCTGTCGTTAACCATTAACGACACCCGGTCAGGTATTATTTTAGATCCCAGCCACAGATCTTGTGACATTCCTCCGCTGGGCACTGGAATGCGCGATTTTAATGAATTTACATTTCGTCCGCCCAACAGAGGCGACGAAAACAGGATAGTCCGGGCTCGCAGGAAACCACAGGGAGTGATTCACGGGGGCCATCTTTTACGTACGACTTCACTCGTACATCATGAGGTGAAACATTCCTAACATATATCCCAAAGATAACAACCTGGATCAGGCCCAGCCGAGGAACAAACCCAATAAGGCCGTTATTAGACGGGCCGCTGAGGGAAGGGGGAATCCAAAAACAACAAACGCGGTTTCAGCGGAGGTGTCTTGTCATTGCGTTTGACTTTGCTGCTTGGTGATTGGCTGGATTGAGGCCCGAGTGATGAAACTCTGAAAACATGGAAAATACCAAGTTAATAGTTCCCACTGTGGTTGCTCGCAGTGCTATCTGTAATTTTGAGGTTGCTTTTGGTCGTTTCACTGGTTTTTACGCACAGCTCGGGGCTGCAGTGTCGTTTTTGAGTGTGAAGTCGTGGCGCTTTCGTCAATGACATACTGTCGCCACCGAGCCCGACGACACGCTAATGTCTCAGGTGAGAAATTCATCGCTTTTTGTTTCAGAAAACTTTTGTTTACACGGCAAAATGTGGCTGCGGTCGGCTGTGTTTGTAATGAAACCACACAGAGAACAACATGCTGTAATGTAAACATTAACAATGGCAAGTCCGCGGTAATTTGTACGGACGGATGATTAAGTTGGATTACTACTACGGTCACTGCCGACTATAAAGTTTTATAGACTCCCAACGACTCGGGAGTCCTGACACTGGAGGCAAGCGTCTACTGAGCATGTGCAGAAGAACTATTTACTTGAGTCGTGGTGTGCAACCAAAGTTTCCCGTTGTCGTGGAAACGGGGCCCAGTAAGGACCCCCGTTGTTGTAAGCAGGTGTTTTGTAGCAACAAGAAAACTAAGGTCTTACGTGAAGTAATGTTGTGTAAGTGAGCTGGAAGAGTCCCGGATACAAGCGGCTGAAATGAGCTTCCTCCGTAGGGTGGCTGGGCGTACCCTTAGAGATAGGGTGAGGAGCTCAGTCACCAGGGAGGAGCTCGGAGTAGAGCCGCTGCTCCTCCACATCGAGAGGAGCCAGCTGAGGTGGCTCGGGCATCTATTTCGGATGCCCCCCGGACGCCTCCCGAGGGAGGTGTTTCGGGCATGTCCCTCCGGTAGGAGGCCTCGGGGCAGACCCAGGACACGCTGGAGGGACTATGTCTCTCGGCTGGCCTGGGAACGCCTTGGGGTGCCACCGGAGGAGCTGGAGGAAGTGTCTGGGGCGAGGGAAGTCTGGGCTACTCTGCTCAGACTGCTGCCTCCGCGACCCGGCCCCGGATAAAGCGGTAGCCAATGGATGGATGGATGGATGGAAGTGAGCTGGAAGAGTGTCTTCGTTTGTTGAGCTTTACTTAATTCTTTGAAGAACATGGATGAAGTCCAATGTGTCCAATTTGAAATAAATAGTTCGAAATCACATGTTGGGACTCCGTGTTCCAATTTACCGCCACAAGTGGGACGAGATGACGCCAAAAGGCTCCGGAGCTCTTGTGTGTGTGTCTCGCCGCCGAGTTGAAGAATTACAAATAACAAGAGGATGTCACCGAAGTAGGCCGGTTTACTGCATTTCCTCCGTCGGGGAAAAAAGAAAACTCCAATTATGGAGAAAACTCAGTTCTCAGACAACAGCATTGTGTACTGGAGGTCTTTGAGATCTGTGTGGTTCGGCTCCACAAAAGCAAACAAGAGCGGCGACTCAGAGGAAATACCTCTGATCCGACGGACAAACCGCCAAAGAGACACAGGAAGAGTCGAGGCCTGTAGAGATAGCACCGCCGGGAGCGAGGGACGGCGTCCAGCACTGACTCACTCGGCCCCGTTACGCAGCCCACATGCTGTTTGAGTTAAGTGGGACAGACGGGCGACAGTCGGATTGGAGTCATTAATGGACGCTTCCCCGCTGAACACGCCGTCGATTGTCGTCGTCAGGATGTGGCTGCGGATCGCTCTCCAGCCCGGTGGAGAGAAAACACCTGGAGACTCCAGTTGTTTTTGAGTGGAGAATGGTTGAAGGTTCAAACATTACGTGACCAGATCCAGTTCTGCTCGTTTGTTATTTTCAGAGGAGCGACGGAGCGAATTGCTCACTTTCTAAATCCACTTCAGTGACTTTGGTTTTCATTTGAACCCCGTTTTGTTTAGAAACACGTCACTTTTTCGTTTTCCTGTCAGAAAAGATTTGTGTTTCTACAGCAGCGTTTTGAAAACTGTGCCCGTTTGGACGGAAACGGCAGAAACGTTGTAGTTTTCATGTTGGGCCACTAGTGGGTACTGTTTTGTCTTTTTGTAATGAACTTGCCTTTAAAAGTTCATTAGTTTTACTCAGAACAACTCTACACTGGTGTCCACATAAAAATCCATTCATTCGTTCATTCATTTCAAGAGTTTTTTTGAAAAGCTACCCTGTGGATAACATTTGCTTAATTTTTGGTGTAAACGGACAAAAAAAATGCATTTTTGTTTGAAATGTCATGTTGTCGGGCCCCATAGGACAATACAACTGTAACAATAAGCTGGAAAGAATATAGTAGTGTGGCGTATTGTGTGTCTTAAAGTTACTCTACCAGAATTTTTTTTTTAAATGTACTTTCTATAAAAAGTCTCACTTCTGCACAGAGAATAAACCGATTCATGAAAACGAGACCATTACCACTCGTTTCCATACATCTCCAACCTGTAGTTCCCCAGATCAGTCACACCAAAGTCGATATGTATAGAAACAAACCGGAATTTGCATCCGTCAAACTGTTAGTTTTGCTAGCTGATGCCATCTTTGGGAAACCTGCCGCAAGGGTTTCTGGGATATGAAACATGGCGTCTTGGCAGCTCGAGTAAAAACATCATTCGACTGATTCCTGACATGGGTCCTTCCTAAGTTTTCATTTTTCCCGCGTGGATTCCGGCAGAGCAATTTTAAGTATAAAACTCCACTTTTGTTACCTGGATTTATTTATTTTAATGGCGATAAATGTGTATTTTGCCACCGTTTGCCATTGTGCGGTGAGACGCCGGAGAAGCAAAGGTGGCTCCTTCAGCCCGTCCACTGCGCTGAACTCTTCCGCAGATGCCCGCTCGGTTTTTCCCGCACGTCTGTCATCCGACAGGCAGTTAAGACATCAGAGGAGGAAACGCAAACACGGCCTTGACCCGTGGTCCCATCTCACAACGGGTCCCCCCCCCCCCCCCCCCCCCCCTCCTCCCTCCTCCTCCCCCTGCAATAAAATATGATCAACGGTCAGTAACTTCCTACTCAGGCGGACCAGAAGCGACCGCAGCGCTGCCTTCGCTCAGACACAGGGTCCCCCGCTGAACGCCACCCAACATATTTGGTGCGTGTGCGGTCAGGAAACCCCACAAAATGACTACGTTGTATTACGGCATGAGACAATGAGACACCAGGCCCGACCATAAACACGGGAATATGACAGCATGGAAACGGCGCTGAAGGATTCCTGTAGGTTGAGCGAATGCCTAAATTGGGCTTAATGCTGAGCGCAGTGAAAAAAGAAAAAAAGAAAAAAAAAGAAAAGGTCTGTTTAGTTTAGATTTATGGTGCTTTTCTCCTCAAAAGTGCTGTAAAACTAGGTCATCCATGTTGTATTTCAATCTTAGAGCCGTTTATTTTAATAAACTTCAGAATGATGACATTTAATTTTGACTTTGACAGTCGGAAAACATAAAAAAAAAATAGTTCTTGCTGCTTTTGAGTAACAATTGGTCGCACAGTTCAACTGAAACACACACATTCATTTAAGGTGTAGTCAGATGGAGTTAATGACATAACTAGTAGTTCCTGAGTATAAATACTTTAATGCATTTATTGAGAGTATAAGATTTTAAAAAAAAGAAGCAAGAACTTATGTAATGTAAAATTAATAGAACGAAATAATGCAGTCATAATAGTCACAATGGATATGTCTTCCAGATCTTACAAAGCATTTCTCTTGTTTACTATTTAATTTTTTAAATGTAATCAATTTTTATTTTTTTACAAGTTTAAGGCCCCATTTTTATATTTAGTTTTCAAGTGAAAATGAAAAACTTTTGTTACAATTTGAGCCTCAGTTCACACAACGCTGAAAAGTTTTTGAAAACGTCTTCCAAAGTGGAACTTTTTGAAAATGCAACAATCAAAAAAACCAAAACAAAAAATAAATGGATAAAATGGTGACGTAAATTCACTAGACACAGTCCAAACGGTAGAGATTCCTAATATAGTGGTTCTAATCTGTCCACAGCGGCTATAAATAGCTATTTTAGCTATTTATAGCTAAAATATAAATAGCTAAAATATATTATATATATATAATATATAAATAGCTAAAATAGCTCAAATGAGGAAAATTGGTCAAACTTGGCTAGAAAAGCAAAAACAATTTATACATTGTCTAAATTGTCGCTATGAAATGTCTTAAATTCAACATCAGTTTTTAGTTTTGTAATGAAAAAAGAAATTGAGAAAATAAACTTGTTTTGTGGCTCTAGACCAATTTTATTTGGTGAAAAAAAATCATGAAAGCGGCTCGTTTGGTCATAGAAGTTGCAGAGATGAATGTCCGTTAATGTGTATAGTGTAAACATGTAAATGGATAACGACTGCTGTTTTGAGATTATTCAGCATTGAGCTAAATCCACAACTTTGTGTGAGAAAAGTCGTGTGCGCGCGAGTGCATTTTCTGTAAACGTGAGCGTTTCTTCTGAAGGCAGCACATTGTGTTTGTTGGCTGTAAACATCTGTTCAGAAAACTGTCTAAACAAAAAAGAAAAGATTTCCCAGAAACCTGAGCAGCAAGTGGGAAGGTGTGTGTGGGAGGAGGTTAAAAAGAGAAATTAAATTGACAGTGGAGGGTTGAGTGAGTCACCAGGAGGTCAGAGGTCGGCGGGGCTCACAGGATGCTGACGTGGCGCCCGGAGAGGGCGGAGAGACTCCGGCACGGGTAAATTTAGAAACCACGTCACGTTATCAGGACGCCCCTGCGGGCCTTTTGTCCCCCGACTCGTCTAAGTTTACTCTATGCTTCATTCCGAAACCATTTGGAAGTCTCCGGGCTCTTCCCCCGTAACGTTTCGACAGGAAGCCGAGGCGGCGGATGAGTTACTGCTTCAGGAATGAGACTTCTGAACTTCAAGCATGCATGTTCGGAACGGCGTCGCTTCACAGACTCCGGGGAAGGTACAAGATAATGAAAAAACTGATTGTTAATCGTTAAACATCTTGCATAAACCAGAGGAGTCCTCAGAGGCTGGTAAATTAACCGCTCAGTCGATGCGATACGTGTGAGCCACGTTCAAGCTCTGTGACGCATCTATTATCACAACCTCAACCAGCTTTTACGCACAACCAAAAGAAAAATGCATTTATATATTCATTAATATATAAAACGCAGGGTCTGACTCCAGTGCAGCAGCATGAGGACGTCAAGATGAAGACGTTTCTCACATCTCGCACTTTCTATTTGGCGGCACAGGTTTGGCTGATTTTTGGAATATTTACCAACAAAGTTGGCAGAGAAGGTTATGTTTTTGCCTTTTGTCCGTATTTATTCATGTATTGGTTTGTATGTATGTATTTTACCAACTTTTCGCAAAAAACCCCCAAAAAACTACTCACCCGAATCGCATTAACATTTTCAAGGATGATTTATCATCATCCAAGAACCGTTTTTGGAAAAAAAATCCCACTAGACTGCATTAAAGAAAATTCCCATACAAGGTGAATCGGAGAGGCACCTCATGGATCAAAGGAGATCAGCATTGCTATGGAGACAGCTCGGCGTTGGCGAAGGTCTGCGCCTCTTCTCGTTTGTTTCGTACTCAAAGATTTGATAGAATACTGCGGCTCGTTTGCAAGGCTCTGCAACTTTTTTCAGTAATTTTGAGCCTTTTTGAAAGTTTGACTTTGATATTGTGGAAACTTGCTGAATCCATCAAGCTGAAGCACCAGTGTGAGGGTGCAGGAAGCTGGAGGCGGTCACGCTCACGGGACAAAGGGCAAGACGACCTGGACAGGCCGTCAGTCCGTCGCAGGACAAACACCCACTCAAATAGTCTCTTTCAGAGTCACAGATTAACCTCTTTGGATTGTGGGAGGAAACCGGAGTGCTGACTTTCTGTCCCTTAAAATCCAATAAATCCATGTTGGGAGAATAAGATTTACAAAGATCCTGCATAAAATGTAGTGACCAAAATAACAAACGCTAAAAGCGAGGTTGTTTTTTTCCTGTCGGGCCACTAGTGGGTGCTGTTTGCTTTAAGCCTTAACGTATAATCAGGTGACGTATTGAATCCTTGCCTGCATATTTTTGCATTCATGAAGCGATTGAACCGAGCGCCACATCTGTCGAGGAAGTTATCAAACACATCAGGGTGTCACAGCAAGCACATTTGAAAAATTAAAAGAATAAATAAATAAACAAAGCACCACGGTGATGATCTGTCACAAACATTTTGGCAAAACTTGAGGGCTGCTCATATAGAAAATGTTTAATACATTTCCCAAATGACATTGGTGGAGGAAATGTGGCTTCACAATAACAGTTAAAAACTGCATCCAAAGGTTTTCAGACATTGTAGCTCACTTATTTCACAACCTGGGCCCTCGGGGACCAAACTGTCCACCCGTGCAACATTTTCTTGTAAATGAATGTCCATTACGTGATGCACTATCTGCACACGAGAAGTAGAGATTTTCCACACGTTTCCCCTGTTTGTTGTGAGACATGATAAGCGGCTGTCGGGAGTTTTTTCCCCCCTATTAAAGCTCGTCACTCGTACTGCGGCCGGTGATGAAGCGTCCCCCGGTGCGACCGCGGGCTGTGTGGGCGCTGCCGTCCGGCGCTCGCCGTCATTCGCTGTACAAACCACAGCAGGAGGCAAGTCAGCCCACACTTACTTTTTATGGCTGGAATCCCCCCCCCCCCCCCCCCCTTTTACAACCAGGCGAGAGACTCTACACATACATTTGTGCACAGCATGGGAACATGGCCGCGTTACCGGATTGTTTATTTAGCCGTTAAGATATTCTTGATGGCGTTTCGATGGCTTACAATAACAGTGCCTGTGTGGAAGTTGCAGCACATCTCTGGCCTTTATCGAAGAGCCAACATGTGTTGCAAACACTTTCCCCTCTGCTGTGTTTGTTCCTTTTGGCTCTCCAGGAATTTAAAATAATCCGGACCAGACCCCCCCCGAATCAGAGGAAAAAAATAAAAACACCCAGACTCTCTGAATGGGAGGCCATGCTGATAAAAAAGCAACTCTTTAATTGTTTTGACATGCCCATATATGGGCAGTAAATCGATGAGAGTGAGGTCCAGTGAATGAGGAGTTGATCTCTTTCAGCTATATTAAAAAAAAAAAATTTTTGTTTCCCCCAACAATATTCAGTCTGAAAACCTTTTTGAGCCGTGTTAAAGGGGAGATCCATCTTGTGTTAAGTTCAGGATGTTACGGTAAGTGCTGTAGAATGAAGAAGCCATGAAGATAAATCTGCTTCAGGCAAATTTCCCCTCACATTTATGTTTGAGTTATTGTTAATTGGTGAAGATTACTGCCGTGTTTGAGAGTCCAAACCTTTCCCGCAGCTGGTGTATGAATGGAGACCAGCTTTGCTCCATCCAGCTGTTCCCAGACATCTGCCCCCCCCCCCCCCCCCATCCCTGGGCACCATGTTTTAATTGGAACCAGTAGCGGTGCTGACATTGGAGGCCCGGCCCTGGTATGTGCTCTGCAGACGCCTGCAGCCTTTCCTTCCTCTGCTGTCAGAAAATATTGTTGACTCCTGCTACCTGATGCATCGTCTCATTTACGGCACTTTGGTCAGAATCACACACCAGGAAAGAAAAAAAAAAAAAAGAAGTTTTAAATGTCTCTCCTTGTTCCGTCCGAGTGAACTTTGTGGATGTAGAAATCCAGCTGTTGTGCCCGCTTTTGTTCATCGACTTGATTTCTGCGGTAATTGAAGCGAGTTCTTATTCAGTCCAATAATCCTGTTACACGAAGCTCGAGTGGGTTTTATACATCTTTATCCGAGTCCTGGGTTCCAATGAAACGGAGTCGTAAAGCTGGCAGAGTGATTACAGTTTATTGAGAGAAGAAACCGAAGTGCTCTGATCGTACCAAAGACGAACCACTTCACGCTGAGAGGTTGCACATTAGAGATCACAGGAGTTCCAGTTTGAGAGGTGGCGCTGTAAAGAAATGTACTGAACTTGGAGAAGACGACATGCAGCATGCAGAGAGCCCATATTGGAGGAATCCAACATTTCGCCAAATATCATCAGCAGCTTTTAATGCAGCGCGTTCTGGAGCTGGTTGTTGTTCCGCCATTGTTGTTGTTAAGTGGCCTTGGTCGAGAGGCGTCTTGTACGTCTTGCTCCACTTTATCGGTCCAAACGAAACGACCCGAGCTCATTTGTGCCGTTCGTCACTGTTGGATTCTGATTCTGCATATGTAGTGCGTCCAGCTTCCTTCGTTTGATGTGTTTTCAGTGGAAACAGGATAGCGGGGAAGGACAGAGTGTGGAAAGGAATTAGCTTGGAGGTTTTTTTTCGAGGGGGGGGGGATTAATGTGGGTGGGGGAAAGACAGAAGCAGCCGAGCGACTTTAACCGGCGGCAACAACTGCCAGCGGCGTGTCGAGGTGACCTTTGACCTCTGTGAGTGTGTACAGATGCAGGTAGGGGGAAATCCGTCGTCTGAAGAAATCCATTTGACGTCACCGTCGGTGTTTTTGCCCGGTCGCGCACGTGTTCATCGGCTCGCAGGTGCGGCTTCGGATCGGATTGTTTTTGCCAAACGCTGCCGAGCCGAGAGGATCGACTGAATGATTCCATTCACGCCGTGCATCACGGGACGACGACTCCCAAAGCTCCGCGAACAGCCACCTCATTTCTGCTCAGTCTTTTCCGAGATCTAATAGTGCAGGAACCTCTGGAAAATGGCAAAGCAGCATCACTTTCCCTCTGAGACGGGCTGGAATGTGGCACGGCATTGATGGCTTTTGCAGGATTGGCTCGCCGAGGCCCGTCTGTCCTTTTTCTTCCGAAGCGGGAATGTGGGTTAGTGAATTGATTATCGCTAATAGAGCCTGTCCGGGTCCCCATTACAGAGTGACCGCAGAGGAGCTGGACTTCCAGCAGCTCTACTTGGGTGCAGTCTGGACATGTACTTAGTGTAACGTTTCAAACAAATCTGTGTTTATTTGAAATGAATAGACCGGACTGGAGCAGCTCCTGTGCTCACCGTCTGTAATTCTAACGGCCTGCAGGATCAATTATCTGAACCCTCAATATTCCCGTCCTGTGAAGTCAACCAGCTCGCGTGTCAGTGTGAGACATAACCCAAAATCACAAGTGCTTCAATAGTTGCAAAGTTAATATAGTTTACTGAAAAGCAGATATATTACGTAATAACTTCACAACACAAGTGTCTTGGGGGGGGTAAAGCCGTTCTATTTCCTCCTCTCCCGAACACAAAACGAAATGTGATGACAAAGCAGGTGGTTTGACCACCAGGAGACGCCACCAAACATCTCTGTCACTTTTCCATCAGCACCTCGGTGTTGTTAACGGGAGCGTCCGCCCTGGAAACGTCTGTGTTTTCCAGACAGCTGCCTGCCTCGTGGAAACGCACCAGGACAGACTCCTAATCGGAGCCATATGAGCTTAAATTCCGCAACAACAATTACCGCGCCTCAATAGACGGCGTTTAATGTACACGCTGCAACACAATGGACATCTGCTGTCGTATCTGGCGGATGTTGACCCGGGTGGGTCGCCATGACAACAGTTTTTAGGGTCTGTTAATAGGGGGTTTGTCCAGGAACTACTGTGTGTGTCATGCTGATGTCACTTTTCGTTTGGGTACGCGTGTAAAACTTGTGTTTGAAGGTTTACAGCCGGATAAACTCAGCCTGCCGGGGGTTTGTCCATCTTAGATACAAGTTAAGACGACGACGTCTTCAGAGGACGTTTCCATGTGAGAACTTTATAAAAGCGCAAAGGACAGCGAGTTCTAATCTGAGCCAGATAAGAGTCTCACTGTGAATGATGGTGGACTGTTTATTCCAGCTCAAAGGGATACTTTAATATTTTGGAAAATATGCTGATCAGACGAGGAGATTGAGTTGCTTTGGCTCGTCCAGTCGATATGAAGCAGGAGCCAAGGAAAACAACGATTGAGAATCTGACTTCTGTCCAATAAAATACTTTCGATTTGCTTTTCAACTTGGTAGATGACAATTCTGATGAGACTTCATGTGAATGCATAATATGGGATCTCGCTTGTGGCAGCAGGAAGTGAGTTTGAATCCTGCAAAAATGATGTATTTTCGTTCCAAACGTTGTCGCGTTAACGGGGCCTGGAATGGAAAGAAGTGTGAAGCCTGCAGACCTGTCCCGTTTTACACCTTCACACCTCCTCACGATAAAGCTCCACGCTTGTGTCGTCATCACACTTTATAAGGCGTCTTGCTATGTATTTATTTTTCCAGTGTCATAAATGTGCTTTTGAAATGGCCACCTTTCCGTTTATTACAGCTCCGGAGTGAAAGGTTGCGTTCCAGCCTTCATTTGACATTTCACATTCACCGACAACGTCAGGTGTTGGAGTTCAGTCAGTATCTTTGTTTGCGACTGGCGTGTTTCACATCACTGGTCTCTGGAGGCTTGCTTTAATCCGCCGGCGGGGTTTGATGTGGGCAGGCCGTCTTTGGTCCGACTGCGGTCTGACTCTTAAAGGATTCAGGGTCGGGGGTCCCGCTCTCGCCGTCTGCCTAAACCATCACGCTTCATGTCTTCTCCTTGATGTGGCAGGTTTTGAGTGGCCATAATAAGAATTAAGAGATCATAAATGTAGGATGGATGCACCATGTGCTTCGCTTCATAACGCGCGAACCCCCAGAGAGTTTAACTCCTGCTGCTCCCGACCGACGCTGGGCTGCATAGGTGTGTGTGTGCGTGTGTGTGTGCATGTGCGTGTGTGAAGTCGAAAGTAATCTTTAATAAAACCCATTATGATACTGAAGTGGCAATTGGAAAAGTAGAGAAGGATTTGTCGTCTCCAATTCCAGACAGTAGATTCTCTCGAGTGTTTGGATTTATTTTCATGCTCTTTCTCTGGTGAACTGATTTATGTAGAAAGATTTTAAAGGTCACGATCCCCGTGACACAGCAAATTCTTCAAGATCTCAGAAACAACAAAAGAGCTTGGCTTCTATTTGATTCACATATTTTTGTGACCTCATGTTTGATTTATTTTTTTTTATATGTGATGTATATCATGCAACAGGAGACTTGATCCATAGTGTTACAACTTCACAAAATCACAATTGAATGAATGAATGATTTAAAAAAGTTTCTAATGTATTCTAATGAAGTCTTAACCTTCCAGACTGGATTCATCAAAAATGCCAGATGACCATGACTGTCAACCACAAATTCACTGCTTGCTTGAGAACTGTATCAACAAAGTCGAAACTCTGGTCGTCTGTTGTTTCGGATGGATGCTTTGGATTGTGAGTGTCTGTTGTTTAAAGAGCTTCGGCATGTTGCAACCCTTTAAAGTGCTTCCAGTGGGCGCTGCTCTCCAGGCACAGTTGGCCATCCTGACAGACTCGGAATGTCACGTTGAGGTGTTTTGTCGTTCGGGAAGCGTGATTCACCTCATCCGTTGAGGAGCGGACGCACGTGCAGCCGGCCGGAGGAGTGGTTTTTGTTTTTTGGTGTTCGGGTTTCCCTGAAGCATTTCCGTCATGTGCCAGGTCTGATCGTCTGGTGCATTTTACTGTAAACGCAGGGAGCCACTGTGTTTCGAAAGAGAAACCGAAGGCCGGTGAAGTCGCCCACTATGTAATTAGCTTTTTTAGCATGTGAGTTTTTAACGTCTTTACCACACTGGATGCCTTTTACAGATTTCTGCTGGGAACAAAAGGCGGAGTGCAGCGCATGCAACCGAGATGAAACAGAAAACTGAAGTTTCAAACCAGAATTTCCACATCTAAGAGCTGACAGTCGCTAATGGCATTTTTTTTTTTTTTTTTTTTTAAGACACGGAAACTTGTTCTGTAAAACAATCTTGTGAAGAATATAAATCACTACAGGATAGAAAATATTTCCATAAAATAGTCTCCTGTATGTCTGATGGAAAAGTTACAGCCACATTGTACACCACTGACGTTAATCTGCTCTATTTTCAGGCTACGATGTGTATTTTTCACATTATTCTTTGTCTGAATAGACCCACTGTAGTTCTGGTGTGTTTACATGGTCGCTGGATTAGCTAGAAAATAGGGTGGCTGGCTCGCCCTCCATCAGGGGGGAAAGCAGGGGACCAGATGTGGTCGTCTCATCCCCACCAGTGTGCCGTCATTGCCACGCCGATGAGAATGACGGGAAGGGACGCGTCCAGACGGAGTGGGTGGCGGCAGCCCCTTTCCGCCCAAAACACTTTGTGTGCAGCAGACAAACACGCACGCAGGCCGGCCACTTCTCAGATATGTGTTGAACCTCTGACCGTCCCGTCGTGTGACGCACAACGCCGAGCGGTCTCACGCAGCCTGTAGCATTGTAATACAGATAGAAATGCATTGAAATGAACAGAAATTTAGCAACTGAGTAGAGTTACAAGAATTGATCTAGAAGTTACTGTGGATAAAATTAAAGTTTTCCTTATTGCCGTTCTGTCAGCTTACAGAAAGTTTCATGAGAAAACATTGTTTTTGCATCTTTGTTACAGGAATGGCAATGTTCTGAAGATGATTTCTGTCTACATGGAAGTTGCAGAAATGCTGAAAATGATGTAGCGAGCATGCCAGGCCACAAGTTGGCACTCTTTGTTTTTTTTGTAGCAGCGTTTTCAACAAAATTTGCGTTTGCCTCCATTTCCATGGAGACTGAATCTGAGAGTTTGAGGAAGTTCCACCTTGGAGACAAGCTTGAAAAAGTTGAGTTTTCAGTTGCTCAACTTTGACGTGTTTTTTTTTCCTCACTGCAACGTGAAAACTCGACCGACTTTATGCGTTAAACAAGAAGTGAGCTTCAGCATCTAAGATTTAACTTCTAAGCTTCAACTTCTGCAGTTGACAATGCGACACTCACGTCGCAATGTCTGTGTCGTCTGCATGTTCTCACTGTGCGTGCATTGTTTCACAGTTTTTTTAAATAGAGATTGAATTGATGAGTATTAATTTTAAAGGTGAAGACGTGCAGTTGAGGTGGTTTGATCTCTTGTGTCGGAGGTGTTTCAGCCACGCTTGGCCATTGGCCCAGGAGCCACTGGAGAGAGATTCTATCTCTTGTTTGGTCTGAGAGAATCTCAAGGTCTCAATAAATTGGAGTTAATTGGGTATTGGGATGTTTGGGTTTCTTTTCACATCGTATTGCTGCTGCAGTCAATGTGGACGAACCGGGGACAGATGATGGATGGATTGACGGTGATCACAATGAACTGCCGTGTCTGGAGACGAGGCCCTAAATGCTGAAGTTTTATTCAAAATAAATCAAAACCATATGCTCATTGCTGTATGTCAGTCGATGTTCTCCAAGAGTTAAGTTGCTATGCTATCGTTTGGACGTTGCTCCCTGCACGTAATCGCCTGTAATGTGAAGCAAGTCTGAAATGTGTTCCAAAGAGAGCCTCTTGGACTCGCCCTCACCTCCCTCTTCATGTATTCTGGCGTTCGTAAAAGTGATAATGGACACAATTAGAGTACACTTTATCTTGGCAGCGTGTCGGCCAGCCCTGAGCTGTCGGGACCCGTCAGCGAAGGCGGCGCTCACGCCCTCGAGCGGCTCCGCGTCGGTCTGACTCAGAACGAGGAGGACGTTGTCGTCCCGTAGAGGAGGGTTCGGGTGAAATGATGGTAGCTGCTCGCTGATCGCGTCTCCCCATGCGTGATTTGGCCCCCAGCCTCCGGCCTTGCAACATATTGGACTACACTGTCTATTTTATTATCAGCCTCCCCTGGCAGCGCCCACAGGCGAGCGATTGAGACAATCTCACATGCATGAACTAAAACGGTCTATTTGGTCCGATATCTTTACCAAGTTGTTAATTTCAAGGTGTCACTACTACTTGTTTTTTTTACAATTTTTGCTGTAGATTTTTGGTTGAATTCCTGATCCAGAAAAGACATTTGATCATCTGGTGCCCAAAAGCCGGTCATAAATATCTGTCACCGTGTTAACTTGTCGGAATTTTCAGCACTTTGACTTGTTTCTTTGGCAGAGAGAAATGAGCCAAACAGTTTCCTCGTATTTCTCTTTCAGACTTTTTCATTATTTCGGGGGGAAAACCTACAGGTGTGAGGATCAGCAGGAGATGACATAGAGCGCAAGAAGCAGTAGGACTGCGTAGCATTTAATGCTCAGAAATACCGGCACTCTATTTAGGAAGAACACTTTTATCTAATTGTAATTGAATTACTTGCTTGGAGAAGTAATTACTATTTCCATAGAACACTATTGATCGGGGTAAACATGTTTATTTATAAAGTCTGTTAGAGCCTTTTAGCTCCATTCTGATCTCATTTTGTTTGAACAGCTTGTTCTGGAAATGCAGCAGAAGCTTGTATTAAGTGTCAACAAGATTTCAAAAGATGGCGAAGACGCCTCCGAGAGGTCACGTTAGCAGTTTGTGAAGTCACAGTGACTTTTCACTTTTTCGTGTCGCAATATAATCAACTCATCTTTGGGCTACACTTTGGAGTGTTTGCTTGAATTTAATCAAAGTAACTTGAGGCAAATGGACCTGAAAACATAAAGCACCTGGTTTCGAGCCGTTTCCAGGTTGGTTTCCTTGAAAGAATAGCTTCCTGGTCAAATATAGACTGAAACCTCATTTGGACATTTGGGGAGAGTTTCTCTTTGTCGTATCAGTAATTCACAATCGATTGGGAAACGTCTGCCGTTGTTCTTCGTGCCCGTTGATGCAGAAGCTGACCTAAACGGCGGTTACCTAACCTGGCAGTGCTTGCCTGCGCGCTTTTTTTTCCACACAGGAGTGAGGAAAGAGCTTTTGAAAGTGGGAAAAGTCCCTCTTGAGCACAAACGACCGTATCGGTGGTTTTATCAGAAGACGCGTTAAAACCACGTGGAGTTTCATCCACTTGACTCCCACAGGCGATGGGAAATGGCTCGTCTGCGGTCCGTCTGCTTGGTCCAGACCCGTTCCTATAAGCCGCTCTGTTCCACCCAGCTTCCCAGAACCTCTCTCTTTTGTGTAATAAACACAAGTCTTCCGACTCCTCCTCAAACTGGGCGGCTGTGAGTTTGCTTGGGAGTCGGTTCTTTACAAGGCTACGGTTCTGGACACTTGGTGTACACATCCAAATGGGCTGCGGAGGAAATGCTTGTCTGATTTTGGTTGTGTCTGAGTGTGGCCTTCACCGCATGTCTGTACTGTATATTTAGAGTGGCGAGCAGATTTCTGAAGGTCCCTGTGTGAGCGAGTCTTTCCAGGCCTGTTCAATCTCTTAACTTATTCAAACTTTTTTTTTTTTATCCTTTTTTTTTTTTTTTACATTTCATCACAGATATTTGGTAAGCAGCTGGAAGAAATGTCAATGTCGTCTTTTGTAATGACAAACGTGCCCTGATAAACCTCCGGCCCTTTTAAAACACACAGGAAGCCTCCAGTGTGAGCTGATAGAGCTGCTTCCCTCGGGGGGAGGGGGGGTTTAACGTTTGACTTAAATTTAGCAGAAAGCCCAGAGCCGTAAAGGTTTTCATTATGTCACCAGTGTTTACAGCTTGTGTTTGGTGTCGCTCCATCTTATGTAATACACAAGGGCAGGATACACCCTGGACAGGTCGGCTGTCCTTCAGCGTAAACAGAGACCGAAAACCAAACACACTTGATTCTGTGGTTTAATTTAAAGCCACCAGTTGCACCTAAATCCATGGGTTGTTTTTTTTGGTCACTCTGACCACCGTTGTCGTGTAAACAGAAAACTGTTTATTTGACTGTTTACATCTGGAAACGCACTCAGGGAGAACATACTTGGACCACTTGGATAATTTAAAGCTGAAAACTGTGGAAATGAAGCAAGTCCACGTCTTTTGGCCGTAACATTTGATACACTTTACCAGTACCAGGTTGAATCACCTTCCAAGGAACTCATTGCTCTATTCAGGAGATAGTTTTGAGTTTGAATCATCATGTGTCATGTTACTGTGGAAGTCCATGAGGAATTGTAGCCTCAGGTTGTAAAAGGTGCATTTGAGTTGTTCCCTGCTTACCGCCACTCATGCTAAAGCTTCACTCGTCACCAACGAGACGTTTAAACCATTGAGTCGAAGTAGATTTACCGAGCGGGTCTTTTTTTGTTGTGGCTCAACAGTCGAATCTCTTTTTGTTGCATCATATTACCTTTTTAATGGTTTGATTTTGTCTCTGTCCGCAGGTGAACACGCCTTCCTACCCGGTGGTGGTCAAAATGGGACACGCTCACGCTGGCATGGGAAAGGTGAGATACCCAAAACATACAAACATGGACATAGTGATCCATTTCATCCCTACAAGGACTGTTCATTTTAAATGATCTGATCCATATTTCACCTCCCAACTCAAGAGAAACCACAAGTGAAGATAGGAGTTTTGACAGAACACAGTGTATCAGGACTTCAGTCCCTCCTGTACAGGCTGAGATCACAGCCTCGCTCATAATTGTGTCTCGAATCCGCTCATGCGATTCAAACATGACGTTATCTCAACGGCTCTGTCTGATCTCGGCTTCTGACGAGCGGCAGGAAACCAAAACCTCTTCAGTTGTCGTTTGCACAGACGGGTGTCATCGCTACTTGGAGAAATATCAGTCGGTGATTTAAAAAAAGAAAAAGAAAAAGCAGATCTGTGATCAGCTGCAGTCTTTGGGTTTACTCTGCGTGTGCATATCTGATTGGAGCAGAGGCTGGATAAAATCCCCTCCACCGGCATCTCGCTGAGGATGTTTTCTTTCACAACAGTCTGCGTGACGAGTTCAAAGCATCTCTCAGTGACTTGTAGTCTAACTTACGCCTCTGCTGTTACATAATGCGCGACTGGACCACAATGTGAATCACTGTATTTCATGTATTTATTCAAAGACGTAGATGTAGACATCAGATAAAGCCGAGGCGAAAGTTCACACAGTCTTCATCTTCTTCTTTTTTTAAATATTTCTCAGGCTGTGTGTACGTCTTTCGCCCTCGTCTGTCTGGATGGGTTTGGTTTCCTGTCCGGGAGCCAGACATGCTATAGAGTTTCCCATAAGGCTCAAGGGGAACTTGGAAAAGCCCATGTAGGGTAGGACCTTGTTTAACCCTCAACAGAGCTTTGAGATCGAACACAAATTGTGGATTTTAAGGTCAGCGCTGAATGCTTTAACTGTCCAAAAGTAAAGTGTAAACTATACCTGGATATAAATCGGTTTCCGGTTCTGATACACAGTGATAGCATAGCAGTCCAATGTTTATACTGGTCCTGGTAGTGGCTGACTGCTACCAAATAACCGCTCAATTCAACAGAGTTTCTGATATTGGCCTCCCGTGTTAATGACAATCAAATTCTCACATTTTGGGGTGCGCCCCCTTGTGGGGGATTCTAGTTTGACCAAAGAGCTCAAGCAATAAAACTCAAACTTCAGATCTTCAGGCACCAATATTCATGTTTTAAAAAGGAAAATCCATACTAAATATCTGAGGTTCTTTGGTCCATTAGTCAAATATGAATCTCGTTATTGAGCCTGTACTTCTTTGGCTTGACTCTAGTGAGAACAAGTACAATGAACTCTTGAAAATCCCTTTGTTTTCTGCTCGAATTAGTCATAAAAGGCTTCAAACTCTGAATCGAATCTTCAAAACTGCTGATCAGCAGCTCCTTTGTGACAAACCAGAAAGTTCCAAAGTTTTTGACTCAGATGAGCTCCTTTTACCTTCATTAGCAGAAGGTTCATTTGTTATTCCGACAGCACCGTGAACGTTTAATGGTTTTGTGTAATCAATATGTAAAATAGGAGAATGTTTTTATGTCGGATTAACTTGCATGCAAATTGTGTATGTTAACGCCTGTGGCTGAGATTCAGAATCAGCTCGCGTCCAATTTTATTGAGAAAAACTCATTTGCTTTTGTTCCACTTGCCTGTTCGGCTTATTTGAAGGAACTCATTTAGCTTCATTTGTGGGTTTTGACGAGCAAATACGCTGTCGCTCCCCGTCAAAGTGACAGCGCCGTTAACGTCACCACATTAACCATCAAAGTCGCCCATCCTTCTTTTGAAAATTTAAAGTGTCGCTTTTATTGTTTCTCTCAGATTTTCCCTCGTTGTTTCCCTTGTCGCTGGTGATCGCGCTCGTTTTCACGGGGTTGCATCACTTTTAAAAGCTCCTCGGGGTTTCTCTGTTCCACCCAAACCACTTGTCGTTCTTTTTCTGCTGTAGTTAAGGGTGTGAGTCTTTTGTGTGAAAGTGCACAAAACATTTAAACCCTTGTAAACACACTGTTAAACTGGTTTTCCCGAGACCTCACAAACGGTCACGTGTCGAAGCATCTCGTGTGTTTCCATCCCATCTTTGGATGGAAACCACCTCTGAAGCTTTTTTTTTTTTTTTTTTTAAACACAAAAAAACTCACTCCAATATGTTGTTTACTTAATCCTCCAAAATAAAAAAGGGCAGCAACAAACACAACCCTTCCAATGGTGTAGGAAACTGAGATCATGTTTTAAAATGATCCAAACAGGAAGTCGTCCATAAATAACCAACAACAAAAGTTTATCTTTGGTTTCGCTTCGGGCTGCGTTCGGTTATTTTCACAAAGGCTCAATAGAATTTCGGCACAGTTTACGCGACAACGTTCCAAGTTACAACGCCTTGTTCTTTTCGGAACGCTTTAGCGTTACCACGGCAACTACAGAACTCTAAAAATTATGTAGTGGGCATGCCAGGCCATGGGGTGGCACTGTAGGTTGTGTTTGTATTGCACACACATGCAAGCGGAGGGAAATACACTGTAAATGTGAACGCAATGGAGACGAGCCGACATTCGTATGGACAGACGACGATGTGGACGCTATTAGCGATGAATCTCCACTATAAAACTAGAATACGGACTGGGGGTCATGCCGCGACAGCGGGTGCTGCGTATAAGAACTATTTATTTATTTATTTTCCTTGTCGTGTAAACAAAGCTTTCATCCATAAAACCTGTGATTCTCAACTGGTGGCTCGTGAATCAATTGAAATCGATACGATTTTTTATGATTCCGATTCCATTTTTTTGATTCTACTTAATGATTTAGTTCTTTATCGATTCTGATTTGGAAATGAAACCTGCAGTAATAACGCAGAGGACACTATAACATTGTCGCTGCTGCTCGGTTGAGATTTACTCCGGAGCAGATTGAAAACGCCAAATTCATTCAAAGCTACCGCTGCTGCGTCGGCAAATGTTTCTGGATATTGGTCATATTTCCTGCCTTTGATGAAATATCCACTTTGCAAGTATTTGCACATTGCCCTGGTGTCATAGTCTCTCATGAATTGGAACCAAACTTTCAAGCATTATGTACCCGCACCGTCCCGGGGTTAGAGTAAATACTAAGAGCAAATTTCACTGTACACTTGCTGAATATGTGACGAGTAAAGGTTGTTTCTTTTAAAATGAAAGAACCCTCTCAGTTGAAACTCTTTTCCCCTAGAAATTGGCTTGTTTCATTTTAAAATCCCCGTCGTCCACTAAAAACAAAGTGGAGACCTACAATTCCAGAGGAAGAACACAGAAGCTCCTGTTTTTCCCTTTCTGGTTTGTCTTTACTTGTGATGGCACACCGATTAGTTGGTGGAAGGCCTGGACTTCATCATTTTGTTTTTTTTGTCATTAAAGACTTTAAAACCTACTGATTATTCGGATTGTCTGTTTTCCCGGGACCTGGCGGGACACGCCTCACAAATCACCGACAGATTCACTAAATGTCTTTATTGATCAAACAAAAATAAACATCAGAGTTAAGTTTTATAACTTCAAGGTGATTCCTGAGAAATGAATCTGGTCTGTCTCCCATCAAACTCCCACTGACAGGCAAATATTTGTTACCCTGCTATGTGAGAGCGTCACCTAATTGCTCCCTAATTATCGAAAGTTTATAGAGGAAGATACCTTTAATGCAACGGACATGTTTCGTCAATGAGTGTGTGTGTGTGTCAACAGTGGAATAACATGACGGGGGGGGGGGGGGGGCGCCGGAGTTCAAAGCCACCGCTCACGGTGTTTCCATCCAGGGACCCTTAAATTATCCCGCCTGTATACAAGTGTGAGATTCCTGTGGGGACTCTGAAGCAGCCGCCGCCATCTTTGATGGCGTCCTCTGTAATTAGCCGCTCGCTAACGAGCTATGCCACCCCCCCCCCCCCTCTCCCTACAGATTAAAGTGGAGAACCAGCAGGACTTCCAGGACATCACCAGCGTGGTGGCGCTGGCGGGGACGTACGCCACCACCGAGCCCTTCGTCCAGTCCAAGTACGACATCCGCATCCAGAAGATCGGCAACAACTACAAGGCCTACATGTGAGAGTTCACAGCAGTTCTGTCGTCACTCGTGAAAGTCTATTTTGTTTTTTTCCCAGCTGACGGATGGAAACAACGTTGACCCGTCACATGACCACGGCTCAAAGATTTGATGATCTTGATGTTTTCATACAAAAATGGTGGATCAATTGTGGCCTTCATGTGAAAAATGCATCTTTTTTTTTTTTTGAAAAGTTTTGCGTTTACCTGGCAACTACGTCCATTTTCATATAAAAGGCAGAAATGCTCAAAACGACTGATAAAGTCAGGGAATTGGACCCTTCAGCAAGAAATCAGAATTTGGAGTAGAGCAACGGTTGATATAGGACAAAAATATAGACATATCTTTGTCTAAAATCCAGTTTTTTACCTCTATCAGGTCATTTTTATGTTTTACGATTTAATTCTCTACTAGTTCTAGTGAAAATCAGAGCCCTGAAACATATTTTCTGTATCTGCACATTTTTTTTCCCCCTTTGGGAATATCTTATATTATTCCTATTTGACTCGCACTCAAAGTTGTTATGATTTTGGCAACCAAACGTGAAAAATGTATGCTTCGAAAAACTCATAAATTAGCCTTCAGTGAGCTTTCTGGGTCGACTCCCTGTTGTTACACAATATCTCCCACAAGCTTGGTCAGATTCACACACAAATCTCAGTCTTTGATGACCAAAATGACCTTTCACATGCAACATCACATAGAAACAAGGTAATCGCAACAGCTGTTTTTTGTTTTTTTTTAGTCAAGCGTTTCGAGAAGGTATCAACACAGACACTTGGGAGATGGCCTGTGCCTCTGTTGATAATTTGAAACCGTATTAAAGGCCCACTCTAATCACACTTGAATACAGCATGTACAGTATTTGCACTCTGTATTCTTCAACATCTGTGTTTTGATGGTCGCATTCCTCCAGCAAGACTCCATCTGGAATGCGCCGGCGCTCTTTAATCCACCCGAGCTCACGGCAACAGCGAAGCGTGATTTAGCGTCCTCTTAATGTTTACGACTCTTTGTTTTAAACGAATGTGAGGCGGGGCGCATCCACGCCTTTATCTCATCCCCATCTCCTCCCCCGGCCTCACCACTGGACTGTTTTAAATCCCCCCCCTGACACAAACGGGATGGGTGAAAGTCCTGATGAATGCACAATATCTTGTTTTTTTGTTTCAGCTACACAAATAGTGAGTGACCACCTCGAAACGCAGGTTGATTAATTTCCTATTCACTTCCCCCCTCATCTTCAGGAGAACATCAATTTCTGGGAACTGGAAGGCGAACACCGGCTCGGCCATGTTGGAACAGATCGCCATGACCGACAGGTGAAGCCTCTCTTTATTCCACGCGGTGGAGTCGTGGGGGTTTGTCAATGATTGCCTCGTCAGTAAAAGTCGTCCCTCCGTTGCAGATACCGGATGTGGGTGGACTCCTGTGCCGAGATGTTTGGTGGCCTGGACGTCTGCGCCGTGAAGGCCGTGCACGGAAAAGATGGCAACGACTACATCATCGAGGTCTGTGTGTTTTCAGGACGACCCCCCCCCCTCAGCTTCAGTCTCGATGTTGATTAAGTTGTCTTTGCTGTGAAGCAGTTCACTGCCGTAGCACTAGGGGGCGTATGGCGATCTGTCATGAAACCTGTTGGTAGTGTTTACTTTCTGGGCGGTGTTTGTTGTTTGTGCTTGAATTTAACAGCAATTGTCCAATAAAGTGCACCGCCTTTTCGCGCCCTTTTGCACATGGAGTATAAATAAGGATTTACGCTGCAGCTGAAAGTGATGTGAGGAAAATATGCAAAATGACACGTGCAGTGAATTTTGCACTTTTGCACCCTGGAAGTGGAGCAATAACTGTCACTTCTAATGTTTGTTTGTGGTCACCAGCAGCTCCGCAGTCACATGTGGCGAATATAAGGCGTAAATAAACACTTTTTGACTTTCTTTTCTCCGTGAGCAAAACACAAATACATCCAAATTCATAAATGTCTCGGAGGAAAATACGAAATGTGGATTGACCCGCTGGCTTTCGCTGCAGACGATGATGGTTTAACCTTTAATATGTGGAGAAAAACCACCAAAAGGTTATGCTTGAGATTCTAAAACAAAAACAACAAAAAAGACAAATTGTCAAAAAAAACAGCTTTAAAAGGTTAAACAGCCACAATTCATCCAAAAGCAGCTAAAAAGGTAAAACAGTTATTTTTTTTAAATG
Source organism: Blennius ocellaris (assembly GCF_963422515.1). Classification (NCBI taxonomy): domain Eukaryota; kingdom Metazoa; phylum Chordata; class Actinopteri; order Blenniiformes; family Blenniidae; genus Blennius; species Blennius ocellaris. The sequence continues at coordinate 5,660,134 of NC_137671.1, read as the reverse complement.
GTTGAAAATGGGTCCAAAAAAAATAAGACTACAAAGGGTCAAACTGCTAAAATCTTCATTATTCCAAACGGGAGAAATTGTGGAAAAACATAATATAAATGCAACCCAGTAGACTGTTATTTTCCCCGATATGGCAAAGCTATAAATACGATTTTAAGACCTTTGATTTCCTCCTTTTCAAAGGTTAAACCTGTTTTGCTTCTCCGGACAAATTGTGTTTGATGGAAAGAATTGAAACGTCTCTTGTGCTGGTAAAGGTTGCAGAGCCGGGCCCGAGTTCTGGACGTTTTGTCGGATAGAACAGTCACGATCGTGGCGAAAGTCCCCCGGCTTGACGGCATCAGAAGGCCTTGGGGGAGGGGAGGGGGGGTCCCACTGCAAGTTGGCGCCTGCAGAGATGAGCCGCATCGCGTCGAGCATTACGATCCGTCACAACGTTGCTCGCGACCCAAAGAAACCCTCCTCTTCTAGTTCCCGACCACGTTTGTTCCCACATTTCCAGCCCGTTCTAATCACACTTTGTGTCCTAAATGGACTAAAATGTGAAAAACCGCAGGGCAGCTGCAATAATACCGGATGTTGGACCGTCTACACACGATTCTGCTCCATTCTTCGGCTTCCTGGAAGCCGCAGAGCGCTGGCGGCAGGAAAAATCAAATAATTGACGACAGAGCAAAACCATTAATCACAATCAGGAATGGATCAAATATTAGAATTTACAAAAGCGTGCCCGCGTCTCAGGTCTTAGGCCAAAACCCTGCTCCTATCGAATCTGGTCGCCTTATCTCTTCTTTTAAGTATCGTCTTTTCTTCTCTTCAGGCAATTTCGGCTGTTTGCAACTTCATTTTCAAAAGGAAAGTGATCCTCCACTGCCTGACGAGAAGAAAAGACGATACTTGACTTCCTTCCAAAGGTCGTTAAAGATGGCAGAACGCTGTAGATCAGAAGTGTCAAACTCATTTTACTTCACAATTACATCTCAAATGAGCCAGTAAATGGTGTTGTTCTAATCTTCATTTGAATTATATCTATGCTATCGCTACACTATCACCATGATTCACAGTTCCTGCGGCCAATCGGCGCCGGGCAAAATCTCGTTTTTCCAAATAAATTTTAAGAATTGGTTTAAAAACCATTTGAGGGAGACTGGATGCATCCCAATACCTGGTTTACTTTTAATGAACTATTCTTTCAAAACAGGTGAAATACAGTAACATGCCTCAATTCACCATACAGATCACTGTGGATTTTTATTACACGAGTTATATCCTCAAAGGCACAACATAAAAACTAGTATTATAAGAATAACTTGTCAAATTCTAGAAATGATCCTCAATCTCAACACATTTCTATGTGTGTGTAGTAATCCTCATCACCTGAGCTGGTTCACCGCGGAATACAGACTAAAGTTCCAGTTCTATATTTGAGTCTTGAAGGTGAAAAAAGAAAAAAAAGATTCATATTATGATGGAAAACCTTTGGCTCTGTGGTATTTCCCCAAAGTAAAGCAGCAATTCCAACACCTGCAGAAGCTGCTAATCGAGCGGTTTCAGGCAAGACGCCTCGGTGTCGGGATCATTTTCACTTCTCCAGCTTTATAAACGCTCAAAGCTCCCGTCGGCCTGGTCCTTTGCTTTAAGGACAGAAACGGTTCAGACGAACCGTGGAGGGGCAGATTTGTTGTTTCGTCCGTAATCAGCAGAGTTTGCGCACACCAGCTTCCTCCGCGTTCAAATCGGAGGAAACAGGCCGGGACGTCTGACGTGTCCATATTTAGGCGTGACATCACTCCTCTCTATCTATAACGCTGGGTGAGGTCAGCACTGGGAGAAAGTGAGTCTCTGTTTTTAAACTCCAGGAAATCTCCCCCAGCTCCCCCGGGGGGGAGGCGGACTGTTTGTGAGGCGGTGGAGCAGCAGCGCTCCCTCCTCCTCCTCCTCCTCCTCCTCCTCCTCCTCCTCGTCCTCCTCCTAATGGAATTTAATTAAGTGCAACAGCAAAGAGCTGCAGATCTGTGTTGTTGGTTGTTTTTTTTGTTGTTTCTTTTGGTTCCGGACAAAGACAACAGCCCCTGACGTCTCGTCCTAATCAGCAGAAACGAGACACTCGTCGTCACATCCAGACAGGACCACGATGTGGCGTTGCGTAACGCGGCGTCCCACAACGCGACACGGCACATCGCGGCCCGGCGGTGACTGACGCGGCGGCGTCGAACACCCCCGCCTGTTCCAACGCGACGGCGTGCGATCGGCCTTGACAACCTCATGATGATAATTGATTAACACCGACTGGATGTGACGTCACGGTAGTTAAACGCGGAAACGCGACAACAAGCGTCTTCTCCCAACACGCACGAGCGACCTTTCTGATTCACTTCCACAGAATCAACCCAGATCCAGTAGATCCAGATCCTTTATGACCTCCAACCAAATCAAATTCAACTGGAGCCGTAAACCTTTATCCTTTAACATGACATGAACACAACCTTGTAAAGTTTCAGATCTTATGTTGGATATATGAATTTCCAATTGAAGTTCAGGAAGGGAAAAGTTATTATATTTTCAGCTTTTTTTCTACCTGATTTTAGCAGTTTCACCTTTTTTTTTTTTTTACATTTAACTGTTTTAACCTTTAGGGCTCTTTTTAAAAGTTTTACTACCCCTCTATTTTTAAGTTGTATTAAGCTTTTTTTATTTTATAACGTTGAGTCATTTTCTCTCCCCCCCCCCCCCCCATTTCTCATGGTTTTAGTTCTTTTTGCCCCCCACTTGCGCCATTAAGTCGCTTCCTTCTGTGTTGTAAAAAAAAAAAAAAGAATAAAAGCTTATTTAAATGTAAAAGTGAAAAAAATATTCCAATAGAACAATTACCTTGAATGTTGAGATCCTAAAATTAGCAGACAAAACTTATTGGAAGCTATATTTTACCAGTATTTTTCAAACTTGGTGTCAGATCAAGATAATCTTATATGAATTGCACCTCAGTTTAAGTAAACGTGTGCGGAATAAACCGTGTTTCTTCTAAAATACAAAACAAGATCATTTCAGGATTGTCTGCTTTGATGCATTGTGTTAAAAGAAGTCCCTCTATGTTGCTGAAAAATGTTTGAATTTCTGCTTAATAATCTCAAATTGCTTTAAATCGGAATGTTTAAAGGGTTTTAACCATGAGGGCGTTGATGATAACGAGATATTTTAAGAATCGCAGCCTCCCGATGAGTGTTTCTCCTAAAAGTAGCGGCGAGCTCACGGCGGGCCGGGACACAGTGACATTTTGCAGGAAGCAAAACATCGTCTCCCTCGTGAGTTGGCGCAGGAACTTTGCACATATTTGCCACGTGAGAAAACATCCTCCTCAGAATGTCCCGTCCTGCGACCGCGCCGCAAACCCTCCGCCAGCACGTTCCCCACGTTGTAGCTCTGTAAGCGTTCCCATGCGGCGGTGGCACACTGTGCAGACGGGAGGGTTTTTGAAAATACGTGCGAGGACAACACCTCTCGGGCTCCCCCCCCCACCCCCTAAAAAAAACCCAAAAAACTTCTGGATCCTAATAAATCAGCAGGGTGGATCCCGGCTCCGCTCGCCACCGCCGTTTGAAGCGAGGCCCGGCCCCGCCGGTTTGCCAGCACTCCGCTCGGTTCCCCTGTGGGAATGACTCAACTGACCAGAACACCGTGCCGCACCCCTCCTCGCCGCCGAAAACCCTCGCCAAGAAGCTGGGGACAGAAAAAAAAGAAGGGCTTTCAAGAGTGAATCAAACGGCCCGAAAAACAAAAGAACCCAGCAAATAACAAAGTCTTGTTATTGTCTGGGTTTTGAGATGTGAGATAAAAAACAAAAAAAAAAACAAATGGGGGATTTCTTCAAACACTGACGCAATGAAGGAGAAGCTAAATCTCTAAATGTGTGTATTCCCATCTGCTATGTCAGATTTGTCTCCATGAAATGAAGTCCTATTTATGTCATATTGCATAACCGGCTGCAGTTATTATAGTTCCAAAGGATTTTTCAAATGCAACAATTATATAATGACCTTTTTGGCTTTATTACTGTTAGAATTGTCACAAGTCATCTTCTTTGGTAATATATGATATGACAATATTAAATATCCTATTAGATTTCTTTTTAAAATCTTTAAATCTCACCAACAAGCAAAACTGTTCAGAAAAAAATACAGAATTGTCCTATTGGGCATCAATAAGCTTTGTACATATTAAATTCAGTCTCGTCTGATATTCAACTGTCTGTTAAAAAAGGTTGAGTATTTCTATTCATTTCTATCCTGAGATGTCAAAACTGACTGAAGAATGCTGGAAAAGACGGATGAGGCCACTTCCAATCAGGCACAACAACTGCAAATGGAATTGAAGCTTCATAAATGCAACATGAGATGCAGGTTTTATTTAAACTGGAGAGCGCACACACACACACACACACACACACACACACACACACACACACACACACACACACACACAGCTCGGTGCACCACACAGGACGTCTGAGTGGAAACCAGCAGCCACACTTCTCCTCCTCCTCCGCCGCCGTTTGTTTGGTTCTTGGTGAAAGACGACGGTGTGTGTTCGAGTCCCACGTGCTCTGAGGCTCTGTCTCTCACACACACACACACACACACACGTGTGTATACATGTGAGCTCCACTGATGGGAAAAGTTTTTGGGTTTTTTGGGTCATTTCTTTTGTTTTCTCCTCTCCGAAGGTTATTATTTGTGTGGCGGGAGTTTTGTCCAGACGAATTTTGATCTTCCTGGAAAGTCTCATGTCACTTGTTGTCCACGTGAGGGTGGCGCGGAACCACGTTCATCTGACCGCTCAGCCATGTGGCCTCCGGTCAAGAGTCTGCGTTGACGTGCAGCGTGGACCACTTGTTGGATTGTTTGCAGGAAGTGGCGGTACAGATACAGGATGGAGGGGCTCTTTATTTTAATTTTTTTTCCTGATGGGAACAGAGTCCCGCTCTGGACATCCGGCGGTTCACGAGATTTAAAGCCGGCGCCGAGCGGAAGAGCTTATATCCTCTGACCCCGACGCAGACAAATCTCATCGCCGTTCTCAAAGTGACTCGTGGGTTTTTTGGCGCGGAACCAGTGAATCCATTACCCCCCCCCCACCTCTATGCTTCAGAGGCCTTCCTCCGCCATTCCCTCTGCAACATCCCCATCTGGTGGAGGGCGGCCGGCCTCGGCCTCAGCATCAGTCTCAGCCTCAGCAGCTCCTCTGGTGTGTCTCGCAGGTGATGGACAGCTCCATGCCGCTGATCGGGGAGCACGTGGAGGAGGACAGGCAGCTCATCACTGAGCTGGTCCTCAGCAAGATGGCCCAGGTGCTGCTGGGAGTCTGCACGCCTCAGACGTCCTCTGTCAAGGTACGACTCCTGGTTCAGGTCGGCAGTTTAAGACCATCGTTAAAATGGTGTCGACGTCTCTACAAACTCTGCTGAGACACCCAAAGGATCTGAGTTTTAGTTCGCTCATGAAAATGTGGGTTTCAGTTGAATTAGTAGGTTTCATCCGCAATCAATTACCTTTATAATGAAGATTCCGCCTCACAAATGTACAAATTAATAAAGGGAAGTCTCCCAAAAAAAATGTAATTTGAATCCCAATAGATCATCAATAGATTGAAAGTGGGACATTTGACCATTTACTGGGAAATATTTGCTTGTTTTGAGTTTATCAGCGGCACATCTCATAAAAGTTTAGACGGGGCTTGTGAGGTGAAGAGAGTTAATCGAAAACTACATTCTGATATCTGTTCACATTGTTACAACTTGAAACGCAAAAATAATGCTAGTACTATTAATATGAATAATAAAAATATTAATCATAACAATCGTGACAATAATGATGAATAATCAAATATCTAAAACAATAGGAATAATCAAATGATTAAATTACAAAGTTGAAATTTGCTTAAACTTAATAGTGCAAGTATAGTACAATGAAGACTGTCCCATTCTTGTCTGATGAGGATAGAATATTCAATTTCAGTTGTGATATCTAGACGATAAAATAATCTCTTCTTGTCTCTCCCTCTTTAAACAGACCACACAGCCCCGGCGAGGTAAGAATACACTTTATTACTACGAATGTTCCACCTTGAAATGTGTGATCAAGTAAGAATGGACAATTCTAGAGAAGTGTCTTGGTTTTTAAATGTTTTATTTTGGACTAAACTGGAGAGTGAGTGGACACATTTGAAGGAAAATGGGTTAAAAAAAAAAAAAAAAGGTTGTGTGGAGGTTTATTGATCAGACACAACAGATGTGTGATGTCTGCCCGCGTGTCGCAGGGGGTCACCGCTCCGCCTCGGCCTCGCCGTCCCAGTCGGCCCAGGGCTCGCCTCAGAGAGCCCGCTCCGCCACCACCTCCCCCAGCCAGGCCTTCCAGCCCGGGCCCATCCCCGCCTCCTCCGGCCCCGGGGCCCAGAAGCAGTCGCCACAGCTGAAGTAAGTCTGTCGGTTGATTCTCTTTCTGACTGGCGGGAATCCAGCAAGCAGAACAGAAATCTTTCTTTCCAACCCCACAGTGCCACATATGTTAGAAACCTACACGAGGAAAATCAGAAGAAAAAAAAAAACCTTTTAGCCACCAGGTGGCAGTGTTGTAATCCATCCCAGGTCATTTTAACAGTTTCATGCTCCACAATCAGCTGGGCTGAATTACAAAAAAAGGCTATATACTTTTTTTAAATACTATAAAAGTAATGAAGGTTTTACTTTATTTATTCTTTTTATGAATTAAGTTATCAATTCCTTTGTTTTAATGCACCTCGTTCTTCGTCAGGCACCTTGTCTGAATGCCAGGAAAAAAACAAAACAAGACCAAATTGCCATGGCTCCGACCTCCGGCTGAAGTAGCTTTTGTGTTGTTTGCGCAGTAAATCCCAGTCGCTGACCAACACCTTCACGGAGACGTTACGAGGCAGCCTGACCGACGACGAGGCCAAAGCCGAGACCATCCGCTCGCTGCGGCAGTCCTTCGCCAGCCTCTTCTCCGACTAGCGACCGGCCCCGCTCATCAGGTTAAGAAAGAAAAAAAACAACAACAACAACAACAACAGGATAACTGCTGAATCTCTGGCGGAGCCGCCGCTCTTTCCTCCACTTCCTCCACTTGCTGTCGGCTCTCCTTCCTCCTCCATGTCTGTGACTTCCGGCTGTCGAAGGCGATCAGAGTTGTCAGGTTCACGAAAAAGGTCGACGCGTTTACTTTCTTCCAGGTTTTCAAGTGTTGTGGGAACGTCGAATGAACAAACCGAACTCCTTTCAGTTTTCTATGACTTCTGTCCACCCTGACTGTCTTGTCTCGTTTCTTGTCTTCCCGCCCCTGAATCCTTTGTGTTTTATTGAATCCGATCATTATTCGTCAACCGGGAGGTTCCAGTAAATAATCTCACTCTCACTCGTACTGCTTGGTATATAACCGTTTTACTTGTCCGACCGGTGAGTCTATTTCCGCGTACGTTCATTTGATTATCGGTTGACGCAAAGCTTCCAGGCGGTTTTTGCGAGACGTCCATATCGGCAATATCCCGAATCCGACCCCCACCGTGAGAAGTGTCTCGGTTCACCAGCGATCCCTTCAGGCGCCTCAGCCAGCAGCCGCATTTCTCACGCGTCCGTGTGCCGTACGAAGGGACTCGTCCACCTTGACCCCAACGTTACCAAAGTGCTTTCGGGAATAACCCCGGAAATCGAACCCGCCGCTCCTCAGATAACAGTCGCGACTCTAACGAGTAAGGGAAATGCTTGTCTTGGCTTCCAGCCGTCGTCTTCCATCACTGCAGTTCTTTCCCTCTTGTCCTCGGTGGACAGTCTCCGCCAGGCGGAAGGATTTGGACCATCAAGGCAAGCCGAGACGATGTAATATTCTGAGACTTAAACTTCCACTGGGAAGTGTTTTGCTTGTTTAACGTCGTCTTCTTTGACCAGTTACCGATAATTCATGATCGTCTTTTTTTCTTTTTCTTTTTTTTTAAAAGTGTGGTAGCCTATGTCTCTTCCTGTTGTGGACATGCATGTACGTGAATGTTGTGCTGGGAGTCGGGTTGGTTTCCCTCTAAATCAGTCCAAGGCGCGGCGCTTTTCGTCTTAATCATTTCCTACAACAACAACAAAAAAAGAGATGTTTGTGCAAGTTATAGTGAACATTATAGAGAAGGTGCTCTTTGGCTTATTATATGTATAAATAAGCCGTATATAAACAGTGTAGGGTCTTTTTTTTTTCCTGTTTGTTTCCGCCAATGATAGAATGTGTATTTTAGTTAAAAAAAAAAAAAACATGAAGTTCTCCTTTGATTTACTATTAAGTTAATTCAAAGTGGTCTTAGAAGTCCTTAGTATTCAGAAAATCACATCATTTACCAGAAATATTGACCAAACTGTCTCTCGAAAGCCCTTGTAAGCTTTTTTTTTTTTTTTGAAATGCAAATTAACTCTGGGGTGCAAAACATCAGTGCAACCGTTGCATCCAGCTCACAGGAGCAGATTAATTACATAATTTAGCTTCCGATGCGAAGCACAATCACAATCTGATGGTCTTTAAATTGAGCGTGAAAATCACTGAGACTCCAGCTAATTGGATCCGTCCTCATTTGTGTTTCTGCAGGATGATGCAAGTAGAATCTTTGAATATGTGAACAGTGTTGAAGACCTGATGATGATGATAGTGGCCCCGTTTTACGAGTAATCGTATTCAAATGCATGAAGGTGTTTTGTGGTGGTGTGTGTGGGAGAGTGTGTGTCGAATTGTTCGTCTATCGGCGATTGCGCTCCAAAACCAGAACGAGTCCTTTTTGCAATAACTACGTTGGTGTTTTGACGCCCTTTTGTTGGTTTGAACTGTAAAACTCGACACTTTATGAGAAACATATTTTCGGCCCCGTTTACACGACAAAGTTTCAAGTGAAAACGCCTCGTTTTTGTGTTTTCGCTTCAGAACAGCTGCGCGTTTTCACTCCAGAGTTTTGAAAACATTTCCATGGAGACAGAGTCGGACGGTTTTCAAAAAGTTCCACCTTGAACGCTTTCAAAGAGCTGCATTTTCAGCGACTCCGAGCACCGTTGTCGTGGAAACAGGCACCCAAAATGCAACCAAAGTTTTGTGTTTTCACTTTAAAAAGTTGTCGTGTCGACGGTGCGTTAATCAAAGTTTTTTCGTTTTTGTTTTCTTAAGTTATTGGTCAGAATGGAAAAAAACAAACATTATATATGGTATGAATGATCTGCCTGGTTGTCTGTATATGTAGTGGGAGGAGCTATAGAATGGCATTAGGCCCCGCCCACTTAGCTATTCTACACAACCATCAAGCTCTGTGCTTTTTTTTTTTTTATATATATATAAGTGATTATCCAGTTTACAGTGATATTGGTGTCAGATTTCAAACATTCTGAAGAATACGCGTCAGACGGAAGTAATGATACTTCAAATCGAGCTTCGCGGTCATTGCTAGTTAGCTTGTCAAGCTAATGTCGGATTGGAACGGAAACGCTTCTCGTTTCCATTCAAGCTTGAAAGCAATCAAAGACTCTTAAATATGCAAATAACTGAGAAGATATAACATCTGAAGTACCAAGTATCATCAGAATGATCGTTTTATGTGAAGTCGTAAAGAAAATGTGTCTGAATGCTGTGGAGCTTCTTTGTGTCCGTGCCAAGCCAATAATAAAAAAAACAAAACCTGCTTATTTTAAAAAAACAAACAAAAAAAACAATCTTTCTTTTAATTTTGGAAAAGCAATGATTTAACACTGTAATTCAGTTAAACTGAAACAAACCCCACTTAAAAGATTGAAAGGAGAAAATAAAGTCGATTATATTCGCAAGTCTCAACGCAGCCATGAAAATAACATTTTCCTCTGAGGGCTCGTGCCTTTTGCTCTCTTGTAACTTTTTCTTTTTTTAACTGTTACTTTTCTTTCTATTCACGTTCGCCCCCACTGTGATTCTTTGGCTTCCTCCGGTAATAACTCTTGTTTATAGAGGTTTAAAAAAAAAAAAAAATTGAATACAATAAAAGCGCTGCAATTAATGCTCTTGATATAACGCAACGTCTTTCCGTTGAGCGCTTTTGCGAGCGTTTTCTAAGCTGCGGCACTGTGTCGGAGTGGACCAACTTAGCATTTCAATGCCGGGACCCAAGTTTGAAGGGTTCAGTCGCATCGCTTCGTCTCTCCGGTGAAACTCGACCCGGTTTAGGATGTGATGCAGCAGTGTGATAAGCCATAAATGACAAAAAAAAGAAACTTTTCCCCTCACGTGCTGTGACATCACGGAGAAACCGACATATCAGCACTGATCACTGTGTCCGAACCGTAGCACCAGGTTTAACCATGTGCTCCATCTGGCAGGATATATATATATATATATATAAACAACTTGATGTCACTTTTCTCACGTTTTGGATTAAAATGCAGTTTGGTCAGATGATTCTTGACGACCAGATAAGTAACGGTCGTCGCCTCGTCTCGACCGACTCGTCTCGTCTCGTCGCCCTCACGTGGAGACGATCCGCTCGCTTTGCTTCCCAGTAAACTACCTCAGGTTGGGTGGCGCTCTGTGGACCGCAGAGCGGCGGCGCTGGTGGACAGTTTTGGTGAAGTGGGCGGCGACCGCGGACGCTTGACCTCGGGAAAAAAAAAAATGGACGCGGCGACTCAACGTGTCTCCAAACACACTCCTTTAAGTCTCGCGATGGAATTACTTATCTGCATCAGCGTTAAATCGGCGTGTTTTATAACACGGATGCTGCTCATTTCATATCTTTTGCTCCATTCTTCATATTTTATCGAGAGAAGGCAATACTGAGTTGTTGTTTTTTTTTGGGGGGGGGGTGTTTTCCTAATCGCATGATGTGTTGAGGTGAAAAACTGAATCCGAACGCCGCCATCGGACACAGCTGATACCGCAAGCGAACTCGCATCCACTTTTAATGTCGCTGCACAGGTTTATTTCAGTCCCCCCCCCCCCCCCCCCCCCCCCCCCATCCCCCCGCTGAATGGCGGGTGGTGTCGTTTGGTACTTTTAAAGCGTATTAACGTTCTGTATATTGGTGTAAATGTGGCATGAACTCCGACCCCCATTCCCGTGTGCCTCAGGTGTGTAAAATCTGGTCGTCAACGTGATCTCGGTGTCTGGCTGCTTATTCGTGAGAAGTGTGATGCATCTCATGTGTTTCTGTAATTTATTAGTATTACTCTCGTTTCTGTATCCCTCCCCCTACTTTTTGTCTGGAAGGAAAAAAAAAAAAAAAAAAAAAAAATTCTGTTATTAAAAGTAACGACTTTTATTACAACCGGCGGCTTGTGTGTGTGTGCATTCCACTTTCTCCCCGGCAGCCACAGCCTCTCTCTCCATGTATGGACACGGCGAGACGTCCTGGCTCTCGCTCCGCTTTGACAGAATTCACCGTTTGAGAGCTGTTCGGGATACGTCGTGATAATCCTGAAATCCCTTCATCTTGGATTAGTGGCCTTTTCTTCTTCTTTCTTTTTTTTCTTCCCCTCTCCCTCTTGGCACAACACTCTGGGTGTTAAAAGTTGACCGGCTGCTCAGGACCACAGAGAGGGGAAACCTGCTGGAGGCCATCGCCGCCGCCGCCGCCTTTCATCCGCTGCCCGCCGCACCTCCGTTTGAAATTAATTGCGCTAAAGCGGTAATTTGAAACACATTCGGTCGTTAACGTGTCACTGCACACGTTCGGGGTCTTTCAAACAGCGCCGTCGGAGATTTATCCCCGGAGCTGACGCCCGGCGTCACACAGGGCCGCAGTTTACGGAGCGTTTCAAGTGGAAGTGCCTCGTTTTTTTTGTTTTGAGGAAAGTTTCGTTCACGCGGAAAGAAACGCTGAAAAGGATGTGGTTTTCATGGTCGGCCACTCGCGGGCGCGGTTGTTTGTTTTTGTATTGACCACTCATGCTAGCCGGCCTGTCACGAAACGGGCATTTCCGCCCGTTTCCATGGAGACGGAGTCGGAGCATTTTTTTTGTAAAGTTCCACCTTGAGGGCTATTTTTCAGTTTTCAGTGGCTCCAAGCACCATTGTCGTGCCAACAGTGCCTAACCCTAATGTAGTTCAGGATATATGATAAACAGGAGTTTAGTGAAATAGCAACATTAAACAGGCAGCAGCTCTTGAACAGATTTTCTCATCGACAAAAGTGAAAAGTTACTGCAGATTGTTTCAAAGAAAGAAAAAAAATAAATAACTACACGAAACCCTGCTGGGTTAAAAACAAGCTGCAGGGTAAAGTATGTCATTTGAGTGATTTTCAGATAAACTGCGGGTAAGTTTATTTTTAATGTCACATCGCGTTGCTCCTAAAAACGTCCATATCCTAAACTCCCGTCTCCTGCGAGGACGATTCACTCACACATGTTTATTGGACATCCTAAAAAGAAACCCCCCCCCCCCCGCCTGCCGCCCTCTGACCCCCTCGCTGCTCCTCGTTGGTTTCCTCCGGCCGCAGACACGTGTTGCATACCAGCCTGATGGTAATCTGCTGCCAGCGTGATTTCTTGCATTCTTCGGGAGGAATGTTCGATCTTTTATCTGCCGCAGGCCGCTGCCTGCAGCGGCAGCGGCGACTCCAGACGGCGTCTCCACAACACGGCGGAGTTTTAATGTTCCAGCGCGTTCCAATAACAAGAGCGGGAAGACGAACGAGAAACGGGCGCAAGATCGTCCAGCAGATTTGCTAAAATAGAAAGTTGAGTCATTACTTTGGAGGGGGAAAAAAAGGGAAAGTAAAACAGTTTTTTCTCCAGTTTAAAAGCCACAATGTAGAAATTTGCAATTTCTGTTCTTTAAAGATTTAATGTTCAGGTTCAGATTTTGGTAAAAGCACTAAATTATTTTTTTTTTAAGTAGTTTATTGTTTGGTAAAAGAAACAATTCAAGTGAGTTATTTTTGTGATATAATTCTATTTTATTGCCGAGAAAATAGCTCTGAAACTCTAATGAGTCGACACCCCTGCTCCAAAACATACACATATGACGTTCATTAAAATACTTTCAACATTCTGGTGATATTGAGGGAAATTTTTGATGATTTAAAAACGGTTAAAATAAATAAATAAACATGAAATTTTTGTCTCCTTCTTTACCACGTCGTCCTGTTGAGGACGCTCAGTGTTGGGAAAACAAAATGTGTGAAGTATAAAACATGAAAAGTCAGCATTACTATTGAAATTTAGGTTTTTTGCATTAAGAACTACTACTAAAACTGTTGTATTTGAGATGCATAAAATGGCAAAAGTGGTGGAAATCCATGAAAAATAATAAAATTACTTAAAAATAAATTGACTACAGAACTTAAAAAAATAGGAGGTAAGTTTAATTCTATTTATATTGTACATTTTTTGGGAGAAAAACAGCTCTTTTGGACAAACTATAATGTCATTTACACATAGCGTAACCCAAACTGACTCAACTCCTCGGAGGAGTGGTTAAAAATGAATATTCTGTCACTATTTGCACAGCAGGTGAAAACTAATGCTTGTTGAGGTGGTTCTCAAACCTGTCAGGAAACCAAACAGGCTTCAGTAGCTCATCCACACCAGTGGGGGGCGCTATCCCCCCAAACAAAACGTGTGTCCTCTGTATTGGACATGACGACCCATCCTCTCCTCTTCACTCCCTTCAATCTGTTGTGGGTTTGATATTGATTTGTTACAAACGGCGTTGACCTTGGAGAGCAGAGCAAAGTTAAAGGCCGCGATGGCGGGAAAGAAAGAAAAAAAACTGAATCGATGCGAGCGCATAAGACGTCTGCGTTCCAAACTCCAAACGAGAGACTTTACTGACCTTGTCCAGGGAAACGTGAGCGGGAAGAAAAGAAGTTGTTTCCTAGCAACTACAACCCAATAACTTAAGAAGAATTACCCGCAATGCTGCCTTTTTTTTATTTGTATAAATGGTGCTTGGAGACCACCAGCAGGGAAGGTACTTTAGGACCTTGAAGATCGTGTTCGGTAACAATCGGTACACGTGCACAGAATCTGAAGCCTGAGAAGAATGGAACTGTTTTGATCGTTGCCTGTTTTTAAGAAAAGATCGCTCACATTGAGCTCTGCAGGGTCATCCAGCGAACGAGAGGAAGAAGACTGAACATGATAAAATAAAAACTAGAAGTTCAGAAATCACTGATAAGGAGGTCCTACAATTTCCCAATATCGCAAAAAAAAACATGGACGTGAAACATGCGTTGATTTCTGCCATAAAGAAGAATCATTAGATGCGTAAAAACTCGTTTTGTAGCACGAAAGCAACATTCTGCCGTCATACAATGACACCTAGTGGTGCAAGGTGGTATGTACCAGTAAATTCTGATATGTCACTTCTTAATCTATAACTTTATAAATAAATGATTAAAAAAAAGTTACATTTATGGCCACAGGTCACCTCAAAGTAGTTTTTTTAATGACTGTGATGATTTCATGAGTAAATGGGAACTGGGAAACATCCATCTAAACAGGCTCAAACTGGGAACTTTGTTTGGAGAAAATGGGAATAATTGGAGAGTTAATATAAGTGACAAATGTCATCACATCAATGCATTTACACGGGTGTATTTCTTATACATGAATTTAAAGTGGCTTCATCAGCCTGTTTGTGTCATTTATTTGTAGATTTCTCTGGAACCTTTCCAGGTCTCGATGGTTTCGGGTCTCTACCAGTTGTTGGACCTGATAAGATTGGCAGCTATCCTGAGTGAAATAATTGGATGTTAAACATTGGGGATTGAGCCCAATGTTTAACCCCCCCCCCTCTTCGCCCCCCCGTGATGCGTCGGCGCCGTCCGTTGGTTAAGTGTCCTCCTTCCTGCGCGCCGGGCTGCGTGGGAGAAACCCTCTTGTCCCCACTCAGACCTGCTCGCCGCACAACAGCGCCTCGGTCACCATAGTGAGCGTCTTCCATCCAGGGAGAGAGGCCTTGGTTGTCATGGCAACAGCGATGCTCCACGGAGCGCCACAGGAGATGGAAATCCGCAACGTCACTTTTCACGGTTTCTTTTGCTGAAATGTTTCCACACAAGAAAGGACTCGTGTTGATATAAATGATCCTCGACACTTTAGAACAAGACCTTCCGCATAAATAAGTTCAAGCGTGGCGGCGGCGGCGGCTTCCTATCAGGGTCCGGCCCTGTGAGCTGCAGGTCTGCAAGTTAAATATCATAATTGCACATTTAATGTGACACTTCCTGTTTGTGGATCCAGGATGTGTGGTCCACACATACATAATGTGGGCAGAGGAGAAGAAGAAGAAGGGGGTGGTTTTTTTTCTCCATTTCTACACTTTAACACTGCGTGGAGAATTTCATCATTGTTTACAAGTGATGACGTAAACGACCACACACACACACACACACACACACACACACATACACACACACACACATATATATATATATGACCAAGATACTTGTTTTCACAAATAAAGTTCATCTGGAGTCACAAAACATCAATAGAATACAACTACGTAATGTTATTCTAACAATTCTGTGATTTTTTTTTTTTATATAATTTTTGCCTTATATAAAAAAAAAAAAAAACTATTTTTGGTTATTTTGTTCTGAAACGAACACACAAACATTGCATTTTCCCTTGAAAAATTGACTTTTCCATATTACTGTGACAATAGTTGACATGTCAACTAATGCTTCACTTTATTCGGTGCATTTTTTTTTTCTTTCCTCCTCCGGAAAATACTGGATATAAACTCTTCGGTACACCGCCGGGTGACTCGGTAAAGAATCTTATGTTTTGATGGAGGTGGAAGTGAGGAAAGAATCGGGCCTGTTCACGGACGAAACGTTTCCCCCTCTCCACGAGCCTTTCATTTCCTCTGCAACGAGGAGGCCGTGCGTTTCTCCCTGTTGTTCCTCCTCCTCCGGCTTGTAAAAGAAAATTTCATTAAGAAGCTCCTGAGATTCGCATCTGCCCCTCAAGTAAGTTCATAAAAATAAACAGTGTATTATTGAACCTCCAAAATAACTCGCGACTTATTGATTCTGAGGGTCTTCGTGAGCCTTGTCATAAAGTGATTTTTTTTTCTCATTTTCCCTGCGGTTGCATATCTAAACAGGATGCATGGGGGGGGCCATCGGAGAACTGAAATATATTTATACTCGCGAGACTTTTTCCTCCTGAGATGCTCTGCAGAAAACACGGTACAGCTGGAAGCCACGTTGCTCACACTGTCTGCGGCGTCCTGAAGCGTAGAAATGCAGGATGGAGTGAAGCTGGAGGGTGAATTTGATCCGTGAAGCTGCATCACTTAAATAAAGTGACGTGAGCGGCTGCTCTTCCTTGACGCGCCGTTTCATATTTGTTCCGGGAAAGATTGGTATTGAATTTTTAAAAAAAAAATTTTTTAATTGAGCAGTCGCCTCACATAGCGAAAGTCTGAAAGATGAAACCGTCTCTATTTTGACCATTATGAGACATTTCATGAAAACTGAAAACGTTCGTGTTTTGCTTTGTCTGTTATCGATACAATAACAATGTTTTCCTCCAGTTCATATTCTCCTGGTAGTCGTATAGTTGAGTGCTAACGTCGTCTGTTATCATTTCACCAAACTCTTGTTTAAACGCTGCGTAAATCCTCAAAAATTTACACACTTTGAATAATTAACTTCTCTTTCAATGCAGCATTAAAGCAGCTGTGTTGCTCGTTCTAAACGGGCCTAAATGTTATTATTATTAAACATGTTATGCAGTCAGTCGCCAGTTTTCAATCATTCCCACTGCGGTGGCTGTAAGTTTATATTGGAGGCGCAAAACATTTTAGCAGAGCCGTTATTGTTCCAAAGTGAGTTTATTCAATGGAACAAACAAAGTGAGAGGGTGGCAGATGTTCTCATGAGTCATCTGCTGTTTTTTGTTGGGTTTTTTTCCCACATTTTTTTTCCCCGGTCACAAAGCTTTTTCTATGCAAATCCAGAGGGGGCACCTTATTATTACGTCTGTTTCCCGGCAACAGAGTGCAGCTTTTATTCCCGCTGATGTCTTCAGTCTCTATGAAATAGTGACGCCTGTCTGCTTCAGACACGGTTTATATGCGTCGGGCTCCGGCTTGAGATTTAGGACTCGTCTGTGTTTTTTTTGTTTTCGAGAGCGATCTGCAGCGATATGAAGATTCTGCAGGCGAAAATTGGAGGCCGATTTCTTAAACTGTGACAGATCAGATCTATCGTCGATCTATTGTCCTCTGCGCTGTAGAATTCTCCTCATTACTCTCTTGTCGGTGAATGAAGCACCTTTTCTTTTCCTCCGCCGCTCGATCTCTTTCCATTACAGCTGCCAAGAGTTCAGCGAGACGAACGCTTCACGCCAGCGTCGTTCAGAGAAAACAACTCTTTAACCTCCAGCCTCAGTGAGACGACGTCGAGAGACGACGTGTCCGGATATGATACTCGGATGGAAACGTCTGGACTTTGCACTTCATAGAGCGAAGACCAAGATTGAACGTTGATCAAACGTTGTCCTCTTTCATTACAAGACCCAACAGCACCCCTAGTGGCCCAACTTGTTAACTACTTCAACAGAAATGGGAAAACGTGTAAACGTTGGCCAGTGATGGTTATCTTCATTATGGTGTCTCATCCTGCTGGAAGTCGACAACTTTACATTGTTTTCCCCCGAAAGCAGGCGGAGGATTATGTCTTTTTTTTTTTTATACTCGGATACTCGGAAAGCTACATGAGCCCGGATCCACCCGGCATTGTTCATGACTGTAACATGATATGGAACCTTTACAGGATATTATTTAGAGTGTTTTTTTTCTTTTCAGTACAAGCGAAATTTCCGTCCCACCTTCTCCCTCTTATCTCGTATATCCTGAAGGAACTGAACAGGTCTCCTCGTGACCTGCAGTGGTTTATAGCAGCATGTGCACCAGAATTCCGGTTAATTCTCAGTTCAAGGAAAAGACAAGTGCTGCTTTTAAGCTCTTATTCCACCTCAATGGAAGTTTGACTGACGGGCCGCAGTCACACTGTAAAATGAAGAGAAGGAGTTTTGGTAATATGCAGCTTTGGGATTCCAGAAGTTGCCTTTCTTGGTGGAGTTTCCTTGTTTCTGTTGACAGATGATTCGATTATCACCCATTTTATTGACTTAACGCACGCATGAGTGTAAATGTACGCTGGGAAAATGCAGGAGTTCTGTTTTCAGTGGCTCCAAGCACCAAAACGCAACAAATGTTTTGCACTTTCTGCTTATAGGTGACCGTCATGCACCTTATTCTTCTTCAAGGTTCACCATGTTGTCCATCCAGTTGATCTCCCATGTAAACGAGTGTCTGGAGGCCAATTCTTCACTTTAATCACTTATAAATTGGTGCAGATATTTTCTTTTGAGCGCTGTCCTCTGCATGCAGTTAGGAAATGTACTGTAGAATAGCTGCAAACACTTAAATATGTTAAATATGTGCACCTAAAAGCAGCTGGAGTAATCCATTAAATTAGATGTTTTTTCTCAATCTGCAAAATCAATTTTTTTTTTTTTTTAGTGTTAGGTGTGATTTAAGTATTTTAATTGTTCCTACTTAAGCAAAAAGCACCATGATCTTGGTGAAAAGATGAATTAGAGTGAGAATGGGGCTGCAGTTTTCAGCATATACACTCACTTTACCTCCACTTTGGGCTGAAAACAGAACTTGGCATAAGTGTTCTGTTATCGTGGAAAACATCTGCAGTTTTAGGAAAACAAAGATCTGACCAGAGTCTGACGCAGGTGCTGCTGTACTGACATGAAACAGATTGTTCATGGAGGTTCTTTTTTAGTTTTAAGGACGTTATGCAAAGCTGGAAGAATGTGAGGACGTCGATACGCTTCCAGTCGGCACGTTGCTTCATTTTCAGCTCTTGATTATCTCGAAGTCGTCGCCATGTAAATGTGACATTTCCTGAAGTGGCTGAAGGTGTCCACGTCACCAAGACTGATCATTATTTGAAACTGATAAAGTGCTCATGGAGACGACATTTAACATCCCACAAGGACTCATTGAAGGGAGAAGCTGGTGAGATATATCAGATTTTAATTACATGTGCAACGGCTGATCGGCTCGACATACATCTGAACGACCGGACACCGCGCTACAGCGTTCGCAGCCTTTTCTTGGAGAACAAGGAAAAAAAAAAAAAGTCTTGATTCGTGTCCCGAAGCTTTGTGCTTCTCCTTGCACAACCACAGCGAAACAGAAGAAGGTACTTGACTTCACCACGGGGCTCGCTTACAGGACGGACATCGATAAATCTTCTCTCAGACTGACAGATAAAACACCGTGGGTCCCGCTGGGCTCCTCCGATCTCGCCATCGCGTGCACATTTTTGGGCTAAAGCACATCACAATATCCCCCTACAGACAAGATACGGACAGGAAATTGTACGCCGTCTCCTTTTAATATCAATACAACCTTGGATCTGCTGCATGCGAAATGGGACATGCATGATTGTCTGGCTGCCCTCTGGGCTTTTTGATCGCTTATTAAGAGCCAGAGGAGCCATTTCGGATTCATCTACATCTTAGCTAACGTCGATATCCACACTTTGATCCAAATAAAATCTGAAGTTTTGATTACAAATAAAACATCGTTTGACCGTTCCGGACGGAGGAGACTTTGCACTTTGGACATTAGAGTAACAAAAGAACATTTTCCCACGTTCGGTCCGTCGTCCGCTTTGGCGCCTCGGCGAGAGCGTTTCACCGGACCGTCTCTCCCCTAGCTGCTGATCTTGGTCAGCATCTTGTTGATGGCCTGTTTGACGTGCGTGGTGGAGCTGCGGCGCCTCGCCTTTCCCTGCACGGCCTTGCGACGCCGCACCTCCCGGCAGAGCTCGTGGAAGGCCTCGGCCACGGCGCCGCCCTCGTCGGCGCAGGCCGAGCACTCGTAGAAGGCGCAGGCCATCTCGGCCGCCAGCCGCTCCCCTTCCTCCGTGGCCACCTGCCGCGCGTGATCCAGGTCCGACTTGTTCCCCACCAGCACCAGGGGCACGTTCTTTGGTTTCTTCACCTCCTCCAGGAGACTCCGCAGCGGCGCCACCTCCTCGAAGCTGCCGCGGTCCGTGATGTCGTACACGATGGCGAAGCCGTCGCCCCACCGCATGTGACCCTCCTTCTGCTGGACGTCCTCCTGAGGCGAACACAAGAAACGTGACGGTGGTTAAAAAGTCTCAATGAGGTTTCTGGCTCGATTTGTTGTCTTTAGTGACGCAGAGTCAAGATGAGGATTGACCTTTAACCTTTGCTCTTTAGGGCCAAAAGCAAAACCTGTTTTTTTTTTTTTTTTTTTTTTTCTGGGTTCAAATTTTGTGTAGCACCGTTCAAATGCAAGGCAATTCAAAGAGCTTCACAAAAGCAAAAAAAAAAAAAAAAGCGTTAAAATCATAGACATAAAACTAGAATTTTTGAAAATAAAAGCACATTTAAAAGTTTTATAAAGCGTTCAAAGTTCCAGCACATTCATTCAATTTCACCGTAGAAAATCCTTTGTGTAAATGTCCCCAGTAAAATCAGCCAAACCTCTTAAATCCTCTTGCATTTGTTTTGAAATAAAAAGTGAAAACAGTCCAAACTGAATTGTGGCTTTAAATGTAGAAGTTATTGACAGTCGTGGTAACTTGAGAGACACTGACCTGTTTTTTATTACTTTATTACGAGAGCTGTTGTCCAATTCTGCTTTTAAACTAAGCGAGTTTGAAGTAGATAAAGTAGTACAAAGCTACTTTTCAGGACTTTAAAGTGAGTAATTCCATCAACAAGGACAAGCCCACAAAGGATTTATATATATATATATATATATATATATATATATATATATAGTGACTTCTGCATAGCAAGTTTATAGCATAGAATTCTGTCTTTGACGATCAAAATAAATATTCGACTTTGGTGGTATTCTGGTATAATTTTCATATAAAAACCGAGTGAAGCCTGAGCTCCGAGTCCCTGACATGGCCTCCCTTCTCTCCCACACTTCCCTGAGCAATAAATTGAATTCTGCAGCCATCTGAGGAACGCAAACAGTCCAGCATGTGCTCCTAATTTGATCACGTTGAGGCAGAAAGGGTCTGTCCGGCTGTAACAGGAGCAAACTGGTCGCATGGCAGCTTCGAAATCATAACCGAGGAGGAGGAGGAGGAGGAGGAGGAGGAGGAGGAGGAGGAGGAGGAGGAGGAGGAGGAGGAGGAGGAGGAGTGAGGGGCACGCACAGCCTCATCTCATTGTTTTCGGTGGAGGGACGATTAAAAAACAATACCACATTCCTCCCGTGGACGGACGGGAGAGTTTGACGTCTGTGTACCTGACCGACTTGTGAACCTGGAATTTACGAGCCGCCGGGACGCCTCCCGACTCGACAAATCTCGGGAGTTGGCGGCGAGCTGGGAGCTGAGCGGAGGCCTGACATCCCAGGCCCGGAGGCGTCCAGGGCTCGTCCTGATGCCGGCCGAAAATAGACGACGGCGTAATGAGAGAGAGAGATGACTTTGGCTGAAGTGTCGCCGGGGAAATCAGCCTCCAGCAGAACACCTACGCAGCGCGGCGGCGTATTTATCTCGAGCTCCGGGACGTACGCAAAGCTCTCCCTCATGGTCACAATCTGGCAGCGCTTCTGTCGGAAATTGTCGTCTCATTCGGTGCCGTTAATTTCTGGAACGAGCGACGGATGTACTGTATCTCTCCCCGAGACGGGCAGCGGGAGGAAGGTGATGATGACGAGGAGTCTATCAGCTCCAGTACTGAGTGGAATCAAATGGAATAAGAGCTGAAAGTACCGAGCCGGACTGAAGGACGCTCTCCTGGAAGCCCATCCAATATCATCGAGCGGCTGATAGACGCACAAAATGTCACACAAGTGTCAAACACATTTTAGTCGAGGGGGACGCAGGCAGCTCAAGTTCATCTTGAGTGGGCCGGACTCGTAAAACAGTGCCATTATAACTTTTAAATTTCAACTTTTTCCTTGTTGTGGTGCGTATACGTGACAACATCTATAGTTTTGCCAAAAAAAACCAAACATTGCTGTCTACAATCTCAATATAAAGCCAACTTTAATGAACCTTCCTGGTGAAAAATTCAGTGAAATTATGAATCTTCCAACTACTACGAGAGTCTTCTACGTTTACAGCATTTAAAAAACTCTGGTTGAAGGTTAATCAATCTTATGATCACTTGTAAGACCTGATTAAAATGTTATAGATTGGGGGATTTGTTTATATTGCAGGGGTGGTGGTAAATAGTGTATATATTCTCTGTCCTGGTTTGTTTTTAAATAATTGTGGTCTTAAAAGTACGAGGACGACAGATGGAAAGTGTGCATAAGAGTGTATAAAGGTTGATCGCTCCAGAACGTACCCTTCAGCCAGAACCGTGATGAATTTGTGAAATTTTTCTAACATTCAGCATTTGTGTGTCTGACATCAGTATCGGCATCTGACGGGTTTCTGTGGTTTCTAATTCGCCTGCATGCGTACAATAATGATGCCGAGAGGGAAAGATTATGTATGAAGGGGAACGTAGAGTTCTGGAGGAAAGCTTCTGCGAAATAAAAAAAAAATTCTAAAATGTGAGCTGTGAGGGCAAAATTACAATATTTCGAAATGATCTCTTACTAAAATGTGATTTACAGTGTATAAATAGGAAGAAACCTCATGTGCGTTCATTCACAATTCATTTAACCTTCATGGCTGCACTTGATTTGGGGCTTTGAGAACTTGAAAACAATTCTAAATTTCATGGTCGTTCCAACAGGAGAGGTGAACAGATTTAATTTGAAGCAAATTCTAAGGGGATCTGTGTCGTTCTGACTCTCAATACCAGGTCATTAAACACGTTGTTGTGTTCAGCCTGAAAAAAAAGAGCTTATGACAAATATAAGAACATGGTCGAATCTCCTTTGTGAATAAAATACCCTGCTTTCTTTAGTTTTCTTAAAAAAAAGTAACAAAGTTGAATTAACATGAGAAGACGCACTGATGGAAAGCCGAGCTGCATCTGCAGTCGTCACTTCACACCGGGTGGATCTACTAACTTTGATTAGAGATCACAGGGATTCGATAGGATTGTTGGATTTTCAGCTGTTACTGATGAATCAGACTGAAATGATCATCTTACAGGCCCAACAATCACTTTTTAAGAAAAATAGCAGGGAAAAAAACTAAAATAGGTGGAAAAAAGGGTAAAAAAATGGACAATAAAAGAACTGGAATATAAATAAATATACTCATAGTCGAGATGTGTTACAGCTCGAGGCTGAGTTTAATGTTAGGACTAGGTTGATTAGATGGCATTCTTTATTTTGGGGACATGATTTGCAAAGGTATGGTCTTTTGTTTTTATTTTTCTGCAACACGGAGGTGAACAGCGGTTAATGAGGGTAAACGGTCCCACCTGCCCCGCAGTGTCTAAAATCTCCATGGTAACGACCTCGTCGTCGATGTTGGCCTGATGGCGATACGTCGACTCTGAAAGAGACACAAAAAAAAAAGAGGGAATCCAGTTTCATTTGAATAAATGCACGACGGTTTAGTTGAATAGTGTCGCCGCCCAAGAGAAGAATGAGACAGACTCATTGTGATTCACGGAGTCGCCAACTCACACATCACTACGAAGGAAGGCGCAGATTCACAAGTACTCATTTCACAGCTGAATATAATTCCACCTCCTCCTTTTGAATATTCAGAGAATCACACATAAAAAAAGAATGACGACTCTCTCTAAGAGAACCTTAAACTGCATCTTCTCCTGGGACTTGGTAGTTTAATCAGTCACTTTAATAACCATCCATCTTGGTCGTCTGTGTTCTCCCAGAGCTTCTCCTTCTCCGACACCCAATGAAAATGAAACTTTGCTGTTTTCGCTTGAAAACGTCACGTCAACAGCAAGTTAGTCTGCTTTTTTTTTCGATAGTTTCGCTAAACTGACTCAAATTTACCCCAAACCCATGGAACCTTTTTTGTGTTTAAGATTAAATGTCATTCGAAAGCCTATTTTTATTATTGTTGGGCTTTTAACCCACCATCGGAATCTGCTCCGTTTACCATTTTATTAGTTTTGAATATTCGCACTTCATATTTTGATCTATTTATGTGCAGCACTTTGGTTCAGCTGTAGTTGTTTTGAGTCGAGTCATGAATACCAAAAGGGTCCTTGTATGATTCAGAAAGTAAAAATTCATAGGAGGGTTTGTGGCTCGCCGAAGTTGACTGGATCTATAAATATGATTGAGTATTCGTCAGCGGCCGGACTCCAATGCGCTGATGACATCAGTCCTGCCCTTAGTTGCCTGTCAGGCGTTCGTCATCATTTTTTCATTTTCCCTGACGCAGGACGGCTTCGGCTCGTCCTCTGAGAGACCTCCACCTCACTGACGTCCACGTTTCTCCTGCCGTCACTCCTTCCGATGCCCGTGGATCTTCCGTAGGTCAACGAGGAGGCGTGGATGCTTTTCAGACCGTCTGCTCTCTTTGGATTCTTCCTCCATGAACCCGTTACCTCGCGTTTCAAAGCCGTGACTTCAGCTTTTTGGAGGTTTTTGACTCGACGAATCCTGCGCTTTCAGCCGACTCGTGATTTTCTCGGTTCTTTTGTGATGAAAGAATATTGGGACTGGTTTTTTTAAGCTCTGCGAGTTTGGCGTTTTAATATTTGCTCCTATTTAAAATGGTCAATAACCTATTAATTAGGAGGAAGAAGTTGGAGAGGAGACTAATTCTTGAAATACTGATTTTATTCTAAACTCCAACCAAAGCAGGCCTGCCAATAAAACTGCCTGGAAAAAGAGTGATAATCCTGAGATGGACGTGTTGATGGAGAGAAATCGATGTGCTGCATAAAACTACAATATGTCATTTTGCAATTTTTTTTTTATTGGTAATCTGCCATGGGATATTTTCAATGTAAGAAATGTAGCGTGGATCAAAAAAGGTTAAAAAGCAGCAGAAAAGAAAGCTGTTCCTGGGCCCAGTTTACATGTAACTAATGGCAAATAGATCGGTTTCAAGCAAGATTTCTCATCAACCTGTTTGCATTCACATATATGTTGTAGTACTGAACAACAGGCAATTATATATATTTTTTAATCAGCAAACAAACACAAGTGCATGAGGTTAAAAGTCAGTAAAACTACATATTGTGTAAACTTTAATATGTTCTCCACACAGACTTTAGCAAGGAGAATGACTATATCTCATAATTTAATCCACCAACACATTCAAATCAATAACATCACATTTCGTTCTGTGCTTCAATCGCTTCAGGTCGGCAGCAGGCAGATGAAACGACGTCTCCGACAGATCTTTCTATTTAAAACGGGGTCAAAGCCACACAAAGGCCATGTCAATATTCCTGTTTGTATTTGATGTTACTCAACTACTGCTGGCAACTCTTCAACTCTTATGGCTGTTTGGGAGCATTATTAAATAAATAGGTCTGCTTCTATTGAGACGGTGGATAGATCACGTTCACGCTGCCCCACCCTGCTGATACCCCCCCCCCCCCCCCCCCCCCCCCCCAGGGTGAACGACATCCTGTGACATACATGAAATGTCACAGACGAATAGAAGCTGCACGTACAGCTGTTTGGCTGGAGGTGATGAGGAGCGTCTCGGAGGAGAACCCCGGTTCCACACTGTGCGACTCGTGGGACCGCCTATTCCAGGAACCACCATCATCATCATCATTATCATCATCATCATCATCATTACTCCATCAGCGCAACTCCTCTCACTGGAGTGTCTGCAGCTAAACACTCTGACAGAGGGCAGGACTGGGGATGATTTAAACGGCCCCATCAGCCTCCCTAAAGGTCCTGATATAGTAACAGTAAATCTCCTGCCTGGAAGCAATTTATTGCTCAGATTTTAAACATCTCTGGAATTCTGTCGACGCAGGACAGAAAAGCAGAGAACGAGCTCGGACGTGTTGTTGTGGCGACGTTTCCTCAACTGGCTCCCCACAACTTGTATTTGCGGACTTTCTTATCAGGGATTTCCTTGTTTTGACTAAGTTTTGACTTTGTGACCGATCATCTATCATGCTGTATTTGTCTTTTCTTTTTTTTTTTTTGGGGGGGGGGGGGGGATTTGGTTCTACTGGCATTGAGAGGGTTGATAATCTCCTACTATCAACATGCATTTTCACACATAGTCATCGTATGGCTTTGCTGTGTGTCAGTGTTTCAAACCACAAGCCTCCCGTCACTGCGAGACGCAAGCGTGAGCCGTCGCAGGCTCCATTTTCCTGCGAGCGTTGATTATTATTCTGCGACCGGAAAAGATTGTAAAATTGTGGCCATCTGCATTCTGAGCAGCTGCCGCCATCCCGCCGATCAATCATCTCGCACACTATCTGTCAGGGCCGCCCCCCCCTCCCGGCGCTGGAAAGGACCGGCGAGTGCCAGTCATTATCTGGAGTGGGAGAGAACAGCAGACCCTGTTTATAAAGCCCATGCAAATAAATAGAAAGGTAACAAATGGAGATGAATGGCCAATGATGATTGAGGCATCGAGACGAATGAAGTGCAGCACGTGTTCTGACAGCCGACACCCCCTCCCGCCCCCGAACCTGCGCGACGGCCCCATAATGGTGCTTTAATAATGTTTCCACCACTTCATGGGTAATTTCAGCCAGGCGGCGTGATTGGCCGCAGACGCCCTCCGACGGTGCCGTTATTCCCGTTACGGATGTCAAGCTGCGATTTGTTGGCCGTGACGCAAACTCTGGCGGTAACCAAGGAGGCAGATGTCAGTCCCTCGTTGAGTTACTTGAATGTTTTACTGACGGTGGCAATGTTCGGCACATTCATACGGGGGTAATTTAATGACACAAAGAGGCAACGCGAGGAAGAAACAGAAACCCTGAGAGGCTAATGAGCGTCTCCGCGGCTTAATTATAGCTTATGGGCTCCACATTGTAGGAATGAATGGGCAGAATGAGATGTCGCTTCAATAAGTGAAATAAAAATTAATCAGGCGAACATGTTTCATGGTTTGTTTGTGATCTTTATGAACTTATTCAAATGAATGTACTTTTGAAATTGTACAGTCGACAAACACATCTGGTCGCAAAGGATTGAGACAATTGAGCGAAGGATGAAAGTTCCCCCTGATGTTAACGTCCAGATTGTGGATTGAAAAACAATTTATTTGCAAGTCTTGTTTGTGGTAAAAGACTGGGACTGGGATCGGCTTTGACCTCTATAAAAATGGAGGGTACCTGTATTGCGTCACATCCTCTTTCGCCCTCCCGCCCAAAGCCTCGGTTGCGGTCTGAGCTCTGTCGTTTAGTCCCGTGATCCCAGTTCCATGCATTCTGGAGTCCTCTCCCTCACCTTACATTCCAACTCATAGATTTCTCCTCATCCCTTCTATGATCTTATCTTCCAGCTCTGAGATGTGAGCCATCATGCGGCTTCTTCCCCTGCTTCCTTTTTTTTTTTTTATCACTACGCCACTGGGTGTTCTTATTTTTACTGATAATGTATTCGCTGGATCTTTACGTCGATACTAAAAGCACAGCATCTCTATGCGGCCGAGAAGACGGCAGCCATTCGCCGTTACATGAGGACCAATTAAATGTGTCCGTGAGTGGGGCGATGGCACCTGATCACATGACCGTTTGCAGGCTTTACAGCGCTCTTTGTGCTTTGTGATTACGGCGTGGGCAGCCGGTTCAGGCAACAAGGAGCATGTCGGTATAACCAGACCAGACCTCACCTCGTCCAACACATATGCCGTTATTTACCTTCTCGTACAAATAGAACGATTGAGACTCTTGTCTGTGTTGCTCCGTGATCCTACAGCTTCTCTCTGCGTTTCTCCCTCAGTCCTTAATGCATCAATCCACCCGCGATAACGCAATACGGCTCTGTGGTGCAGAGTGCCGGAGCTGATCCCATCTCGAAATCTGATGGATTGGTCCCTGGATGATGATGAATCATTCCTGAACCGCTCATGCAATTCGGGTCAATAGTTTTTTTTTGTGAAAAGTTGGTCAAATACACAACTTTGTCCTAACTTTCGTTGGTGAAGGTTAAAACCTGTATGTACAAGGCAGTTTGTCCATTGAGTCTATAACTCGACTATAAAACTAATTGAGCCCAAAATATATGGCCGCCATTGTTGTTATTGTCCATCTGCTCACACAAGCGTAGAAGAACTATTTACTACAGCTGTAGTGAGCATGCGCAGTCGGAAAGTTGCATTTTCAGTGCCTCCGAAACACGGTTGTTGTCTAAACTCACCCGATACACAAGAAACATTTTGCCGTTTTCGCTCGAAAACGTTGTGGCGTAAACAGGGCTTGAAGTATTTCAGGATCAAGGAGGCCGCCCTCCTCTTCCTCAGTGCAAGTGGCGGTAGATGATGGGCGGATGGACAGATCTGTTGGCTTACCGAGTGTGGGGTCGTACTCCCAGATGAAGCGTCTCGTCAGAAGTCTCACCACCAGAGCTGCAACGAACGGAAAAAAGCAACATAGAGGGGTTCAGTCAAACAAGCACTTCTAACAGCCTGTGGATTCACACAATGCGTCTGCTTCAGGAGCTAATCAGCTGTGGATAACCCACCAAAAGGGTCATAAACCCTCGCCGGAGCACTTTAATACACTTCTCATCTAAATGCTAATACCCATTTGCACAGTTCCACATTATCAAGGCAGAGTTCAAACAGGATGAGACCCCGTCTCTCGTCATTCCAGGGGACGGGTCGGCCTGTCTGCTGCAGCTTCAGCCCTCCTCCCACAAAAAAAATACAAAACACAAGCTCCGCTGTTATAATGGTTCACCATCAACAAGTGATCTGGCAACAGAGAAATGTTGATCCCCTTTCATTAAGACAGAATTGGGGGGCCATTATCGGCGTATCCAGGCCAGTCCCCGAGCTGCTGATCGGAGCCGAAGCACCTGTAAACATCCATTTAAAGTGGGGTTGTTTATCTCAAACACTGCATCATGTCTCTTTTAGTTCAGTTAATGGACCACTGAGAATATCGAGTTATTTCCAGTGGCTTGTTCGGTGGGGTTTAATACGGCGTGCGTAAGGGCAGAAGAAGCAGGGGTCGGTAATTAAAGAGTTTGGTATTTGCAGCGTGTGATTAGTGGGGAAATAAAAGAGTTTCTAACTTGGTGGTTCAATTTTACTCTTGATTACTTTAAAAAAGATGCAAATTTCAGTAAAATATGTAAGAAGTATCAACCATACATTTATACAATATGGTGGCAGTTAACCATTCACATTGCAATCAATGAAATCCTTATAAATAAAGACTTGCGAGTTCCAATAAAAACTCTTATTTGTCTATAATACATTGATTGAATAGCATTAAAATGCCCCAAAAAGTTAAATTTCTACCTTGTGATTTCTGTTGATCGGGAAACAAATTCCTGTAATCTTAATTATGCTAAAAGGACTCCATATATGTTGAATGTGGTGATGGAAAATGGCTTTTCATGACTTGTATAGCGCCTCTTCGCTAAGAGCAGCCCCAAAGCACTTTACATGATTCATCACGTTACGTGATTTTGCTGTTCAGCCTGAGCAGAGTCTAATTTATACACTGCTTGTTTCTTTTTTTTCATTTAGTCCAGATAACGGAGGCAATTATTTGATTGTGTGGCAGGAGGTACGGACTGTCTGTGCTGTTGAGGTTGAATGTAGTTCATGGCGTATTTTTCTGTGCTACCCTTTTGACAATTCTTTTTTTAAATGTTTTTTTTAATGTGTATTTGCCGTCCGACAGGCGAGAGGAAGTGATACTGAGTGACTCCCGAGTCCAGGCGTGTATCTCGGTCGCCACCTCGGAGGGGAATAAGACGAGGAGCTTTGAGCCAAAGGAGGGAGGGGAAAAAAAACAAAAAAAAACTTGGCCTGATTTCCAATTTACCGCAACAGGGGGAAGAAAAGAGCAGCTATTATGTCAGCGGGAGTGTCCCGGCCGCATTTCATTACACTCGTAGAATCCAGTCTTTTAGGTCAGAACAGCAGTGGATGGCTGATCTTTAGAAGTGAATACAGAGACGGACATGTCTTGTTGATTTTTTTTTTTTTGTAAGTTATTCTGCGGCCTGGATTCCAGGTGGACAAGAACAACCAATGGGGCGTGAAGTCCTTCCCTCATTAGAGGAAACTGTATCTGCCGGCCTTTCACCGCCACTGGGGGGGGGCAGGGGGGGGCGTACACGTGGCAGAGAGGAGCCTTTGTTACCGGCGTGGACAGTCTGGCCCAGATTCACTGCAGGATTGCGACGCGGAATAGTGCGTGACGTATTATCGCCAAGGTGAGCGGGTCACACCGAGCCAGGCGATTCGAGAGACGAGAGTTGATCACAAAGCCTGTAAGGGCAGGGGGGGGGGACTCTCTGTACATGGTGGAATCTGAACAGCGGCAGTTTTTATTTTAAGAAAAATGTATTAGTGTGTCCTCACGGGGAAAAAAACCCAAAAAACCCTTTAAAAACGAGATAAAAAGATGGAATTTTAACGTTTACTTATTGATAGTTATGGGTGAAATCACTAAACAGTCTGCAGACGAGCATAATATGGAAAAAAAATTTTATATCATCGGAAAGTTTAATATTTGGTGTCAGTTATATCAAAGTGGTACGTGTTGCATTTAAAATTACATTAAAAAATGCTAAAAATGTCTTCACCTGCCTGCCTTTACTAAGTGAAGTTAAGTAAACTGTATTCAATTAATTGCTTATCAACATGGTATTATTGTGGCCCACTGATTGTTACGCTCATCCTTTATCTATAATTCTTATAATAATTAAAATTTATAGCTTTGGCATGAATTGCATATAGATTTTTTTGGGGATTTTTTTTTTTTTTAATCAAAAAATGTCACAACGGGAGTTGTTTGGTAAATGGTTCATTTATATGAAGAATTTTTACATGATCAGTTACTTTATTCACGCAGTCGCCTCATGGACTTTTCAACATAATATGTTAGCAAGAGGTGGTGGTGGGGGGGGGGGGGTTTGAACAAATTCACGTCAATCACCCAGGCAAGCTGCTTTTATCCAAAGTGACCTCTTCACATTAGCGGCAGAAATTCGCCGAAAACTCAAACAAAGCCAGAGCAATTAGCGCCGCCTTGTTCAATAGAGCCGCTGCGACGTAACTGATTGAACGGCTGTGTATTGATTCCCCGCGGCCATCAGACGGACACCCACAGCTCTTTGGTTCTCTTCCGCCACACGAAAAAAAAAAAAAAAACATCTCCTCCCACCGGCGCTCCTGTGAGTCCAGCTCCGAGTCCATTGTGCTCGTGTCACATCGGGTCACGTCACAACGCCGGCTGTGCTGATAAGACTCCAGGAGGCTGGGGCAGCCTGAAAAACCAGGTTGTGCCATAAACAGTTTGCCGCCACTGTGCAGCGCTCCGGCTCCACATGAGTGTCTGGGACGCAGTAAAAGAACATTTAAATGTGTTTCCGTTCCAGGAGGACGTGGACTGGGAATCGTGACACTCTGGATGTCGCCATTGTTGTTACTGTCCATCTGCTGAGCATGTGCAGAAGAACTATTTAAGGTGGTTGTGGAGCACTTTTGACATGTTCTTCGTTTGGAGCCGTTTTCAAAAAGTTACATTTGTAGACAGAGGCGGAGCATTTTCAAAAAGTTGTTTCCCATCGTTTCCATAGAGACAGAGTCGGAGCCTTTTCGATATGTTCCACCTTGGGAGCCGTTTTTCAAAAAGTTCCATTCCCCCCCTCCCCGGTTTCCACGGGCACTTTCAAAAAGCTCCACGTTGGGAGTCATTTTCCAAAACGTGCTTACTCACTGGCTCCACTGTGGTGTAGACGGACACCCAACATGCAACAGAAATCGTCCGTTTTCACTTGAAAACGTGTAAACGAGGCCTAAACCAGGCTAAACAACACCGTCTGCAGAGGCGGCAGATGAAGAAATGACATAATCGTTTCAAAAACAACAACAACAAAAAAAGGATCCAGTCCAGATTTGAGTCTCCGATTTGATTTCCTCAGTGTTTTGATGTTCTCACGCCGGTTGTAAATGAGCTTCCCTGCTGGCAGGACACACAGTTTCGGAGGTGAGCGGCAAAATGAATCAGCAACCAGACGAGTCGTTTGTTCCGTTTTATTGTATTTATTTTATTCGGTTCAGAAACATTCCCGGGCCTGCTGCAGACAAAAAGCATGAGTTTACTGTCTGTGTGGCCCTCACACGCTCTACCAACCACAAGTGACATCGTCGTTTCACTTCTCTGAAGTGAAAATGACCATGAACTTAGGATCTTTTGAAGCAACGCTCACTAATCAAAAACCTGACTGCTTATTAAGGAATGGGATTAAAAACCGCAGCACTTTAATCACTGAATCATGAAAAAAGGAGGCTACGAGAAGCAAAGGGGACATTCTAACCGTGCAGCTTCGTGAATCGTTTTTTTTTTTTACATTTTTTTATTGAAACTCAAGGATTATTTGTCGACGTGTTGAAAAGCCTGCACTCAAGAACCCCCGAAGACGAAGAATGGAGAACGGAATTGACGTGAAGAAGAGACGGAAACACGGCAAGTTACGTAAATAAATACTCCTGCCGACTGCTTCCAGAGCGCAAGCTGATTTATTCAACTTTCTATTGACGCAGAGACGAATCTGTTTTGGGAGAAGAAGACGCTGCTGCTTTGTTATCATCATTTCTCGGCGGATGGAAACAGAATAATGCTTTTTTTAAAGCAGTGTTGCTTTTTAAAATCCACACACTCACTGAGAGGTGACAGCCCCCCGATGCAAGAAACAGGCAAAACAAATGAGCTCTGAAACCTCCCAAACCACTTCCTGAGGTCAGGCCACTGGTCTCAGTCTGTGAGCTTTCCCAGAGTTCCTTTCACCGCCGCCGTCTCCCCGGGGCGCGTCTGCAGCCCTAAACCACCAGAAAGACGTATTGTGTACGTCTGCGTGCCGGGACGTCGCCGCGCTTCCAGGGAAAACGCTCAATCTACGTCCAAACACCCCGATATGGATAAAGATCAAGTCCGACGTCTCATCGTCTCAGACGCTCTCCACATCAGATTACATCTTTTTTTTTTTTTTCTTCTTCTTGCCGGGATTTTAACCAATAACCTCTGTGGGAAGTCTAAAGTGAGCGGAGTAACAAAAACACACAAGGCAACAGTAAACATGTCATCTCCCACAATTTATGGCGTCTCGGAGCAAATCTTTCACTCCGTGTGAGCAGAAGTTCACGGGAGAGTTTGAGCTTCAGCCGCTGACTCTGAATCCGAGGTTTGAAAGGTTTTAAAAGCGTTGGAGCAGATCAGAATTAAAGAATTAAATTAAGCATGCGTGCAAACTTCATATCGAGCCATAATTAGGTCTAATGAAGTCTCGTACCAAATAACGAATCCCAAAATACTGATGCAGACGCTCCGTTCATGTTTCCCCGAGCTTCTTTTTTCGTGAGCAGATTGCGCAATCGCGTCAACTCATGGACATCGTAGGCTGCGATTCGGCTTTTCATCGTTCAATCTGCAAGACTTCCAACCCAGATTTAAAACAAAACGTATGACGCAAAAGAGAATTGTTTGGAAAAAGCCTATGTAGAGGTGAAGCTCTACTTCCAACACCAAGCAAATGATCATTATCCTGGTTAAGAACATGAATACGTACCCCTTCCCCATTTAGCTGTGTTGAGCTCATCAACCTTGAGCATCAAGCGCTTGTAATTTGACACCGGTGTCAACTTCTTGGTCCGGAGCCTGAGTTTTCCCCTCAAACCGAGTCGTCTTCATCTGCTTTTGTCTGTTTGGTGGAGTTAATTAATGAAACGAAGCGAAGGCCCCAACATTATACTCTAAAACTGCATAAAAAGCTGGATTGGTTTACCAGTAAGAGAAGCAGAAGAGTCTGCAGATTGTCGAATGAATCTCAATCTCCCCTCTTTGTTCGCTTTCCGCCTCTCGGTGCCCCACCGTTCTCGTTTGATTATCAACGTGAACCAGATGGAAGATTTAAAACGGAAGCACTTCTTTTAACTTTGATCAGAAGACACTCCAAACGTGAGCGACGACACCCTCCACACAGAACCGGGGGGGGGGGGGAACGTCTCGGACTGCCGCCGGCTCGCCACGAGAACATGACTCATCGCTTTCCTCTCCCCGGCGACCGGCACTCGCAGATTCCTGCTTATTATTCTCTGTTTAGCTTAATGAGGTGTGGGACATTATATCGGCACGACGGCTCCCCTGGGAATGAAAAAGGGCCGGCATTCCTGCCTCCGCCATGTTTACTTTGTCGCTAACAAAAGACTTAATTAATATTTGAACCCACTGTTGTGAACAGCGGACAAACAGATGTGTTGTATGTGAACAGCTCTCGAGTGCTGAGAGGGTTTGTTGTCAATCTCCCTTGATGCCACTGATGCTTAATTGGATATTTTAGCAGAAAGTGGAATTAAATACCATTTTTCTTTGCAGAAAAAAAAAAGCAAAGTTTGTTGTTTTAAAAGCATTTCTTTGCTATGAATTGTATTCTGTTGGCAAAACTTTCCAATTATGTAGAGAAGATGCATTTTGTTTGCCAGTCGACTTTAAACTTCGATCATCCAACTCATCAGACACACCAAACCAGAGCCGACAGCAGAATTAACCGAAGATTCTGCATTGTCGCACTACTCAGTTCTGTTGCACATCCCACAAATGTCTTATCTTATAGCGGGACATATTTAATCTCAAGTGACGGGTACGGTCCGTCACAAACACATTCACTGCTTAGAAAATAGATGAAACGGTTAAAATGGCAAAAAAAAAAAAAAAAGAAATCTTTACTTGAGTGTTTTTCTGTGTTTTAATTAATGTAATCATTTGTCACAGTTAAGCCAGTGTGGATCAATGCTTAAAGGGGAAAAAAAGCACAAATAAATTATTTCTATTCAATTTTATTCTGCTATTGAACGTGAAAGTTCCCAAAAATGCTATAAAAGAAGGTTAAAATGAGGTACAAAAACTGTTGAATACGTAAATGAAATGTTTCACATCATGAATTGTAATCGAGAGACACATTCTTTTTGAAAAACACATTTGAAAACTACTGTATATATGAAACTTTTCCGGCCTCATTTTAAAAGTTAAATGTGTTTTGAGGCTCCAGGTCGGTTGAAAAGTCAGGTCATATATGCTGAATACCGATCGGGAGTTCAGAGGCACGCAAGCAAAGCTTCATCTGACAATTCCGAGCCGGTCTGATCAATAGTTTTCATTCTTTCATATAAAACTGTAACTCCAGAGGCCCCGGAGGACGCCAGCAGTAAAACATTACCGCATCTCAGTGCTGATGTCGCCGGGAGCAGCCTTCAGCGTAATGCCGCCGTGCAGCGAACACATTCCCCGTGTCACTAAAAGGTATTTTGGCAGCCGGATTGGTTTTGCTGCCCGCAGCCAGATTCTCATAATACATCGAGCTGCAATTAAACCATCGGGTGTCGCGGCGTTTTACTCTCCTCCGCCATTAAAAGCGTTCCTCTGTGAAGCTCTAATGCGAAGGGATTTGGCTGCAACAGACTCACCGGCGACGCCACAGAGAGAGAAGAAAGTCCTGTTTGTATTTTAATAAGAATTGAGACCGCACTTTGGTTTTTAAGCGTGTAGCATTGTTAGCACCTTTTAATTAATTGATTTTCATTAAAGTCTGCCTAATATACTCTGCACTTTCTGCTCCAGATGGAAGATTTCAGCTTCGATACGTCTTTTTTTGACAAGCAAACTGCAAAAAACCTTTTATTTCCAGTGAATCCAATCCTATTTTTGTATTACTCGCTGCAGGCATTACATTTTCAAAGGAGACTTTTCAATGTAATTACCAGCCAATGAAGTAAGATTTGGGCAAAATATTACCCGGATATTTTATGACAGAAAGTTATTAGATTATTGGCTTTATTGCTTTGAAAATGATTACAGTATTAGATGATTAGCTTCTACAGGCTGCAGTATTTCTCTCTGTACTCCAAAAACTGGCCCGTCCGTCCACAGTATTATGCTGAAAGATGTTCTTAAACTGCTGGATTCAATTCGCGACGAGCAAAAGGAAATAAAGTTGAATAACAGCAAAGGTCAAACTCTGCTGGATGAGCTCGGTCAACACACAGAGGCGGAAAAAGAAGCGGATTTCCATTCATTCTGTAAAATGGGACCTCCAGACGAGGGTTTGATTTCATGTTCCTGGAGGAGCGAAGCCCGCGCTTATGGGGGGGGGAGACGGGAAGGGCGTGAGGATCCCGACACCGCATTCATCCCTTTAATTTAGCCTCTAACAATAGCGCTGCGGCACTATTCATCAAGGGCCACGAGCGAGGCTCTTAAAGGAGGAGGTGCGGTGGCAACCACACCTCGGAGGGCGACCTTCACCGTGATTACAGGCACGGAGGTGAAGTGCCTCTTTTCACCGTCGGCCCGGGCATCGCGGCTCTGTTGTTTACTGCAAGACAGTTTAAGTGCCGAAACACAAGCTCACGGCCCCCATGATGTCATGACCCCCAGTCCAATATCCCCCCCCCCCCCCCCCCCCCCGAGTTTTATAGTTGAGTCACCGCAATAACAATCCAACCTCGTCTTCTACCCATATTAACATTTAGAATGTGTGGTTGCATTACAAAAATGAACAACAGCACCCACTAGTGGCACAACGTGACAACGACATTGCTTTTGGCGTTTCTGCCGTTTGTGTGTAAACGTGAAACTTTTCTGGAATTAAAACACAAAAACGATGCGTTTTAATTGAATCCTTGCTCGGGGCCTAGACTTACAGTGAGAGCATTGGTGTATCATGTTTCAAACCCCATTTATTAATAAAAATTAAGAACAAATTTCAAGCGCTCAACAATAATCAGTGGATTTATTTGATGTATTTATAAATATGTCAAATGTAATTATCAAATTTGAGCTGAATGTGGCACGATGACAATTGCGTAACAATACCTCTGGCTAAAAGCAATTCGGAATGCTTCCTGTTTAAGTGGGTGCAGCTTTAATATTTCAAACATGATTGAAATGTTTCACAAGTTTGAAGAAAGTGAAGATAGTTAAAAAAATAAATAAAAAAAAAACTTAAAGGGAACAAATAAAACTTCTGGACTATTGACCTCTTAGTCTTCCAAAAGATGATTCTAAAGTAAACAACGACGCAATAAGTGTTACAACAATTAGTTCAGTGAAGAACAATCACAGCTGTAGGAGGGAAAAGTGCTGAATAAATCAAATCGTAGCCAAAAGTGGTCCTGAATATTAAACACCTCGGCTGACGATGCGCCGTCAGAAAGGAAACGCTTAATGGATCTGTCATGAAATTTTAAAAGCGCCACTAATCCCCCCCCCCCCCCCCCCCCCCCCCCGAGAGGTGAGGTTGTTAAAAACACGGCAGGAAATCAGCAGCGATGACTCACAGCCTGCTGAGGACGGCGGCGGCCATCTGAGTGCATAAGTGGCGAACGGACTGGCCGTGCGGAGGCTGGGCGGAGAGTCGGAGGTGTTCTCTAAAAATAGTCCAAGAGGAGAAATAAGGCACCACCACCACCTTCCTGTGACACCATCACTTCGCTTTTTTGGTCCAGCGGGCCTCGGTGTGAGTCAAGGGAGCACTGACTAATTTGCTGTTATTTTAACCGAACAGGGATGCGCGGCGTTGGCGCCCAGACTTAAATCCTGTGGGCGGAACTTGAATAGAGACCCGGAGAGACGCTCAGGCTCTGAATGGGGCCGATAGCCTTGAGAGCACATGGGCGAGAAGAGGTAATAGGCAGTGACACAGTTCTGTGTGTGTGTGTGTGTGTGTGTGTGTGTGTGTGTGTGTGTGTGTGTGTGTGTGTGTGTGTGTGTGTGTGTGTGTGTGGTGTGTGTGTGTGTGTGTGTGTGTGTGTTTTGATGAATGGAAAGCCAATGCAATCACAGAGGAAGTGGAGGAGGATGGAGACCAGCGACGTGGGCACGCGGGGAAAAACCTCGCCGTCTTTGACCGTAAATGAAATGCCAAAGCAGTTAGTTTGATAAAGCAGCTGCTGTGCAAATAGCTCCCAATACGGAGTTATATCGCATTTATAGTCGTGAAACTAGAACATTTCAAATGACAGCCTGTGTGCAGACTCATATTCCCTTCATTTTGTGTTGTTTTTATTCAACTAAAATCCCATCCACTTTGGCTGGTTAGTTTATCACAGTTTTTTTTGCAGAAAAGGTTTGGCGAATCATTAAAAAAAAAATCATAACACACTATTCAGAATTTTTCCACACTTTTTTGATGTGCTTTTTGGGTACCTGCTCCCGACAGTAACGAGACTAGTTAGACATTGAAAATAAGGCGTAATACACGATTGTTTTTAAAAAGGGGCAACTGGGATAGTAATCTTTACGCCTTGTCTCTTAAAGGGGCAGGCACGTAGAATGAAAGTTATGGTTTTGCACAAACTTCTCATCATTTAGCCAAGTAATAAGAAAAACACATGATCAAGCTGTTTTTAAACAGGTTAAAAAACAGATCGGTTGAACCGTAAATAACTGAATTTTGTCTTCTGGGGACCAAGTTTTGTTGGATTTAGACCAAGATGTTTGATTGGATGTCAGAAAGTAATCTCTCCTCCCTTCGCTGGACATAACGGCCAATACCACTGATGACCTCTGGGGGCAGTGTTGTGCAGAAGAATTCAAATCCAACGTATCTTGGAACAGAACCCTAGACCACCACATGTACAGACATTGCGTCTCAGGAACATGACAAACTATTTTTCTCGGGATTGAGTTGAAGCTTTGGAAGCGACTGACTCTGTCAACGTCAGAACGTGTAGAAAACCTGTCTTTACCATGACAACTTGGTGTATGGAGCTTTAAAGTGGAGGCCAAGAGTCAGACCAGGTGGGATGAGGTCTATATGGTCAGTTTTTCTTCATCACAAAGAGAAAAGTAAGTGCCTTTGAAGTTGTTCCAATACTCTCTGACTTAAATCTTGTGAGCGCCACGGCTCGTGCCCACAGTGTAATCGGTTTTCTTTGAAGCAGCTGACACCCACTTTGCCGACTTAATTGCTCACTTTTCGAGATGGATGTGTTTTTCACAGGCGCATCAGCCTCATCCGCTTCGTTCATGGAGCCTCGGGTGAGGTGATCATTGACGGAATTGATGTTCCTCCAACAGACGATTCATATCAGCGTAAGACAGAACAGCCTGCTTGATGGTCTGATGTGAGTACGGCAGTCCAGGTCATTTCAGGAGACTCTGACTCAAATGTATTCTTCCCCTGTTGAACAAAGTCACAGTTTTTCCTTTGTTGCGTTTACACCGACGACAGTGCATGGAGTCAATGAAAACCCTCTGAACTTTTCAAAGTTGCTCCAACTCTGTCTCATTGTAAACGGTGAGAAAACGCTCCATCACCATGGAAATGGGTGAAATGCAGCTTTTTGAAAACGTTCTGACTCTGTCTCCATGGAAACGGGTACTCGTCATTGTTCATGTTTACATTGTTTTCGGCCATGCGAGTGTGGCTTCATTACAAAAACATGCAATAGCACCTACTGGTGGCCTCACCATGAAAACTACATCATTTTGAAGATGGTTTTCCGAAGCGAAAACGCTAAAATGACACGTTTTCGGTGTTAATTGTGTTGCCTGCACCGTCATCTTGAATCAAACTCATGAACACAAGTCCCCCCCCCAAAAAAAAAATCAACAACTTACCAGCTGTAGATTCACATACACAAATACCTACTTGAGTCTCCACTCACACACGTTGCTGTGAAGTAGAACACAAATACCGCTTGGAAAGAAA
>NC_137671.1:5495869-5620137 GCF_963422515.1 Blennius ocellaris | reverse complement strand
GAGTACGGCAGTCCAGGTCATTTCAGGAGACTCTGACTCAAATGTATTCTTCCCCTAAGTCACAGTTTTCCTTTGTTGCGTTTACACGACGACAGTGCATGGAGTCAATGAAAACCCTCTGAACTTTTCAAAGTTGCTCCAACTCTGTCTCAGTGTAAACGGGTGAAAAACGCTCCATCACCATGGAAATGGGTGAAAATGCAGCTTTTTGAAAACGTTCTGACTCTGTCTCCATGGAAACGGGTACTCGTCATTGTTCATGTTTACATTGTTTTCGGCATGCGAGTGTGGCTTCATTACAAAAACATGCAATAGCACCTACTGGTGGCCTCACATGAAAACTACATCATTTTGAAGATGTTTTCCGAAGCGAAAACGCTAAAATTACACGTTTTCGGTGTTAATGTGTTGCTGCACCGTCATCTTGAATCAAACTCATGAAACACAAGTCCCCCCCCCCCCCAAAAAAAAAATCAACAACTTACCAGCTGTAGATTCACATACACAAATACCTACTTGAGTTTCCACTCACACACGTTGCTGTGAAGTTGAAACACAAATACTGCTTGAAAGAAAGCCTCAAAGTTTTGGTGAAGTCTTGCATAAATGCACTCAAGTACATAAAAGCATTAAGTTCTTCACATCGTTTCTACCCTGAAAGCCACTCGGGAAGCATTTCAGATCTCTTATCTGAAAAGAGTCAAATGTACGAACAAGCTGATTAGAGCACTTGTGCTCCGGCATAATGCCTTCGATGAGTCACTCCTCAGTGGCCCCCGGCGTGCAGAACGAAATTGGCTCGGGAGGCAGGTGAAGGGGGTTCAAACGGTCTGCCAACCTCACAGCTGTGGGCTTTTCTTAGCTGTCAGAGGCTAAAGATGTGGCTGGAAACCCGAGCGAACTCTCGGCGGGCTTCTCGTCTAATTGCTCCGGCGCGCCGACGGAGGAGCTGCAAAGAGTCGGGCAGATGGATGTCACATCAACAATGAGCCGTTTGATCGCTCCCCGGGACTCTTCATTTCCTCCGGGAAGACGTCACAGGCAGCTGATTTTCGAAAAGCGGCGCGAGCTCCGCTGGAGTGATTTTTTTGGGGGCGTTTAAGCCACGCGGGAGGCTCGCCGTCGAGTCATCATAACCTGATCATCTGAGTCAAAAACCATTGTCTTCCACAGCAGAGGGTCTCACCGGGTCGGGATTAACCCTTGATGACAAGCGGCGGCCCAAAAAGGACCAAATATTCCACTTTTTCAGAATGCGAGTCCGTTTTTTTGGCCCCGTTACCACGGCAACGTTTCAAGGGTTAAGAAAACAAGGCCTTAAAACATTTTCATCATCTTATGTCCACCTTATTTGCTCGTCACTGACCCATCAAATGTAAACAGAACTGGAATAATACGCCATCTTTCTCCCCTCTGTCTTCTTTTCTTTGCTCTGGACCGAGGAATCGCACCGCGGGGGGCGCGGGGTGTGTGTGTGTGTGTGTGTGGGGGGGGGGGGGGGGGGGGGGGGGGGCGAGACTCTGTCTGAGTCCAACATAGTAGCTGCAGCCTGTGTTTATTTATGTGGTGTCGCCTCGCCTGTCGACCCTCCTGAACGACGGTTTACATTTTCCATCCAACTGATTCACGCCCGCCGTTGAGGGCGGTAAACAGTAGCGTGCATGAAGACAGACCCGACACACGTTGGCTCGCGTCTCTTTGTTATTGTTCTGCCGTTTGGCCGGAGACTTCAATCTTTTTATGAGTCGGAGCTTCACGCTCCATGAAATAAATTTCCCGACCTGTAATAAAATGCTGATATTGCAGCCAAATTTGAACACTATAACTTCATGAACGAGGAAGAAAAAAAAGCACTGCAGACAATGTCTGCCATTGCACATGGATACTACTTGTGTCATTTAATAGTTAAAACATCCGATGAAATAGAAAGAAATCTTCCTTCTTTCCAATCTTATTACGAACAAGCTGAAATCCTCTTTGTCACGGTGACTCTTGTCAGACTAATTGGTGAAAGCCTGACAATTCCCAAGCTGTGTTCAGTGTTGTTAAACTCGCCTTGGAAAAAAAACTACTTTCCAGATTTCACTTCAGTGTCTCGCTGCATTTGGCTGTTCAGGTTTACGTCTTGCATGTTTTTTAAGTGAAAGCGGAAAAGCCAGAAATATCCCTCGTTTTGGAGGGACTGCCATGGTCGGCTTATTGTGCTCAGTTGATAGTGAAATAGGTTAATACACAGAATCATACCCAACTGAGACATTGATTTACACTCTTTAAATACTGAATTTTGAATTACCGCAACACTGAGGCATGCAGCAATGTTTGTGTGTGGGCAACAGGAAGACAATAACCAGTGTAAAGAGTGACGGGGCTGTGAGTCACTCCTTGTATGTCTTCACTCTCGCAGAGAGCAAACAGACGAGGATGAATGTGTCTCTTCGCTCCGACATTGATCGATTGACATTGATTGCAGCTCTGCGCAAAATCATCTGCCGTCATGTTGATCCTCATATGTGTCACAAGTCCAATGGACGTGACACGGATCCGGTCCCTGCAGGGGGCTTGATATTTACTTAACAACTGGCAACGCAAAGGGCAGACAGAAGGTGTTTTATGGGACAGGCTGTGTGTCGTAGCAGCTACGTTGGAGGTACGGTAATTGGATGAATTTATCTTATTTCCAAGCTCCAGTTTCCCTCCAGTGAAGTCAATAAACCGAAAGACAGCCCAAGTTGAGTTAACACACTCGTCTCTTTACGAGTGTAATATCAGTCTGCAGGGGTCCAGGTCAGACCCCCAACTACGCTGAGCCCCCCCCCCCCCCTGCAGGTCTGCAGCTTCTCATTAGAAACCATCCAGACTGGAACACAAATACCTTTAGGCTGCTTAAAGGACTGAAAACACAATCTGCACTATATATTCAACCAGATCCTGACAGTTAGAAAGCTCTTTCTCTCTCTCTCTCTCTCTCTCTCTCTCTCTCTCTCTCTCAAAAAGCTGTGTTTTCAGTGTCTCAAAGTACCATTGCCATGTGATCGGATCCCCAAAACGCAACGCAAGCTTTCCGCTTTTCACTCGAAATTGCGGAATGGAGGTTAAAGGCTGTTATTTGTACTTAAACGCGACGCGAGTTGGATCAGCCAGGAAAATGAAGCCGATTCATAAAGCGTTGGTTGGTTTCCACTGCGGGCGCTGTGGCGAGACAAGAGCAGGTCATTGTTGGGGGGGATCACCTGGGCTACGTGTCGCGTCAGATGTGACAACAATGCCCCGCCGAGTCTGTGGCGCATAGAAAAGAGCAAAGGGAAGCAGGCAGCAGAGGAGATTCAGGAAAGCAAAAGCTCATGTGACAAAAGAGAGTAAGACACCGTTTACAATGCATTGGGGCTTTTTAAGGTTTGGGGATCCTTTGTTTTTTTTCTTTGGGTAGTGTTTTTCTTTTATAATTTGCTAGTGTTTTCTCAAATTTGTAGTGTTTTTGCACTTCCAGTCCAACGTATCTTTTCCTTTTTTCCGATTTTTTTCTTTTCAACGGCAACACTGAAACCAAAGTCGTTCCCGTGTAGTTTCCAGACCACACAGTGAATCGTGAGACAGGAGTCGACTGTGCAGACGTTGTGGGGTTAAAGCTCAAATCCTCCGTGTGCTCAGGCAGACTCGATTCAAAGGGAAGGTAAAGTGTGTTCTGTCTTTACAGACTGTGTGAGCTGCTCCAGACGGTTGGAGGCCTGTTTTGGAGCAGATGCACTTCGTCCCCGGAGGACGAAGCCTGCTGACTTTGGCAAACCCAGACGTTTCCTGCCGCACCAACGTTCAGTTCACATACCTCGGAGTGAAATGTCTAGCTGTTGAATGGTTTGCCAAGAAAATCGAGAGAGCTGACATTCGAAACCCTCCCGAGAAATAACCGTCATTGTATATTTATTTTATCTGTTTAATTAATATCTTATTGAATTAATATCAGTTGTAAACTCCTTATTCCTTTTTAAAATCATGATCTCGTGAGAAAATAAGACATAATAGACAATGGTGATAAACATCTGGAAGAGAGCCCCACAATTAGAATTTGGTTGCCATCAAAAGGCCAAACTCTGCAGAAGGGACTCGAAAACAAGAACATAACTTTGTATTTTTTGCTCCTCTCCTCTTCCCAGGGTCCGTGGCTTTCTTTTCGATGCGTCATGGATTCTCCAGTTTCGCTC
This sequence comes from Blennius ocellaris, assembly GCF_963422515.1. Classification (NCBI taxonomy): domain Eukaryota; kingdom Metazoa; phylum Chordata; class Actinopteri; order Blenniiformes; family Blenniidae; genus Blennius; species Blennius ocellaris. The sequence goes on along the minus strand of NC_137671.1, from coordinate 5,615,938 downwards.
CACGACCCGCAAACACGTGCATCTTTAGTGGGGTTTTTTTGAAGCTTTTACAAAAAGTGTGTCACTGACAAAGCAGCAAAAATGAGATGGCTTGTGGCAGACGAGGTTGACTCCACGGTCCCGTCGTGTTTTCAACAGTGCTTCTTTTGGATCCAGACAGAGACTTTGTTTCTGCCACGTTCATGTCTGTGCAGGACGATGGTGATGTTTCATGTATGCGTGACTCCTCTCATAGTTTAGCCTCTGGATTCGGTTGATCACGAAGCTCCTGAGGTTCTAAATGTCCAACACGTCATTGTTTGCTGTACTCTGGTGTTGGATGGTCGTCTTCTTATACTCAGAGACTCAATCCTTGGTGTTTTCTTATTCATAAGTGTATTTTAGGTCTGCTCCCATCCTTCCTTCAGACTGCATGTCTAAAAATTGTCTTTCATTGATTCTGTTCTGCGTAAAGTGTTAACAATTTATGAAAGGTTTGAAGTCATTTCTTTGTGTTTTGCTTTGAGCCAAAGACAAGCTTTTCACTTCTGGCGATTATATTCATCCTTATTAAATACAAAAGTAAAATTCTGAAGATGTTACGCCTTCATGTTTTCAAGTCTTCGAAAACAGGCTCAACAGTGCGGCACTCTATATCTGCGAGAAGCCGGTGAGACGTCATCACTGAGGACACTGGGGACTCGAAATTTGGGGCAAAAAAGGATTTTGGCAGAGGAAGAGTGGCAGGTTCTAGGAGTTCAAAGTTGCGAGACTGAGAGACAGCCCCGCCGACATGTTTTACACGCCGTCAGACGAAGGTTACGAACTCCTCAGGCTCACGTTTCAGTGAGGCGCTTCGCCACCTCCCGACATATTTATGGCCTTTCGCCAACACGGATCCCTGAACACGTTTTCCCGACGTCCGATTGCTACGTGGAGCCCGTACGTCCGCCTCCACGGGAAACGCGTGGAGGGAAAGCCGGCGCTCCTGCAGCTCGTGGAGGAATGCCGAAAAGCCAAGTGATAATGACTCGCCGCACTCATCTGTGGGAGGGGAGGCATTCAAGCCGGACCGAAAAACAACCGTCGACTGCGCAAACAGAAGGGCTGAATTTATGGGGAGGATAAAACGGCGGCGACGGAAAACACTGGAGAGCACGAGTCCTGGTGTGACGCACAATGTGCAGTACAAACGATGGCGAGGGAAAGAAAACACAGTCTGGAACGTGGAGATGAGAAGCATAAATTACTCGGAGCAATAAAATACATCACAGTCAAGCTGAACGTGTCTTGGTTGTAAAAAGAAAAATACTGTTAAAACTGCATGGAGGGAAAAAAAAAACCCACCAACACAATTCATGTCAACTCAAACTACACAACCATGATGGCGTCGACTGAAGGACCACAACAACCAGAGTCCTGGGGACGATCAGGACAGAGGTCACTGCAAGGCTGGAGGGAAGCGACTGTTTGCAGTAAGCGTGGCGAAAGAGGGAATACCTGGGTTTGATTCTTCGTCGTCTTGTCCTGAGAAGATTAAATGCGGCTAATAGCTCGCAATCAGCATGGTGTCGTCAGTGTGGTTGATATAACTAAATATCAAACATATATAAAGACATTTAAATTGTGTTTGTAGTCAGACTTTGGCTCTGTAGTTGTATGGTTTTCTGTCATTTTTTTTTAAGGATTTAATGTACCTAGTTTGATTTGCATCCGAGCAACTGACCTTTGGCTAAGCCCCGCCCCCTTTAGTTACTGTTGCTAATTCAGACAAGCCATTGCTTGACTGACTGCGTGTTTACATGGCGGCTATTAAACCCCTTGTTTATCCTTTCACGATACCGTGTATTGCTGTTGTATCGTTTAAATAGCCCAGAAAATGACAAAACTGTCACCAGTTCTATTGCTTCTCTGTGTGTTCGTTTGCGTTTGGGGGCGGGGCTTAACCAAAGGTCAACTATCATTTGATATGGTACGTAATATTGGAAAATCAACCGTCTTATTCTAAAGTTAATTGAAATGCTGGACGTGACCGTCGCATCATCGACTCTACTACTATTTATGGTTTGGTGACGCCGACACAACAAACACGCCGGGCTTTACCTGACTTTCCCACTCCGGCCCGGCCGAAAACCGCCAGCTTCACCTCCGGGCTCTTGGCCATGATGGCGGCTGGGACCAGCGAGGCTCGGCGAGCTGATCAGTGAGCTCCAGGGTCAGCCCGCCATCCTCTCCACGGCACAGTAGGAAGCAGCGTCTGAGGAGACAAACACACCCCCCCCATCAACAAACCGCACCGTTTTTTTTGCCTGCGTCCCTGTGCTGGAGATGGATGGCCATTGCTCTGACATATACACTGTAAACGATCCAGTCCCCCTCGCCACAGCGTCTCAGTCCTTTTGTTTATGTTCCAGTCGCTGCAGGGTTTTCATATCTGCGCTGTGCTCGGGAGCTGAAGTAATAAAAGGCCCATTTCCTTTCAGCCCCGTGTATCTTGAACCTAAAACCGAGTTTTGTTTTTTCCCCACGGCCGCACGCGGTGCCACATGTTTGCACAGTCAGAACTTTAAATCCCTGGGTAATTGCTGGATGTGCCCATGGTGGATTGTTTCGGTGTTTATTTGACTGCCATGCCAGCCAAAGCACGCGGTTAGAAAGAGAACGAGGAGTGGTGAGGCCATCCATCCATCTTCTGTACCGCGTCGTCCAGTTCTGGGCCATAGTTGACTGAGCCCGTCCCCAGAGCCTGTTGTCCTGTGGGACAATGGACAATGTCTCTCTTTGCCTGTCATGAGTGACCGTCATGGACATGGACTCCGGTCCCACATTTAAGTTGACTAAAGCAGAATGGAAGTGATGATGGATTTCTAGGATTAAGTGGTGATATATCATTTTTAATATCACTTAATACCTTGTACAAACATCTCAACCAGTGCGAGTCAGCACAACGTCATCACACTTTTCCAAGAGAGTAGTTTATATTAACATGGATAAACAGTTTATTTAATTTTTTTTCTGTTGACGTAAGTGAATAATCTGAAGGACTCAACAACACAGCGTGAAAGCAATCATCTTTTCCTCATACATTTACTTATTTCTGGAATAGAAGCTGCGGGGGACATTGTTGAAGACTCTCGATTGACGTACCTTCAGGTGAACTTAATGAGTGAATCGATCATTCGGCTGACTCATGTAGTATCACGGGACCACAAGAATACAACTAAGACATCCCGATTGAAGGCGATACACAAGTCACGATGTGTATATCACTTGAAATACTGTTTAAACGTGATATAAGAGATCAGTTTTAATAAGGTGCCGAACTCCTCGTGTGAAGAAGGAACTGATGATGCTGAAGTCAAAAAACCTAAACGCCAAAGACAAAGTGAGCTGGGAGCACACGGAGGCCTGGCGTCTTCCTTTCAAAAAGAAAACACGACCGCAGGCCGATTAAACAAGCAAGCGCCAGGGTGTTTAATCAGAAAACAACCCGCCGCGAAGTTATCTCGTCAGGTAATTGAAGCCAAACTTCTGGGTCGCTGGCTCTGTTTGCCTCCGACTTCTCCACCGCAAAAACAAAACAACCCGGCGAGGCAAACGGGGTGGGGGGGGGGGGGGGGGGGGGGGGGGGGGAGAACTGAACCTCGACGCCTGCAGAGGAATCCCGGGGACGCGCTCGCAACAAAGAAAGGCTGCTTTTCACATTAACGGCGAGAGCGAGATAATACGCCGGCAAACATCCTGGCTGTGCGGCTAATGGCTGAGCAAACGCTTTAATGATTCCAGCAAACCCCCCCCCAACCTGCGTCGTCGCATCAGCTGGAGCAGACGTGCGCCGAATTTAACAGAACAAAGATGTATTTCTAAATGCTCAACATAAATGAATAAGATGACTCAACCTCGGCTGCAGCTGCACACTGTTGTTCATGCTGACGTGACGTCGAATGATTTAATTTATGTGGTTGACACAAGGAATAAACATTTATTGTTTTGTGGTCAAATCTCAATCCAAAGCAGCCCCAAAGTGGTTTTATCCCAATGGACCAAAAAAATAACATTTTGATTGTTTATAGTATAATTAAAGAGTGAAATCAAAAGGCAATTCTCTTGTAAATACATATAATTGTAACCTATCAAATAACAATCAATCCTGTCAAAAGTAGAATTATATAATTATAGCTTAATAAAAACCCAAAGGTTCTGGAAACTATATATCTTGTTTATTGAGGGAAGCTGAGTTAAGAAATTTATAAAAAAAAAGAGCCAAAAATTGTATTAATAGAATTTATAGAAATTATTTTCTATTCATTCTATTTATCTTTTTTTTGGTTGTTGTTTTTTTTTAATTCATGTTATTTAAAAAAAAAGATAAATCCCAAAATCTTTTGGACAGACAAAAAAAACGTTTCTCCAAAAAATGTTTTAAGCACAAAAATGTATGTAATATAAAATCCTATTAATGTGCATTATTGAAAAGACAGTAGCAGGACTGGATTTTTAAAAATATATTTTCCTTTAATAACACCACTCCAAGATGAGAAAACACGTCCTGTTGCTTCATATAACAACATTTTGAATTCAATAAACTAAAATGTGTTTGGCACCGCTGGTATGAGAATGTTGAAGTGCGTCATCACTCTTTACAAAAGCTCACCGGCTGCCACTTTCCACTTCAAAACCTCCTCATTCGTCTCTTGTTTGTCGAGCTAAAATAAGATCCTGTAAAGGAACAGATGACCAGTTCAGCACGAGTTAAACAAAAGCTTCATAACGCGTCCGCACCGGAAACAACTCCGCCGACTCCCCGCCGGGTGAAGTTATTAGGTGGCAAATTTCCAGTTGCACAGACTTCAACCACGCGGTTTTTTTAATTCTTAGAGCCAACACACACACACACACACACACACACACACACACACACACACACACACACACACTGCTTCAAGTGGCTCAAGCGGAGGTCGATTCTCCGTCCCATGTCTCCTGCTCGGCGGGGGGTCGTGGGAGCCGCCGCCAGCGCCCTGAAGTGTTTTTGTGGTTATTAACGTGGGCTCTGCTGACTAGAGGCTCAAAACACGGACTGATGTTGTAACGGTGACAACAGAAACATTTTGTTCTGTCCTGCTGGTTCAAGTCCAAGGTGAAATGAGAACCGTTTGTCGGAACCAAATTCGTCGACACAACAAGCAGGGGGCGCTGCAGGAATGGTCTGGCATCTCGTCACGGGCAACGTGACGTTAGCGTTGGGGAACTTGGCGCAAACGCGCCTCATGGAGGCTTGAGCTTCTTAAAGTCTGAAGCTCTGTTGCCACGACGATGTGTCAAGTGAAATCCAGCTCGCTTTGTGGTTTTTGTTTCTGAAAAGTTTGGCATTTACACAGCAATGTTTTGAAAATGACTTGAACTGTCGAAACACTGAAAACAATGTAGTTTCAATGTTGAGCCACTAGTGGGTGCTGTTGGTTTTTTGTTTTTTTTTGGTATCGAAACCTACTGAGCATGTGCAGACGAACTATTTGCTACGATCATGGTGCGCAGGAGCAGGAGCAGGAGCAGGGTAACAGAAAAATTGCTTTTCCACGGAGACGGATGACTTTTGCGTCGTTGAATCGCCCAAAATCGAATAGAGTGAAGTGACACACCAACATACAGTCTCGCCTCGTGAACTAAAGGCTGGTTTGATGAGGAAAAAGACGGACGCGTCCATGCATGACGGGCTTAAAGGGATCAGCCAACGTCGACAGTTCCTGTATGTTTGCTGTCATTTTTGCCACGTTGCTCAGTTCTGTGTCGGTATTTTCTCTCGCCGTTTGCTTTATATTTCACACCTATTGCTGTAGCCAGACACACACACACACACACACACACACACACACACACACACACACACACACACACACACACACACACACACACACACACACACACACTGCAGCGATCCCTCACTCTCCCACGCACCAGCAGCAGCAGCAGGGAATCACCAGGGGAGAGGACGACGAAGAGCACACGGCCGTATCTCCCCGTCGAAACCGGCCAATCCGTCATCACATTTTTGCCATTTATGGCCTCCGCCCGCTCCGCCCACGGAAACCGACACGTGGACGTTTTCCGCCGTGGGTCAGGGCGCACGTTCTGCCCCCCGGCGGCGCACCGCCACGACGGGGGAAAAAACTAAACAAAGGAAAGCGGCGTTTAAAGGGGAGGGTAAAAGAAACGGCGCAGGCCGCGAGCACCGGCGGCAGCCTGGTCGCGCATCTGGAGGCGGAGCGCTGCGTGTGCTCGTTCGCCACTTTTCACGTGGCAGACAGGACGATCGTTATCAACTTGATCTAAAACCGTGGACAGGAACAGACGCAGACACGCCGGGACAAGTTCAACTCAGCTTAGGGTAGCAACCCGGAACCAAGAAGACGGTCTGAGTCCATCAAAAACTAAAGATTACCATCATTTTTTGTGAATATAAATACTTGGGGGGGGGGGGTCATCATTTATTGCGTTTAAAGGCGACTCTTTGAGGAAAGACCGAATTCCGAAACGAAGGAACAAAAATAGTGCGAAGTCACTTGTGTAAACGAGGCCTGACGCGCTTTGTCTGGGACTCGAGGATTTCCTGCTGAATTGAACTCGACTGCAACAATCACAATAAGTTAATCCGTCGGCGCATGTTGAAAACAATAGTTAACTCGGTTTGATCTTCCATGCTTAAATCGTTTTTTTGGGACCAAACTGGAGAGATTTTGCTCAGAATCAGATTGTGATGTGACGCCAACAGGAGGGTAATTTACGGTGAAATTAGGGGGGGAGGGGGATTTTCCACAGACGTGACTGTGGGCAGTTTTGTTTATCCTGGCAGGAGTTGTTAAATTGTGCACTTTGTCATTTATGGGCATTTTGTTGCAAGTATAATTATTATACTTTTTTTATTAAATTTTTTTGGTGCTTTTCTGTCGTCAACATTCTGACCCGCTGCTGAACAGGTTCAACATGATGTTGAATCAACAACTTGAAACACAATCCTTCATCAACCCGAGATGTTTAGTTTTTGTGTTTTTTGTTGTTGTTTTTTCAGTCGATGACTGGATTCATGTGGGAACTTCCTGTCTGACTCCAGCTCCTCTGAACTGCTTGATGCTAATTCCGTCCGAATGGCACAGATCCTCCTTCACTGACCATCTGAGATGAGAACAAGACGAACCTTTTCTGACAGCGAGTCAACAACATCGCCGAGGATAAAAATAAAGTTGATCAAATCAATAATCTTTTTTGGGGGGATTTTTGGACTTTTAGTTTCTGTTCATTTAAGAATAAAGAAGTTTTTTTTTGTTCACACGGCATCGACTTGACCGTAACAGTCGGGAACCTTTTGACCGCCATTTTCACGTTTTCTCTTGAAAACGTTACACCCTAAAATGCATGCGATCCATGGCCCCTCTTTCTCTCGGCCTTGTGCGAACTTGTGCACCTCTGGCCCACAAGGACTCCGTCCAAACTGTTAAACTTTGCGCGTGCATTTCTTTTCTTTCCCGCCCCCCACCTCCCTGTGTTCCCAGCTGGCTTCTGGGTCATTTTTATCCTGAGAAAAGCATCTGGGTGGTGGTGCTGTGGTGGAGCCAGATTACAGACCTCGGCGCTCCAAACCATGGGAGGAGACCTGCTGCACCACAGGCTATAGAAAGACGGCAAGACCGCACGTCTGTCATCAGAATGCGAACACTGCCTCGGGGGGAAGAAAGACTCGAACCCAACACAGAAATGACATTTGCTCTCAGGACATGAAGAAATCAGCTGATCTTCAACTTTCATACAAATCCATGCGTCCATTATTATTCTCTTCTGGGTGGTGTCCCTTCTAAACGTCCCCTTTGAGCACCTGCCACAGTCCTCTGGTCCCCGGTTTGAAAGGCACCGGTGGGTACTGTGCTGCCTGACCCCAAATCCCATTGAGCCGTGGGGCTGTTATGCAACACTGGAGCCGCTCCTGAATGCCAAGTGCGTCCCCTGCAATGGAAGCCCGGAGGAGAATGTGGGGCTGCAAAGTAGGATGAGACTGCATATTCATGAAGCTTGATCCGGAGATGCATCCCTGTGACTGGGACACACTTTGGATTTGTTCTCGTTTAATGAAAAAAGACTTGTGGGAAAAAAAACGCAACTGTGTCCTTCAATTCCTATGAATTAAATTAAACTTATTTTTTTTAAAACTCAAAACATCTGATGTCTGTAATTCCTCCTCTCATCTCAAAATGGATCAGACAGTTAATGACCTTCCTTCAAGGTGCGACTCTGTTAAAATATGAACCTTCGTGGCGGTGAAAAGACGCAGTTTACCTGAAAACACCTGCAGAGCGACTTACCGGTGAGCAGCTGGAAGCAGCGATGATCCTCGGTGGTGATGGTCTGATCAGGTGAGGAGGAATGAGGAGGTGGAAGTTGCCCCGGTCCCCAGATAGGGTAAGAAAGAAAGAAAAACGCTTTGCGCACAGCTGCGCACCACTGGATGGAGGAAGAGGAGGACCCGAGCTGGAGGCGCGCAGGGCGGATGAGAGGACGGATCCTGTCCGGGAGGAAGCGAGCAGCTCCGACTGGGAGTGAATGAGGCTCTAAAACAGAGAGTCAGTGGAAAGATACGGAGAGCAGCTGCTGGAGTTTCTGCCTCTGACCGGACTGCTGCCGCTGCAAGATTCACAGAGGCGAGACAGCGACACCCAGTGGCCTTCGGGGAGAACGCAGGCTTTTTCAAACCTGTGGCTCTTCAGTGTCTCCACGTTGCTTTCAAAATATGATTTTGTAAAGAAACTTTGTGTCTTAATTGTCTTTGTTTCATTTGATTGAACGTTGATTTTCAAAACTTGGTGTCACAACAAAGGTTTGCTAAAGATGGGTCTGAAATGAGTAAAACCACTCAAAGGAAAGTATGGGGGATAAGAAAGGATCGGGAAAGGGAGAAAATGTGAAAAATATGTATTTATAAGAAAGGGAAAATATGAAAATATAATTTTAAATGAACAAAGAAAACTGGAAATAAAATTTAATAAGAAAAAGGAAAAACATGTTATGATAAAAATTTAAATAGAAAAAGAAAAGAAAACGGTGCAAACCACTGATTTATATCTAAACAGGAATGAATTATTCTGTACCAAAAATCCCCCAGTCAATCATTGATTAGATTGACAGCTGTGGAAATATTTCACATTATAATATTTGAGTATAGAGTGAGAATAGAAAATATGTTTGTGCATTTAGTGTAGTTTTATGTGTAATTCACTGAGAATGAGCCTGGAAAGTCTACATTTTCAAGTTATGCGAGTTCGAAATCAAGTGATCTGTCGCTTCTGCTTTACCGTACTGCTCAAGTTAACACGCAACAGAAATCTGGAGGGTTGCGTGTTATTATGGACCATTACGGTAAAAGAGGCCGGAAGCACAGGGTGAAGAGCAGCCTTTCTATTTTTGCTTGATGCGTTTATCTTGATCATTACGGTAAGGCAGCAGGACGGATCCTGCCGTAGACGCTGAGCCTGCTGCTTTACCGTAAAAACCCGGAACAACGCTCCCCCGACTCCATCCGCAGCACCGCTCCTCCAGGCCGCGGAAGGACACTTGCGGGGCGGGGAAGCAGGGACGCGGCGAGTCGGAGGTGGACGCCGGCGGCTTCTCTGAATGCGTCGGCCGGGCAGCGGGACGGAGGAGCCGCTTCAGCCGACAGGGAGCCGCAGGAGCGAAGGATGAGTCGAGGAGGAAGAGCAGGAGCAGGAGGAGGAGGAGGAGGAGTCCTCTCCACGTCTCTGTCGCTGTGGTTCATATGGACGCAGCTGCTCATCACAGGTAAATCTCTGCAGCCATTATCTAAGAAACACGTTCCTGGAGCACAGACTCTCACCTTCTCAGTTTGCATCTGGCCTCAGATCCACACATTTGATCTCGCCTCTATAATCTGCTGGGCCCTCCCATCTCTAACATCTGAAACCTGATTGAAACAGGCTGAAATCCTTTCCAGAGAAAACCTCCACGAAATTGAAATGACAAACAAACGTAATGCCTGTAATGTGTATAACATAGATCAGTAAAGTCCCATTCTATTTCTGCATCTGGGGCGTCATGTCTTGGTGGAGCGTCTTTCTCCCGGTTTGGGGGGAATAATTACATTATGGGGGACGGCAGCCCAGGGTTTTTATTCCGTCTATAAAAAGTAGCATCAAACATAAACAACGCTGCTACAAGAAGTAGGAAAACATGAAAAGTGAGCTTCGGATGAGGCCTCGTGTTGACCTTTTGGAGGCAGGCTCGTGCTAGCCACCATGCTCGCCACCATGCTAACCACTCGGAGTGGGTGAAGCAGAACAAGCAGCTTTTCCTGCAGCTTTAAAAAAAATTAACTATATATTTACTAACGCTGTACAAGTATACATTAATTGAAGCACTTGCCAAGCTTAATATCTTATAATGATGCAATAATGTACAACTTCTAAAAAATTAACTATATATTTTCCCGGACGTCAAAATATATTAACCGTGGCATAGCTCAGTCGGTAAAGCAGTCGTCTCCGGTATGGCATGTCACGGGATCGAATCTGGAACCCCGAATCAACCCTAGCTTTTTTTTTTTATTATTGGTTTTTGATTTACATTTTTACCAAGTTTTACAAATATACATTAATCAAAGCACCAGACAGTCTTACTATCTTATTAAGATTTCAAATGTAATCTTTAAGGCCTGAAGCTAATACTAGCTTCAATGCTAATTCCATTGATGTTAGTGTTAACTTCGTTAGCTTCTATGCTAACTCCTTTAGCTTTATTTCTGACTTATTTAGCGTTAGTTCTAACTTATTTAGAACTAACGCTTTACAAGTATACATTAATTGAAGCACTTGCCAAGCTTAATATCTTATAATGATGCAATAATGTCCAACTTCTAAAAAATTAACTATATATTTTCCCGGACGTCAAAATATATTAACCGTGGCATAGCTCAGTCGGTAAAGCAGTCGTCTCCGGTATGGCATGTCACGGGATCAAATCTGGAACCCCGAATCAACCCTAGCTTTTTTTTTTTATTATTGGTTTTTGATTTACATTTTTACCAAGTTTTACAAATATACATTAATCAAAGCACCAGACAGTCTTACTATCTTATTAAGATTTCAAATGTAATCTTTAAGGCCTGAAGCTAATACTAGCTTCAATGCTAATTCCATTGATGTTAGTGTTAACTTCGTTAGCTTCTATGCTAACTCCTTTAGCTTTATTTCTGACTTATTTAGCGTTAGTTCTAACTTATTTAGAACTAACGCTTTACAAGTATACATTAATTAGAGCACTTGACAAGCTGATTATCTTATAATAATGCAATAATGTCCAACTTCTAAAAAATTAACTATATATTTTCCCGGATGTCCAAATGTATTAACCGTGGCATAGCTCAGTTGGTAAAGCAGTAGTCTCTGGTATGGCATGTCATGGGATCGAATCTGGAACCCCGAATTAACCCTAGCTTTTTTTTTTTTTTTTTAATTGGTTTTTGATTTAGTTTTTAGCAAGTTTTACAAATATACATTAGTCAAAGCACCAGACAGTCTTATCTTATTAAGATTTCAAATGTAATCTTTAAGGCCTGAAGCTAATACTAGCTTCAATGCTAACTCCATTGATGTTAGTGTTAACTTCGTTAGCTTCTATGCTAACTCCTTTAGCTTTATTTCTGACTTATTTAGAACGCATTAATTTGACCTAAATATTGATTTTAAAAGTATTATCAGATATTCCCTCTTCAACAGGTCAGTGAAGTATACATTAATTAGAGCACTTGACAAGCTTATTATCTTATTATATTTACAGTAGTCTCCCGTAGGGCATGAGACGGATCGACTCAGCCGGTGGCTAATGTCAGGAATAAACCCTACCTTTTTTAATTTTTTAAATTTTTTAATAGGCTTATTATCTCATTAGCTTATTACGATTACTTTGTGTGTGTGTGTGTGTGTGTGTAATTTAGTTTTTTAACCTTTCATTTCCCAGACAAAACTGGCCCCTTGTTAGAAGCACGAGGCCTGTAGCTATGTTTTCATGTTTCATGCACAGCTCGGTTGGTAGAACAGCGGTCTTCTGATTGTATGGTTCTCAGGTCAACGCTCTCCTCTGACCGTTCATGTGAACCACCATCACTGAACCCCAACATTTAACTGATCGAGCCGTCGTCTCGCAGTCTGAAGGTTCTGGGATCGACAGTCTCCTCTGACTGCCGATGGTCACCTGATTGTCTTTTCCTTTCAGAGTCGTCGTCTGGAGAACGTTCCCTGCCCCGCCACTCTGCCCGTTTTCCTCCATCTTTCTACCATGAGCAGGATGACCGCGCTCTGCTGGAGCTCCGCCCGCTCCACCACCATGAGGCTCACCAGCAGCAGCAGCAGCATCCCGCCAGGTCCTTGGAAGACCTCGTCCCGCATCTCACCGGGAAGCGAAACCTCAACCTGCCCAAAGTGCGACTGCGTCACGACGAACAGATGGAGCAGGGTCCTGTGTCAGCACGGTACCTGGTCACAGTGGTAAGTGGGCCATTGCTAAAAAAAAAAAAAAAAAAAAACTGTTGGAGGGAGATTGAATGAGTAAATATCCTGACATTTCTATCAACCCCGAATCAGCACAAGTTATTTATAACGTATAGAAATTAAACTATTCTTGCTAATTTGCACCTTCCTAAAACTTCAAATCCTTCTCAAATAAAGGTCGTGTAGATTTAAGTTTCATATTATCTGTTTTTATGGTTCATGTATTTTATACACTAAAGGCAATAAAACTGCATAATAGTCCTGATCAGCTTCTTCAGATGTAATTTTAAGCTGTCTAAGTTGACAACAATTTGCTCAGCCTTTTCCGAAAGAAGTCTTAATTAAATTAAATTAAATTAAATTTGTCCTGTTTTCACACTTTTATCCTTCCATTTAGAGATTACATTACTGATTCCAGATTCTTATATCACTTGTACTTCGGTTGGAGCAGAGACTTCTCTAAACTTTGCGTTTGGGAGGTAAAAAGCGCAGCTCTCACAATAAATACTTTGTCTCCACTTTGACTGACTAGATATATTTAGCATTTTGCTTCCATCACATTTTGAAATTCTTTTAAACAAACATGCATGGGAGGAAGTAATATGTATCTGTAAATAATCATAACTCTGGATTTAAAACAATCCAGTATGGCGTTCCCCAGGGATCCATCCTCGGGCTGCTCCTCTTTTTCTTGAATATAAATCATGTGGTAAATCCCTGGAACATGTTACACAAGTGTTTTACAGTCGTCAATATGACAACGACAGACGACCAGCTTCAGCGTGTTTGAAACAGTCTCAGGAGGCCCTACTGTTAAAATGCTGTCGGACATGTTGGCGTCGTTCTGTGTGTACAGAAATAGTCCCCTGATCCTAACAGGAAGTGCAGCAGGATAATAGTATTACCTGTGATGACCAACCAGGTGTCGGGATTGTATGTAAGCCAATCAGAGATCAGAGAGTAGAGGAGGAATCGCTGTTCATTCAGAGAAAATCCACCATGTGTTCAGGTCAGACTTCTGCTTCTACGTTTCTGTTTCAGTTTTTCCTCCCTGATTCTAATTTATACGTTTACATTATCGCCTTCAATCTATTTCTACCCCGACCTTTTCTGTTTCTACTTCTTCAGCCTCTATTGTTTCTTGTTCTACTGTTTCTTATTTACATTTCAACTTGTGTTTATTTGTTGTACTTGAAATGCTTCTGTTGTTTATGGTTCTTCTATTGTCCATTTCTACTGTGTTTTTTTTAAATTACACTTTTATTCAGTTTTTTTTCCCAGAGCTGATTTGTTTTATTTGTGTTCAGTTTCATTTGTTATTTGAAGTTGTGAAAAATTGCTTCAAATGTAATATTTCAGGCCTGAAGCTAATACTAGCTTCAAACTCCTGTGATCGTTAATGTTAACTTCGTTAGCTTGTATGCTCACTCCTTTAGCTTTATTTCTGACTTATTTAGCATTGGTTCTAACTGATTTATCTTCAATGCTAACTCCTTTAGCGTCAGCGCTATCCTGTTTAGCTTTGGCGCTAACTTATTTAGCTTCCTGGCTCTGGACTCTAGACTACAGCTCAAACAGAAGATTTGTTGTGTTTTGAGTGGGGTTTTTTTACACTGAAAACGGAACTTTTTGAAAACTGCTTTCAAGAAGGATTCAGTGCTCTACATTCTTGAATTTAACAGGCTTCTCTCAGAAAGTGTACATTCACCACACCATTTTATTACATACAAACAGCGCCCACGAGTGGTCCAACAGGAAAACTACATTGTATTCTCTTGTACCGCTTTTTGATCTGGGCCGTGCCTGAGCTCCTCTGCCAAACTTTCCTTCAACGAAAACACAAGACCGAGATGCTTTTGTCATATAAAAGCGTCCTGACTGACACTTTACGTCTCTTACTTTAGTGTTCCCACACAGTGGCCCCCCTTCATCTTCCACTCACTGATGTCGCCACCTGCAGGTCAGATATGCTCCAAACGTACTGAATTTACATTAAAAAAAATAAAAATGCTTGATTGAGAAAGCAGATTGGAGGTCAGAGTAACATGTTGTGGCTTTCTTGGTGACAGTTTGAGTGATTTTTGTGGTGTTGACAGATGATGTTTGTTTTGTTGTCAGTCTGAGGCAGAAACAGTGAGTTTGCAGTTTGTCTGCTGCTTCCCTTCCTCATATTGAATTAGACAAACCTTTCCTGTTCTCTGTCCTGCTTGAGTCTTGTTTCCACACTTGATCCGTGCTTCTTAAATGTGGTAAATGTAAAAAAAAAAAGAAGTTCATATTCAAATCATGCAGGAGATTTAAAATGCCCTGTGTACTAATGTCGCTGAGTCATTCCTTCCATCTGTGTACTCCTGTTCATGCTATCCTCCATCTTTGTAGTCCTGTAGTCACGCGCTTCGTCCCAGTTTTCCCAGCGTACATGGCGTTACCGGCGTAAAGGATCTGCTCGGCCTTTGTCGGACCAAACGTGTGTCTGGACGTCTTTGACTGTGTCGGTCATTGAAGTGGCGGAATGTTCTGGACTCCTACGCCCTTCCTAATGAGTGTGTGTTGGGCTCATCGTACCCGTTGCGCTGGACTGGTCACGCACTCCCAACACGGGAATATTCCAGCTAAAATGCTTTCAAACTGCTTTCATGGACACAATTTTTCCATCCATGTCCACAAAGCATCCGTCCAAACGTGGACACTCTCTGCTTCTAAGTCTAAATCCCCGTCTGACGAAAAACTATTGATTTGAAACCAAATCTGAGATCATTGAAACTGGGTCTTGAACCTTTTTTGAAACCAGATCTGAGAGCCGGTTTGACCCCAAGTGTGTGTGTGTGTGTGTGTGTGTGTGTGTGTGTGTGTGTGTGTGTGTGTGTGTGTGTGTGTGTGTGTGTGTGTGTGTGTGTGTGTGTGTGTGTGTGTGTGTGTGTGTGTGTGTGTGTGTGTGTGTGTGTGTGTGTGTGTGTGTGTGTGTCCCTTCAGTACGTGGCGGTGGACGTGCGCAGGTTGAACGTCAGCGTTCTGCGGTGGTTCCGCCGCGGCGTGGCGGCAGCGCTGGGCGTCCCGGCCGCTCGCGTCCACATCCAGCATCTGAATGTGAGTGTTTGAGCTCCACGCTGCTCCCTTTTTTTTTCGCAAACGGAGGTGGCGCCCCGCTTTACCATGGCCTCCTTCCCGCAGGAGGAGAAGAACGGCATCGAGCTCTTCGTGTCCTCTGACAGGCCGGGCGTCACCGAGCCGCGCGGCGCCGAGGAGGTCATCCGGTCACTGAACGTCCGAGTGCTCCATCGCCACCTGGGTCACTTGGGCATCACCGAGGTCTCCACCGAGGTGAGTAGGAGATTCTCCTGGAGGCCACGCTCAGCACAGACTCGTCTCCAATGATCCAGACCAGCAAAATAGTGTCATAAGAAACTTTACATTTAGACTTTCAAGTGTTTCTTTGTTGCAGCTTTGACATTTTCACTACTTACTTGGTGGTTTTGCTCAGTTTTGCCCCACAGGCCTTCTGTGTGACACCCCCGCTCTGAACTCTGTTGCTTGTGTCTGTGTGCAGAAAAACGTCCTGCAGGGGGAGCCCAAGGACCACGTGTCGACCCGAGAGGGTTTCTACACCATCATCCTCTCCTTCACCGTCTTCATCATTGTCATTACCTGCCTGATGGTAAAAAATACAACAACTCTGATCCACGTTCTGTTTTTAACATGTAAAGCAGTGTGTGAAATAAAGTTCTGATTGATTTTCCTTTATTCAACCTGAGCCTTGTTTAAAAGTGGAAATCAAACTACTGCAGCAGGATTTGCATTCACGAGCTCACATATTTAGCTGAATTCACTTTGATTTTCTTAATTCTGCACGGATATATTTGAAACAGAAGCTCATTTAACTCGAGGGAAATGGAACAGGACGTCCTGTAAATGTTTAAAAGAGGCTTGTGAATGTGTTTACATAGATCGGACGCCAATATAATATTGAGTTCGTCCAGAGCTGTTGAGTTTATTTTGAAGGTCCAGAAGCTGGGATAGAATTGTTCTAGTTAGTAGAATTGAAGATTTGTGTAACTTGAGTCGTTTGTGCCATTTGTGTTTTTTGTTTTTATTCAATAATGTGAGAGTGAAGGCTTAAAGGCCTAAACAGCAAGGTTAACAAATTCTATCAAAATGAAATGCTCAGAAATGGAACTGTTGAATTGTGAATATTTGCCATAAAGTTATTCATAATAGACTTTGTAGTGTCAAGGACTCTAGTCTTGTACTGATAGCACAACTGATTTTAAAAGTATTACCAGATATTCCCTCTTCAACAGGTCAGTGAATGTTCAGATTCAGACATTTTCCCAACTCTTCATCTTAACTTCTGCGTCTTGTTTGCAGGTTTTGTTCCGACTGAAGGAGAAGGTTGAAGTTTCTGACAGACGGCACAAAACTCTTCCCCCTGACCTCCACCTGACCCCGGCAACATGCTCAGACTCCGCCCACAAGTTGAAGGGCACCCAGGTGAGCCAGCAGCACCGCAACGGTTTCCAATTACACCCATGAAGTCCTCATGCTGACGCCCCCGTCACAATCCTCCAGGTGGTGATAATCGGAAGCATGGTCCAGGCTCCGCCCCCTCCAGCTGTGGCCACGTCTTCTCCACAACAGCAGCCAATCACAGCCTGCCGCCACCCAACTGCACCCGCCGCCCCTCTCAGGTGAGCTTCGGCACTTCATCGCAGAAACTTTTTCCCTTTTATACAAGTGCTCATTTCTTAATTTTGTCTGCTTGTAGCCCCGCCCCCAAACCTGCCAGCAGCTCTGACTCCGCCCCCCTGCAACCCGTTGTCCCAGTAACGGCCGGTCAGGAGCTGAAGCCCTGCCCCTCACCTTTCAGGATGAAACCTGCTGCAGGGCTGCAAGAACGGTCAGTTTATTGTGTTTTTTTTATACAACTTGTACCGTGCACATAATACTCAAAGTAACTGATAAGTTTTAGTAATTGTTTGGGAACTCAGGGTATGAATTTGTGGGGGGGAAAAAGAGAGGGAGAAGATATAACATGTGTCCTGCTGAGGACTGTCAGCTCTCCAACGTGACACAGAAAGACACAGAAATTACGACGTGAAGTCAATGAAAACCGGATGAGAAGCAGCAGGAGGCGTCGCGGTCTCACAGGAGCGGCAGACGGCGGTGACTAGCGCCCCCTCCTGGAGGGAATTCAGCTGGAAGAATGTGTCTCAATTGATTCAGAACCCAGTCGAGAAGACCACCTACTCACGTCGCTCGGCCTGCTGGAGTTCCTGTGGAAAACACTTTAGCAAAGCACTCGCAAATATCTTGGCGCCGTCAATTCTGGGAAGAGATCCACGAGATCTGAGAGGCGATCTTTCAGTGTCTAAGTCGTGTGTCTTTGTGATTTAGATAGATGTAGTAGCAGAATAAACAGTCAGCAAAAGTTTTGCATTGAAGAGGTTGGTTCCAAATAATCACACAGCATTAGATAAACCAACTTGTCATCATTATTTTGTGAGAAAATAATAAAAATGCATCTAAATTAACAAGCTATGCAGAAGAGTGGTGCGTGTGTGTGTGTGTTGGCGTGCGCTGGTGTGTGTGCACGCCACAAATGGTACGTGTGCGCGTGTTTTCCTCTCTGGACTGAAGCCAGTCAATAATCAGACAGAAAGGAAGTAGCAGCATCCTCACAGGAAAGCAGCGAACACGTAGCGACGGCGATGCCGTATGAATCCGTTTCAAAATAAAACCCAATCGCGGTGTGTCCGGATGTCATTTTAAAATGTCAAAATTAAACGAAGCAAGTTTCACACTGTTTTTCACCTCTGCTCTCTCTCAGACGAGGCTCTAATGTCTCTCTGGTTCTGGACATGTCAGCCCTCGGCGCTGTGGAGCCCCTCAGTGTTGCCATGGTAACGCCCCGGGAGGCGGTGGCACGGGAGTACCTGCTGTCTGCCGGTCGGATGCTCACACGCCAGCAGCTCCAAGACGTCGTGAAAAACACGCACAGTCTGCACGTGGAGTTTGCAGTGAGTAGAAAAGTTACTCGCTATCTGCTACGTAAAAAAATAGTTTTTTTTTATTACATTTCACAACGTCTTGTGATTCTGCCAGGAAATCCCGATGAACTTCATCGACCCCAAAGAGCTCGACATCCCGAACCACGGCACCAAGAACAGATACAAGACCATCCTGCCCAGTGAGTTGCGCCGCCGCAGCCCTCGCTTCCCGCTAAAACCAGGAAGTTGTTTTACGACGTGGGCGGGGCCGAGTGTCGGAGGCCAAACAAGCCCGAGGATGGTTCACGTGGAACCTCCCTGATCCTTGCAGAACAGTGCGTTCCCAGTCCGGTGGAGGCTTTTACGTAACCGCCAGCACGGCGTTTCACTTCACGGGGCTCATCCATAATGGGCCCGTCCACTTCCTTCCTTCCGGCCAATCAGGAGAAAGGAATGCTCTCTACAAGCTGCCGTCAATCAAACGCCTTCCTGTGTTCCAGCTTGAGTGTTGTCTTTGTCAAGTGGTGATTGTGAGGTGTGAGAGGGTAGCAGATTACCGCCATGAACCTGATGAGGCAAAACGAGTTTTTCTAAAACGGCCTTAAATGTGACTCCAAACTGAAAAACAACCTGAAACTCTATTAAAGGCCAATTGAAGCAGCTTGAAACCAGCTCATGCAGACGACACAGATTAGAAGAGACCTGAGAGCACAAAATCTTTCAACAGCTCGGCAACTATTTTCTTTTTCTAAATCGTATTTCGGTTGCTTGGAGGGATGAAATATTAATTTTTGTCCCCCTATTTCCCATTTCCTGTGTCCTAGACCCTCATTCCAGAGTCGTCCTGAAGTCAAAGAGCTGCAACGACCTGCTGAGCTCCTACATCAACGCCAACTACATACGGGTAACGCAAGAATTGCGGCGTCGTTGCCGTCATGGCGACAGAATACTCAGTGGTGACTCAGAAATGGAATCATTGGAATCAACAGTTGTTTTAAGAAAGTTTTTTTTTTTTTTTTTATGGGCACCGTCCGTTTGATGAGCATTTTGATCCCTGATGACTTCCCATACAAAAAGTACCAATTGTTCCCCAAACCGTTTAACTCCAACAGGGTTGCATCTTAATGAGGTTAATCATAATAGTCACACATGCACACAGCTGCAGAAAAATGAATTTAATGAACGCTTAACTGGTCACGCCGATGAATTAATATAAAAATTCCAAGACGTGCTCACTGGAGGAACCAAAAGAACCCGATGGAAAATACACACTGAAGGAAATGCAGTGAGGTCGCTCTACCCTGGACGCGATAATCAGACAATATAAACAAAGTAATGATAAGCAGCTTCGTAGAACTGCTTATCAAAGATTGTGAACGCACGGGCAAGTTAACCCAGAGATATCCCAGGTATGTTAGTCTTGCTTGTGGTGGTTGTTGCTGCTACTGTAGTTATCCCAGTGGGGATGGTAGGGGGTGGGAGGGGGGGAGCTCTGGGTGAAAGTGGGACTCCCAGACTGAAATACAATGGCTTCACTTCCTGTCAGGAAGCTCCGAGTGTTTAAACTGTGTGTCCCGACAGTACATACCACAGCCAAATATAGAGTCCACTGTGAGAAACGGCACATCAAAGCAACCGAGATCTCTGCCATTAAATGGCAACGTTAAACACGATAAGTTAGATTTTTAATTTTTTTTTTCCTGTTCAGTTCGTTCATCGAACGCCCTGCTGATGCCGCCGTTTTACTGGCTCCCGCTGCAGGGTTACCTCGGCGGAGACAAGGCCTTCGTTGCCACTCAGGGTCCGATGGTCAACACGGTGAACGACTTCTGGTGGATGGCCTGGCAGGAGGAGGCGCCCGTCATCGTCATGATCACCAAACTCAAGGAGAAGAACGAGGTCATTTCACCGTTTGGAAGAACAAAGCTATGAGGGGGAAAAAAGACTGAAAAGGGGGGTGAAAAACAGGGTGTGAAGCGGTTGAACACAGGATGCAGAACAGTCTGAAAAATGGGGCGTAAGCAGACTAAATAGCAGGTCAGAACAGCACAGGCCAGGGTGTAAAACAGGCAGAAAACTGGGTGTAAAACAGGCTGATAACGATGAAAGCAGGATGTAGAACAGTGAAAACGGGGTGTTAAATAGGTTAAAATCAGGTCTCAACAGCTTGAAAGTGTTGGTAAGATGGGCTAACAATCAGTGTCAGTAGTTGTCGAGGTGTTGTGGAAGTGTGTGTGCAGCGGGTGGAGGTCTGACCCTCTGAACCCGCCCTCCGTCTGCAGAAGTGTGTCCTGTACTGGCCCGAGAGGAGGGGCATCTACGGGCGGGTGGAGGTGTTGGTCAGCAGCGTCCGAGAGTGTGAACACTACACCACCCGCAGCCTCAGTCTGAAGGTACTTCCTGTTCCTGTTCCAAGTCCCACGTCTTCTTGTGCAGTCCAGCTCACGTGTGTGTGTGTCTAACCAGTGTGGGAATCAAACCCGTGTGCTGCAACATTACTGGTACACCTCGTGGCCCGACCACAAAACGCCCGACTTGGCGCTGCCGCTGCTGCAGCTGATGGCCGATGTGGAGGCGAGCCGCCAGGCGGCGCCTGCCATGGGTCCGGTCATCGTCCACTGCAGGTACCAAACGCGTACAGTCAGAGCACACCCGTCCGAGTCGCGGCGTCACCCACAATCCCTCTGTTGTGTGTGTGTGTGTGTGTGTGTGTGTGTGTGTGTGTGTGTGTGTGTGTGTGTGTGTGTGTGTGTGTGTGTGTGTGTGTGTGTGTGTGTGTGTGCGTGTGCGTGTGCGTGCGTGTGCGTGTAGTGCTGGGATTGGTCGGACGGGATGCTTCATCGCCACGACGATTGGCTGCAGGCAGCTGAAGGAGGAGGAAGGGGTGGACGTGCTGAGCATCACCTGCCAGCTCAGAGCCGACAGGTGAGAGTGTGTAGCCATGGCAACTGACTAAAACGGGATTGTGTGACCATGGAAACCGGATCAGCATGTGTAACAATGGTAACTGAATTACAGGTGATTGTGTTCTTGTGAAAGCACAGAAACTCGATCAATTGATGATTGTAAAGATGTGTAACCATGGAAACTTGATCCGAGTGATGATTGTAAAGATGTGTAACCATGGAAACTGGATCCGAGTGATGATTGTAAAGATGTGTAACCATGGAAACTGGATCCGAGTGATGATTGTGAAGATGTGTAACCATGGAAACTGGATCCGGGTGATGATTGTAAACATGTGTAACCATGGTAAACTGGATCCAGCAGGTGATTGTGTACATTTGTAACCAGATCAGAGTGGAGATGCCTGTGTTGCCATGGTAACTGGACAAGACAGTTGAGTTTGTGTATGTGTGTGTGTCTGCAGAGGGGGGATGATTCAGACCTGTGAGCAGTACGAGTTTGTCCATCATGCCCTGAGCCTCTACGAGGCCCGCCTCTCTGCAGAATCTGTCCAATGAGGAGCCGCCACCGTCTCACCGAACCAGGAAGCCGAGGAAAGGTGCCGGCAGTGGATCTGTCGGGAGTTTTAAAAAGCTTTCGGGCTCTGTGAGGTTTTTATTTTTGATTGACATTTTCGTAGGCAGAGCCTGCAGCCAGAAGCAGGAATTGGTCGGTTTCTTCTCCTCCTCCTTCTTCTTCTTCCTCTTCTTCTTCTTCTTCAAACATGTACAGATGGCGTTTTTCTCCTGTGGACAAACACTAATGTGGTGGAGGGAGGGGTTTTAGTCCTGTTTACTAACGCCGGTCCAATCTGTCTCTTTGGATTTTACAGTGCTTTTCTAACATGGTGTCGGAAGTCGACTGTTAGCTGGTTGCCCTTACAGTTTTGTGTGTGTGTGTGTGACCTCAGCACGCCCTGTTTCTCTCTGTAATTAGCCTCAAACACACAAAAAAACACTTTAATTTTAAAGGGAAGATTTTAACAGACATGTCATAGCTGCTAGAAATGTTTATTAAATGTCTTGGAAATTACAAAAAAAAAGACCAAAAACTCTCCACTTGGATCGGGTTTCTTTTTTCAGCTAATCGAGCACATTTGTAATGCTACTTTCCGAAGCTATCAAATAAATGCTAATAATGTTTCTTTATGAGTTAGCAAAGTAGCTGGAGGCTAATATTAGCTTTGGTGTTTCAACTGTATGCTTCAATGTTCATGTATAGACCTTTTAAGCTACAGGTAGCCGCTATGCTAATGTAATCTGTTGTTAAAGCAATTCATTCAGCTGCTAATCAGCAAACCTGTCACTGGTTCTGTCTCAGAATTGTGGAAGTTGTAGTTTTTAGATATTAATACTAGTATATTCTGTTGAAACAAGAATGAATTGGAAATGGCTGAGGAGGAACCCGAACCTCTCAATGGTATGGTGAAACTTTCAGAATCGCCAACGACGTATTCAAAGTGTCTCAGCCATATTTTTTTACTTGAACTACACTCCGTTAGCCTTTTAGCTCCCCTCTTTGTCCAGCTTGGTCTGAGTTTACAGATGTTAGCTGTGTCATATAATCATACAAATATATGATATGTAGAAATAATGTTGCTTTATACCAAAAATGTGAACGATCGAAGTCATCACATGACGTATATATTCTGTTCTCTGGTGACTGTAATTTTCTTGTGTATCAAAGTAATAATATTTATTTTTGTACTGTTTTTATATGTTTTCTTGATGTCCTTAGACAGCAGTGTGATATTTATCCTGATGTGGTGGCGTTAGCTGTTGGTGCTAAAAAAAAGAAAAAGAAAATAATAATAATAGTAATAATGATAAACCTTTCTGTCAGAATGAATGATTTCAACAAGTTATAATCCGAACCAGTCAGCCACAGTCTCATTAGTTTGGGTGGTGCAGCCTAACTGTGCCTCCTGTAGAGTCGGCTACGTCAGTAATGATGAGAGACCGGGACTATATTATCTTTTATTTTAGTATTATCACTTTATTTTTCTAACCATTCCACATTTTCTACGTAATTACAGGGAAAGGTGAGGATTTTATTTCTTTGTCATCACAAAGATGTTTGGAGTTCCTCAGGGATCTTTGCTGGGTTGTTTGCTTTTTAGTTTTTTTTTTACTCAATGTTTGAATTTGTGCTGTCCCTCACCCTAACCCTCTCACACTGTAGTTTTTTTATTTTGTTTGTTTGTTTTTTAGCTTGATTATTTGGAAAATGTCTTTTTTTTTTTATTAGCTAAATTGCATTCTGAATTTTTTTTAGTGTGTGGACACCAATTCAATTTTCAACATCTGTGCGACCTGTATTATCGTTTCCATGGCGACAAATGTCGGCAAGTTTAATGCTCTAAGTAACCAACAACTTGAATGTGTACGCGAGGACGCGCGATAAACAAACTTTTCGGAGGTTGTTCTCAGCGATAAGTCAGATGAATCCCATGAACACGTCGTGACATATTTTTGGTCATCTTAAATATTTTCTCGATCACGTCTCATCAAGTGACCAGTCACAGATATGAAGAGAGAAAACCAGGCCAGCTCCTCTCCGAATGTTCCTGCGTCGGCTAACTGAGACGTGTACAGTTTGTGTCAAAGTGCTTTTAAAAAATCTGACGTCAGGCGTCCACAGATCTCAAACTCAAATCCTGCTGTAGATTTCCTGCGGCGGGATGAACGTGTCGGAGGACGATGAACTTGCATACGAAATATTCCCCTCCTTGAGTCCGGACCGGCCTTCACAACAACGCTCACTGCCTCTGACGTGGTATTGTGTCTGTACAGCAGGGGGCGCTCATCATGTCTGTGAAGCTGAAAGGGACTACAAACCTTTTCCCCGATGCCACTTCAGATCTGAAATGTGATTTATTTCACTCGGATCGAAACACTAAATTATATATTTTCACGTCAGACGGTTTTCAGTCTTTTGACGGAAGAAAATCGAAATATTTGTTTGGGTTTCTGGCATAGGTTCATCTGAATGTTCTCTATTATCAACTAAAGTTGCTCCGTAAAATTTTATTTCATTTGGACACCACAAACATGTTACAAATGTGGATTTTCTCTTGGTTTAGTTATTCCCTATCATAACAAAAACAAAGTAAAGTGAAATATGTTCTCAAAAATCTGAATTTGAAATTAAATATTTCACTTAAAAAATTGAAAGAACATCAATAAAAGGTCATGTTGAAAAAGAGAAAGTTATCACCTATTTCTAAAAGGATCATCAGTTCTAAAACGCAAACAGATGTTTAGTCCAGTTGAAGGAAAACTTTGAGGTCTCTTGAAACTTGCACGGTACACGATGCCAACCTGTGTGAGAACGTTGGAACTCTTCTCTGTGTGGCTTTTTAATGTGATATTAATCAACTTGAATGTTGTAACAGTCCTGAACAATAGCCACCGAGTAGTGCTGTAACCTCATTATCTACTCCAAATACGTCTATGTTGTTTCCTGTGATCTGCTCAATAAAAACACTGAACATGAAAAAATATGGCGCTCACGTCGTGTGTTTGATCTCTCGTAGAGATGGAAGCAAAGTGCCAGCTGGACCTGCTGAAGACAAAAAGGTGAGAAACGGGACGTATCAAGTGAAATGAAAGGGTTAGGGTTGATATGTGCCTGGGCAGTTTGTTAATGTTGAATTATAACGGTGTTTCACGTGTCAGAGCGGATCCACTCTAACAGGGCAGCTCCTGGCCGGCCGCGGTGGATCAGAGGGGTGGCCTGGCGGGGACTCGTGTTGTTCCTCGAAACCGCCGGTGAGCAGGAAGGAAGGAAAGAGGTGTGGGCAACTAAAAGCAGCTCCGAACTATTGAAACCAAAAAAAAAACAGTTTGACCTTTGACTCGTTGCTTCAATTTTATCCAACATTTCAGCCTCAAAAGAGAAGTCTTGGCGGCTGGAAGAATTAAATCCATCATCATCACCCACTGCAAACGAGAGACCACCACCAACCACCAGAAATGACCGTCAACAACTCGCTATTACTGCAAGCTAATTGAAACCATCAATAAGCAATAGAGAACACCACTAACTGTCAGAGAACACCACTAACCACGAAAGACCACCCCTAATTTCCACAGACCACCACTAAAAGCCAAGACCAATACTAACAATAGGAGACAACCACCCACCCAGCTGAAACTACGCCTAACCACCAGTAACTACCACTGAAGGCCAGACATCCCCACTAACAGTCAGAAACTATCACTAACCACCAGAGATTACCAGAAATGGCAAAAAAAAAAAAAAACAATAACCAGAGATCAACATGAAAGGCCAGATATCCCCTCCAACTACCAGAAATCCCCACTAAATGCCATACATTACCAGTAACAGCCAAGGTCTGTCCAATAACAACCACCGATCATCAACCAGAGTTCACCACTAATTACCACTAACAACCAGAGTTCAACAACAACCAGAGCTCAACACTATTTACCACTAATGACCAGAGAGCACCAGTAATGACCAGAGGTCACCACTAAACACCACTAACGACCAGAAGTCACCACTAACAACCAGAGATCACCAGTAATGACCAGAGGTCACCACTAAACACCACTAACGACCAGAAGTCACCACTAACGACCAGAGATCACCACTAACGACCAGAGGTCACCATTAACGACCAAAGATCGCCAGTAATGACCAGAGTTCACCACTAAACACCAGAGATCACCAGTAATGACCAGAGGTCACCACTAAACACTACTAACGACCAGAGGTCACCACTAATGACCAGAGGTCACCACTAATGACCAGAGATCAGCACTACCCATCATCAGACACCGTCACTCACTAACAGGTTTCCACCACGTCACTCCTGCTTTCCAGGTTTGACAGCTCCACTTTTATTTAGTTGCTGCTGTTAACGCCTCAGAGACAGTCTCGATATTCAAAAAGTTTGACTTGTGAAAGCCCTCCCCTCCTCCCCTCCCCCTCCCCCTCCCCCTCCCAACTAATCTTCAAACCTCTAATAACCATCAGAACAATCATCAAACCTCCAACGATCTTCTGAACAACAAACCTGCAGATCATTGATGTCTGCCTGCGCAGGAATCAAACACGGTACTATTTTTACCCCCCGACTCTGTTTCTCGCGTCTTTTCTGCTCAGTTATTTATAACCTCCATATCATCACCGTCCTTAACATCAGCGCCGTCTCTGGATTGAGAGTTCGAGAACGTGTGCGGCAGTTTGGGTTCCAGTAGGACCGGCAGGAAGTTGGCGTCGGTCCCCGTTAGCAGCACTTCCTGTGAGGAAGACGGAGGCGGTCCAGAGACAAAGGAGGGTTTTGGAGTTTGGAGAAGACAAATCTCGGAGTGTGAAGCCCGGAGGACGGACAGTGTGGGGTGGTCTGTGACTCTGAGGAACCAACGGGGGACCGAGGACAAAGGTTTTTTTTTTTATCTTTTGGAATAAATCAAACATCACACCGGGAACGTTTTCTCTGCTCTCGTCTCAGATCCAGGAATCTTCGTCGGGCCATAAGACAGAGGGGGGATCAGGCGAAACTGAGAATCTGGACCTCAGGTTGAGGATTATGGTGGACTTTTTTTCTGTCAAAGGATCCGAAGGAGGAGCAACATGCTGAAATGTAAATTGTGGCCCCTGCTGTGCCTCCACGGCTTCACCTCCATCACACTGCTGATGGTGCTGCAGATACAGGTCAGTCAGAGGGACACTGTTTCTAATACTACAGTTCACTGCTACACAGCGAACTGTAATACTGGCAGGATTACTTCCATACAGTAATACAGTCTTACTGATTATAATAATGATATCACATTGTAATATTAGAACGCTCTACTGCCACTTTACTGTAATACTGTCATATTATCATGCCGTCCTCCTAAAATACAACAATACCTCACTACAATCGTACTGGACCATACTAGAATAATATCAATTGAATCCCATTTAATACAACCGTCAGCTCAAGGCACTTTTACAGAGAAAAACCCAACTGTTCCACCATCGGTCCAACGTAAACTCCCCTTGAAACGGTTTAAAACTTGCAGGACCAGACTCAGAGGTGGGAGCGTTCTGCTCTTCTGGTTGGAGGATAGGAAGAGAGAAACGGATTGGACAAATAGTCTGGAAAGATTGAAAGCCAGGTTCAGGCAGGGGGTGATGCAAGCAGAAACAAAGCAACAGACTGTCAAAACAAAGTCATAAATCTGGAGAGAGAAAGAGACAGAGAGAGAGAGAGAGAGAGAGAGAGAGAGGAAGAGAGCACAGACTGCAGGAGAGAAAATACTGAAATACTACTTTCTTATTGTAATATCATTATATAGTCATATTATTGCACTACACTACATAAAGTGATGCTGACATGACGTACTACTGTGTGTTGATGTTGCTTCATTCTGGTATCACTTGTTATTATAGCATAATAATATCCAGTATTGCCATAGTCCAATACTATATTACTGTATCCAATGTAGTGCAATGTTAATTTATCATTTTTTTTCCTCATTAGTTTTTTACATATTATTATATGTCCATATATACACAGTTGACGTATTAAGTACCCATATCCCACATCACTGCTGTGGTGTGTGTAATCGAACTGATAACACACACACGTTAATCATGTGTGACAAATACTAATATTTATTCTCAACGAAGCTAATTTCTTATTCTTACGCTGTACCGATTTAACCACACATTTCACCTCCACGTATACACACACACATTCACAATGCAGGGTCTGTATTGTAAAAGTGTGTTCCCAGCTGCCTTCACATCATTTACAAGCTCATTTGCTTGTAAATCTGTGTATTTTAGGAGTTCAGAAATAGTGAATTGCCGTGATCCTGGTGGGTCTTTTCCGGAAAAGTGTTTATCTTTGCTGACGACTGAGATGTGTCTCGAAATGAAAAGCAAAACAAACTTTGCTGCATCTCGTATGTGTTGTTTACATGACGATGGTGCCACTGAAATTGCAAGTTTTTGAAAAGCAGCTCTACCCAAGAGGTAGAACTTTATCAAACAATGCTCTGATCCCGTGTCCATGGAAACGGAGTGATTTGTAACGGACGCGTGATTGCGTTACAAAAACAACCAAACAGCAGCGCCCAATCGTGGCCCAACTTAAGAAACGACTTCTCTTTCAGCATTTCTGCCGTTTCCATGTAAACAGATGTCGTTTTCAAAACATTGATGTTTAAATGTGGGGAAAAATGTCACTAAAACAAACACGATGTGCAAATGAAGCCTTTTTCTCTTTCGTTCTTTACACTTTCACTGCTGTATATTCTGAGGTGACCTGATTGTATTGTGATTTATAATGTTTGTAAAAAATATTATTAACCATTATTGTAATGCAGTGATTCTGGTTCAGACTGTAATCTATATTAAGAAATTCCACTTTACCTTAACAAATTGATATCCAGAATTAGAATCTTTACTGTCATCGTGCCAAAAGCACCATAAGATTACCTACTATCCCATTCAGCAGTAAAGTAAATAAGATATAGATTTATGGACAGCTTGAGACAAAGATTAGAATAAATAGAATATATAAAAATAAGTACAGCACAAGGAATTTGTTATTATAAAAACATAAAATAGGGAATCCGCTATTAAGAAAAAGATGAAAACAAGGAATGTACATTAAACTCACCTGAAAAGATAAAGGCCTTCTTAATGGATGTGTATTTTTCTTTCAACCACACCGTGAAGATATTCCATTTTTTAATTTCTATGAATATTTCTATAGTTTAGTTTTTTTTTAATTTGAATATTCCTTAAACCATCTGAAACGTTTTCCTGCAACTTTGTATATGAAGATTTACTTCAGTTGCAGTTACTCCTCTGTGTTGTGTGTGTGTGGAGATTAATGTGTTGTGTGTGTGTGGAGATTAGTGGTTTGTTTGGTACTTCAGTGTATTTTGTAGAACGTTTATATTGTGTGTTTTGTATTTTGTTGTGTTGTGGCTCTATAGTTTATTGAATTGTATGTTTGTAGATTAGTGTTTACTGTTTATAGTTCAGTGTTTGTCTGTAGTTTATTGTCTTTTTTTTTTTTTTTTATACTTTTGTAACCATCGTTCTTTAATTTGTTTTTCCTCACAGCACACTCGCAGCGCCGCAATCACCGATGACCTCGGGCCGTTCGACTCCTGTAACATCTCCGTGACGGAAATAGCGTCGAGCTCGGACTCCATCACTCTCAGGGTCACCACGCCCGGACGCCAGTGCTCCTTCAACGTCACCTCAGCAGGCGCCGGCTCCGCCCCCTGCTCCAGGTCCATGGGGGAGGAGGAGGAAGGGGGAGGGGCAACACTTCCACCAACCAACGAGCTGCAGGGGGAGCGGCTTGACAAGGTCTTCACCTGTGTGCTGGGCCACCTGCAGCCCGGGACCGCCCACCTGCTGCGAGTCCAGTCGAACCACCGCCAAGAGGAGGCCAACATCACCGTCTATACCCGTACGTACAGAGAAAGATTAAATAGCTAAATCTAAGGATTTTGAGCCAAGGACAAAGATGTTGCCCACAATTCTCTCACAATTGTTATCTTTTTTCGTCTGGCACAGACGAAAATCTCCGCAGGGTGTAGCGGGCGTCTCACACACACACACACACACACACACACACACACACACACACACACACACACACACACACACACACACACACACACACACACATATGATTTCAACACCCACACAATGAGCACTCAACAATTAGTATTTGTGTTTTTTTGTGTGCTTTCTTGCTCGCCTGCCGAGGCCGAGTCTGGCGGCTCACACTTCCTGCCTCCATTGTTTTCGGAGTAAGGGCGTGACGGAGCGGTTGAGTGCGTCTCCGCTTCGTGTGTGTTGTGTTCAGAGGAAATGGGACGTCTGTTCCCCTGGTTCCTGCAGTGAACTTCAGAGTGGTTATTAAGCCATACCATTTGTGTATGTGTGTGTGTGTGTGTGTGTGTGTATTTGTTTCAGGACCGTCACCCCCTACTGGTCTGGTTGTCACCTCCAGGTCTTGCCACGGGCTGAGTCTCAGCTGGCTCGTCGGAGCTGGAATGCAGCGAAGCCAAATTCAGCTCAGAGACCACACCGGGAGTACGACTGTTACACACACCAGTACAAACACTCCAAATTACACACAACCATCCGGAGTCTGACTGTCACACACATAACACAACAGAAAATACAGCTGGGTTATCACTGTGATTCGATGCTCTCGAAACTCTTCACTACCTTGTCGCACGCACGACAACAAACAAACACAACAGTGCTAAAACTGTCAGATACACACAGTTGTGTATCTGACTGTCACACACTGTGATGCACACAACATGGACAACAACGCCCACCACAACCGCCCTGAGAGTTTTGATGGCCATGTCTCTGCAGCTCTGCTGAGAAACAACACGCTGGGCAATACAACACAACATGAGCTGAGAGATCTGTTGCCAGGGCGATGGTACAACATCACCGTGGTGACGGAGGCTGGAGGGAAGGAGAGCAGCTGCACCATCGAGGCCCAGACAGGTAGGCCAGGAGGCGGAGTAAGGGGGTAACGGGGTAAGGGGGGGGGGGGCTGTTAAGGGAAGTAGAAGAGGATAAGAGCAAATCTATTTTCTCCTCCTTAGCGCCCTCGAGTGTCTCCAACATCACCGTCATCAAGAACAACAGTACAGCCTTGTTGTTGTCATGGCAACAGCCTGAAGGCGACGGTGATGGCCTTACCGTCTCGTTGTCATCCAACGGGACGGCCGTCTGGGAGACGGCACTGCCGCACAACGCCACCGAGGTCGCCATCTTCCAACTGACACCCGGCTCGGCCTATCTGCTGTCAGTGGCGTCACGGA
The DNA here is from genome assembly GCF_963422515.1 of Blennius ocellaris. Taxonomy (NCBI): domain Eukaryota; kingdom Metazoa; phylum Chordata; class Actinopteri; order Blenniiformes; family Blenniidae; genus Blennius; species Blennius ocellaris. Next base: position 5,584,648 of record NC_137671.1, on the reverse strand, counting down.
GCGGCGAGCTGATCAGCCAATCAGAACTCACCGTGGAAACTGGTTAGTCCGTTTTATTTACAAAGATACAGGTTCCCCTGGCAGTTCGTCATCCTGTACCTGCGTATCGTCTGCAGCCCCAGCTCCGCCCGCCCTCCTCTCCCTGTCCCCCTCCGGGGACGGTGGTCTCCTCTTGATGTGGTCGCCCCCCGCAGGCCGCTGGAAGAACTACAGAGTGTTTCTGTACGACGGCCCTCGGCAGATAGTGAGCGCAGCCGTCCCGCCAGATGCCCTGAGCTTCAGCTTCGACACGAGGCTGCTGGCCGCCGGGGAGCGCTACAGAGCCGTGCTACAAGTGGAGAGCCAGGGAGGACTGACGGCTCAGAGCAGCAGAGAGGGAGCCACAGGTCAGGGAAAACATTCTGGGATATGTCGCGCCATTATTTACTTAGTTTTTTGTTTTGTTTGTGTTATTTTAGTTTAGTTTTGTTGTGTACCCACATATGCAAAAATCAACTGAACTAAAGTACAGCCCTCTTCCCCACTGTAGCTCCGCCCCCCGTCACCGACCTGCACATACGTCATGCAGATGAGACGTCCCTCAGCGCCATGTGGAGCCACGCCCCCTCGGGGTCGCACGACGGATACTCTCTGAGCATCAGCTATGGTAACCATGGCAACACCCGCCACACTCCCGCGTAGACGTCAGTGTGTCGGCATCGACGGTAACCCCGCGGCCGGTCTCCTAGGTAACGTCACCATGGACACCAGAGAGGTGGATGCCAAGATGAGGGAAAATACTTTTAACGTTCTCACACCTGGCCGACGTTACACCATCACCGTGGCAACCAGGAGCAACAATCTGAGCACATCTGTGTCCGTGGAGGGCCGAACAGGTGGGTGTGACCCAATCAGGTATGGGCCAAGATCTGACCAATCAGATTATTGCATTATTGCACAACATTCTTCTGTCTATCAGTGTTGTCTTTTTTTTCCCTCCTTCAGTTCCCATGGCGATACGAAGCATCACTTTGACCAGCGTGGGAGTTGACAGCCTCAAGGCATCATGGGAGAAACCACCAGGTGACCTGGAGTCGTTCTCTCTGACTCTGCTGCAAGACAGGTGGTTCGACGAGCTGAGCACAATCCGTAGCAGCAATTTGAAACGAGTTCAAACGTCTGTCTTCTTATCTTTCTTTTTCTTCTTCTTCTCCTTCTTCAGCGTCGTACTCCACAACTACAGCGTCCCAGTCACTTCTTCTTCTCTGCTGCTCAGCGGTCTGACACCCGGCGCCCTCTACAAGCTGCAGGCTGCCACCGTCAGTGGGGAGCAGCAATCCGAATCCACCAGTCTGGAGGCTCGCACAGGTTACTAGTTTTTTTTTTAATACTTCATCAGACTTAAATAAAACAGGGATTCACATTTTTTTTTTTTTACTTTTCCATCCATTCTCGCTCAGTGTCGCTGCTTGGAGTCACTGAAAATGCAACTTTTTGAAAACGCTCCAAGGCCGTCTCTGTGTAAACAGGGGAAAACACAAATCCTCTGTAACACTGCTATATGCATACGTACCTGCAGTAGTTGTTGGGCCCAATTTTATCATAATAGCAATATTTTTTGTTCTGAGTAAATTCAAATGTATGATTAAAAACAACGCATTGGTTGATTTAAAAAAGAGAAATAGATACAGATAATAATGAAAATTTAAAAAATTCAATGAAACCTAAAACAATGTCCAATGGATCCACATCACATTGAATATAGTAAATTTTGAAAAGCACTTAAAGAAAACAGAACTAAAAACTGATATAATTTTAATGAAAAGTTTAGTTTGAGGTGATTAAACTATGAAACCTAGAAATTAGATAACACTGTGAATCAATTGTCTTTCTGGTCGTGTCCATTGTGATCCGGAAGTCAGAGGAACAATGAAGAGTTATATAAGAGTGTATATAAGAGAGGATTCTGTTGTTCCCAGCTAACAGGAAACAAAACAATCTTCACGGAGTCTGAGAACATAAAGTACTCTGAAAATCAATGGAGACACAACTGGTGTTAGTCTGACTATTAACAACAATTAACTTCAGTTTTCTCCTCAAAATGTTCTTCAACTGGTTATTCTTCAGTCATCAGGTTGATGCTGTTCTACTGAGCTCCAGCAGGTGAAAGAAATTCACACTCCAATTTAGAGTTTAGGTTCTGGTTTGAGATCGAGATTCTGGTTCAGGTCCAGGTTCAGGTCCAAGTTCTGGTTCAAGTTGTGGTTTCGGCCCAAGTTCACATTCTGGTCGGGGTTTGAGCAGCGATGTTGGAGGTGCATGTCCTCAAAGGGTGATGAGATAAAATCAGCCTGAACAATGAAGAGAAATTCAGGAATGTTCCACACAAACACAAAGGGCTTCCTGCACACACACACACACACACACTGAAGCGCTGTCTCAAAGGGTCCTCAGAAGCCTGTCTGCCTTAAAGGTCCCCACACAGATAGGTGAACAAACACACTCTACGCCCTTCCTGCTCCCTCCAAGAGTCCCGGTTATTTTCGGGCTGAAAGCCAATCAGCATCCATCAGGGAAAAAAAAAAAAAAAGAACACAAAAGCTTTGCGGCAGGTCCACAGCCTCCGAGAAATAAATAAATATCACTGTTTTTGTTTTGCAAAGGTTACAAATGTCCTGTTCTGTTACTTTCAGCACCCGAGTCGGTCTCCCAGGTAACCATTGCTAATGGTGGCCGGGCTGATGCCCTGCAGCTCTCATGGCGCCCTGCAGGGGGCGTTGTGGACAGTTACCTGCTGCGCCTTCAGGACGGCCGGCGTACTGTCCACTCACTGGCTGTTTCCAGTTCGGTGCCGCCCGAGTGCTCCTTCAGCTCACTGGTCGCCGGGCGCCTGTATTCCATCGTCATAGTAACGAGGAGCGGTAACATGGAGAACGTCACCACCGTCCAGGCTCGAACGCGTAAGGATGCACATGTTTGTTTACATTTGTATTCATTTTCTTCTTTTATGTCCATCATTAAATAATAATCCTCTATTATTTTTGGTTTTTTTATGTTATTACAGAGCCAGCAACAGTTCAAAACCCAACTGCAATCCACTCTGCAAGAGAAGGTTTCCTCAAAGTGAGCATCACCAAAATGAACATTTTAAATCACCCTTATATGGTGATATCTGTATCATCCTCAAGCCTGGGTTCTCTACTGGAGGCCTGGAGAGAGTTTGAAGTTTCTGCAAAGTATCTTAGCTTTTCTTAGGCCTGTGCTCCTCTGGACTGAGGCTGAGGCATAGGCCGGCTACAAGGGTCTTTATATAATTTGGTGACATTTTCTGTGGAAATTTCAACATTGACCGATTGGCCTATAAAATCAGTATTGGCATTGTTTCAGCCAGGAACAGCCAGACCCAATAGCAGTTGGAACAAAAGACCTCTGTGTGTCTGTTCAATCCACAAGGAGGTAATCTGAACCAACAGTGAATGGTCGTACCAATGTGCTTATATTTATATACAATGTCTATGACCTGATTAATATGATTAATAAAGTCCGATATAATCTAATCCAATCTAATAATGGTTGGACTGAGTATCGAACACACATGTGGTATCAGAGACCTTGTTGTCATTACAGTTGTAGGGATGTGGGTACATTTATACATGAGTCATGTATGAAATCGTATATGTACGCATGTTTACATGTGAAATTTAAATCATTGTCATCAAGGCACTTTATGTGACGTGTTCAGGTGTACTGGCGTCACGCTGCTGGAGACCTGGACCATTATGTGGTTCTGATTCGATACAACCACAGCGTAGTGCAGAACAAGAGTGTGTCCGCTGGAAACAACGAGTGCGTCTTCTCGTCTCTGACGCCGGGCCGCCTCTACACCGTCACCGTGGAGACGTGGAGCGGTGACCTGGTCAGCAGTGTCTCCACTGACGGCCGCACCTGTGAGTCAAAGTCGTGGGAGTAAACCGCAAGATTCGACTCGATGAACGTCCATTGATCACTTCCCGTTTCTCCTTCAGTTCCTGCAGCCGTCAGGAATCTGTTGCTCGCCAGCGCAGGTACAGGTGAGCTGAATGTCACCTGGAGTTCCGCCCCCGGGGACGTGGACCACTACGAGGTGGGCTTTTTCTTTCTTTTTTTCACACACACAATTTAAATGAATAATAAAAATGTAGATGGAATAATAATAGAGTGTCATGACTGTCTGTCAATCCATATTCTCCTCGGAGAAGTTGTATAGTTGACAGTCGCCCACAGTAGCAATCTGATTTTGTTGTCCATACGAATGTTACGCGTACTTGATATTGTCAACGTGTCTCATAACAAAAACAAACAACAGCACCCACTAGTGGCCTGGAATCCTAACTACCATAATTTTCAGCATTTCGGCCTTTTCCGTGTACATGGTTCATCAAAGCCGGTGACCGACGGAGAAAGTTCCCGCCTAATTAAATAGAATAGCTGGACACCGCGCTCGGAAAATTCCTTTCAAATTCAGAAAACGCCATGTCCTCTGCAGCTCACGCTCCTCTTCAACGACTCGAGGGTCGTTCCTCCGCTCCTGTTGGGCAGCGAAGCTGGACACCACCGGCTGACCGCGCTGACGCCGGGCCGCCTCTACAAGATGGTTGTGTCCACGTTCAGCGGGCCGTACCAGCGGGCGCAGTTCACCGAGGGCCGCACAGGTACCAGGGACGACACCCCCCCAAGGCTCATGTTGATAACCCTCAGAAGGTGAGAAGCTCAATGAATAATCTTGTGTTTTGCTCTCAGCTCCCAGCACAGTGAAGAACCTCCGTTTGGAGCCCGAGCCGGGACTCACGGAGTCCTCCGCAGGCCTGAAGGTCTCCTGGACCTCTGGAGACGGAGACCTGGACCTGTATGTGGTGTCTCTGAAGACCCCAGTGAGTGCGGCGGACACTTTTAGTCGTAACACTGGGTGTAAAAATAATCTCTTAGTGGTCATTATTAACCCATGTAGCGCTGATCCTGTTTTCTGTGTGAAGCTCAGACGAGCTTCAAAAGGTTGAAAGGGGTTTTTAATCAATGAGTACTTTTGTCAAACACATCATTTGCGTCTGTGTAACTTTACCTGAGGAAAAATATGAAAATACGAAGATGATGAAGATGAAGGAAAGGATGTTGAGGGTGAGGATAACGAGCATAAAGATGAGGTTGGCGAGGATGAGGGAGATATGGTCAAGATAAAGAGGACAAAAATGGGGACGATGAAGATAGTGAAGGATGAAGATGGAGGAGAATGAAGGTAAGGAAGGTGAGAATGACGAGGTTGAACATAAAGATGAGGATGATGAAGATGATGACAGAGCTAAAGATGAGGAGGCGAACAAATATTTTCAGTGCCGAAGATTATAATCTTGATTTAAAAGCTTTAACCGAGAGAATATTTTTCATTCGACACAAACCCGAAAGTTTGGTTTGTGATTCTGACAATTCAGGATGACGTCATCATGGAAACGCGTCCCGTTCCCAAACACGTCACCACGCTAGACTTTATGGACCTGATCCCAGGCCACGCCTACTCCGTCACCGTCCAATCACTGAGTGGGAAGCTGACCAATGGCGTCACAGCTTCAGGCCGAACAGGTTTGTTTCTAAAAGCAAAAAACATGTGATAAGTATTGCATAAATTAAGTTCTCATCCATTGAACGTGCGATAAGAGCCAATCGGTTTCTGTCCTGCAGCTCCGGCCAGAGTCACGGCGCTGCAGGCCGATAACGACCACACCACCCACAGCCTCACCGTCAGCTGGGAGCGTCCCGTCGGCGTCTACGACGGCTTCAGCCTGCAGCTGTTGGACGAGGCTGGCATCGCCATGGTGACCCGCACGGTGGGCGGCGAGCGGCACAGCGAGCAGGTGGAGGGCCTAACATCGGGGAAGTGGTACCGCGTGAAGGTGGTGACGCTGAGCGGCGGCGTGCCGTCGCCGGACGCCACCGCGGAGGGGCAGACACGTGAGTTGAACCCCTCGTTGGTCAGGTCGGCGCCGTCGGTCGGGACTTCCTGCCTGAGGAGAGTATCTGTGTTCCAGGCCCGGCTGCCGTCAGGAACCTGACGCTCGCTGCCGCCAACAGCTCCTCGCTCTCCTTCTCCTGGACGCCGTCGGACGGACACGTGGACGTCTACGACTTGTCGCTCTACAGCGTCACCGACCCCTCGGCCAATCACAGGCAGAGCTCTGCCCAGGACAGGAAGCAGCATCACCAGGTGGGAGGAGGATTTGAAGAACTGTTCCAGACACGTGCTACGGTTGCAGGATTGTGTGTGTGTGGGTCCAGTAGCTGTCATGCTAACACGTCAACGCCGTGTGTGTCAGATTGTTGGGGAGCTGGTGGATCTACAGAAAGTGTCTTCCAGCACCAACAGCTGTGAGTTCTGGGGCCTTCGAGCAGGAAGTCTGTACCGTCTGCAAGTGGTGAGCTGGAGTCGAGACATGAGCAGCGACTCGTCTGTCCTCGCCCGGACCGGTCAGTGCTTCTAGTTGACCTCCACACATTGTTCTCATCTCTTCTAGCATGCGTTGGGTATTATACTGCCTCGCCTCGCAGTGTGGTCTCCTCGGTAACCAGGGTCAACAGCTGATTGGCTGATTTCCGTTGTCTGTCTTCAACAGTTCCGTCCCCAGTGTCCACTCTCCAGGTTCAGAGCTCAGAACGGACAGACAGACTGACGGTCAGCTGGGAGCCAGCAGGGGGCGCCTGCAGCAGCTACCAGGTTCAATTCAGTTGCAGTATAGCGTGTATAATCTTAGTCACGGTTTAAATGTGAGTCAAAATATCCAAAATGACTTTCTCTAACCAATTCTTGATTTTCAAGAAAGACATTTGAAGACGTGAAGAAATGTAAAACAGGTGAAGACATGCGACTCTGTCTGGTGTGTCTCAGGTGGTGTTACACGATGTGTCCGGGGCCACGCTGAGCGCTCAGACTCTGGGGGCGGAGCAACGGGCTCACACGTTCACCGGTCTGATCCCTGGTAGGCTGTACCATGCTGAGGTCATCACGCACAGCGGGGAACTGACCAGTAACGTGTCGGCGTTTGGACGCACTTGTAAGTCGAGTAAAATCTGAGGAGAGCGCTTGCTCACAAAGTGACTTCGATCACTAATTTACTCTGATTACTCCGTATTCTCATAGCTCCAGGGCCGCCCACTCACCTGTCCGTCAAACAGGGCCTGGCCAACGACAGTATAGAGCTGTTGTGGTCTGCTCCCGCCTCCGGCGACTACGACAACTTTGACCTCCAGTGGAGCCCCCCAGACCGCCTGTCCGTCACCGCCACGCAACTGGCCGGCCGCATCGTGGGCGGCATGTTCCCAGGGCGGCAGTACAACTTCACAGTGAGGACGGTCAGCGGGGGAGGGGCCCGGGAAGGACCTGTGGTCAACAGCCAGCCAATCCAGAGGAGCGTGCGAACGAGTGGGTGGAGTTTGTAAAAGTGGCATTTATCTTTCTATCTTCATGAGGGTTTTTGTGTGTAAAACTTTTAACCTTGTCATTGTTCAGTTGATTTATACTGAGTAAATCAAACTGGAATGAGGCTGAGTGTTTATAGCAGTGATTCCCAACCGGGGGTACGCGGACCCCTAGGGGTACGCGAGGGTATTGCAGGGGGTACGCAGAAAGATTAGAAATTAGCCTACAGTATCCACACACACAAAAAATTTTTTATACTATATTATATTGTATTATATCATGAATTTTAGTAAGGCTATACGTTTATTTTCCATGAGTAGCAGTTCGTCCACAGTGATTGTAACACTACAATGCACATAACATGAAAAGACTATAAAGTGGCGCGCTTTAAAAAAAAAAAAAAAAAAAAGGTTCGCGCACGATTCGCGAAGCTAGCTAACTCTAGCTGCATACCGACTGTAAACATGGATGCATGGCTAGGCAGGAGTAAACGTCCAGCCACCGCTACTGCTACCGTCGCCTCGGACGCAGGCACAGGGGAGCCCAGTGAAAAAAGGAATTATGAAAGACTTATGAAAGACAAGCAAGCGCAAGTGTCTCATTAAAAGGTATGTTTTTACACTCACAATAATTGTTTTATTTAAATGAGCAGTTGGATAGATAGACAAAGGGTTAAATATAAGTACACATTAAGGCGAATAATCACACACGAGAGAGGGGGTACTTTTCACATGGAAACCAGCTCAAGGGGTACACTGGTCAAAAAAGGTTGGGAACCACTGGTTTATAGTATGTCACAGGTGTAGTATGTATGTCAGCCACATGGTGGCAGCATAATTCAGCCTTGAGGTTTCATCACTCCCTGTGACTGTGTAATGTGGCCTTTCAAAGGGAGGGAGAGGAGAAGAAGAGATCCAGGTCATTCATAAATAAAACTGGCCCTGTCCCTCTGAGAGTCTCTGAGGATCCCAGAGTTGCCTGCTCACAGACTTAAACAGGACAAACATGAAAAGATTGGAGAGAAAAAAAATCATCACAGTTTAAAGTGAGAAACTGAGAATCATGCGCCTGCTGGAAACTAACAACCTATAAACTGCAACTGAAGAAATGACCAGACACTAACTGTCTTGATCACCAGCCACTGTGATTTACTGGTTTCTAGTTGTCGATTATAGTGTTACTATTTATCCACAAAATTACATTTACAATCCCTTAGGGTTCCACTCATAAGAAATGAGTCACAGAAGCTTTATACCCCAGTGACTCTATGATAAATTATCAGCAAAGTTTCTTTAAGCCTTTGCAGGTGTGGCTGAAAAGAGGACAATGCGACAGAGGTGGAAGAATAATGCTGTCGTTACTTGGTTGCAGATGTGCATTGGTGGTAGGAGACAATGGATTTTTCTAATGGCGCTAATGAAGTGTGGGGATTTTACAAGGGACTCTGGCCCAATAACGATTGAATCTAATTTGTCACGGTTTAATTTATGTGGCCTGTGTGCAAAAGGAGGCGGTGTTGGTGGAGATGGACAGTTGTGTGTCATCGGCGTAACAGTGTCATTTCAAGCTGTGATTATCAACGACGTCAAAGAGATGGTGGAAGGAGAGAGGGTGATGAGATGTTCTGGATGGCAGCAGTTCAAACAGGGAGTGATCAGGGAGGGACGTGTTGTTCAAAATGTCCTGTGCTTATTTGAAACAGCGCCAACTGTGCTGGGAAAAAGGCAGCCCAGCTATTTTCTAGGTCACATTGATGACTCTCTGGATACTGACGCATCTACAGCCCATCGGGATGCTTAGTTTCTACGATGCAGATGTAAAATGACACCAGCGGACTGTGTCCGTCACACCTTCCTCAATGTGGACTCACAGGCAGCAGAGGTCTGCCAGTCCCTCAACGAAGTCTCCACTGATGAAGCAAGTTGTTTCCTCTGCACCGTCCAATCAGCCGCTCCGCCTCGCCCCTGTCGGCAGACCAACGTGACTGTTTTAGATTTATCAGGAGTTAATTAATCCATACAGGAGGCTGGCCTGTGATTACAGTCATTTATCAAATGAAGGTTATCTGATGATGGTGGTGGGAAGGTGGGCGTGTCTTCAGAGGGAAGGAGAGGTGCAGATTATAGAGAGGAGATGGAGGATATAGGATCTTGGACTCAAATCTGTAAGTTTAATTAAAGACGCAAGCATGAATATGACAAACCTCAATGTCCTCCCGCTCGTCCCCAGGTCCAGCTCCTCTGAAGTCCATCCACTGCTTCCCTCTGTCGTCCTCCGCCCTCTCCTGCTCCTGGTCCCCGCCGCTCACCGACTTCGACTCCTACGAGGTCGAGTGCCGCCGCCACGACGACGGGGAGCTGATGTCGGCGCTGAAGCTGGCGGTCGGCGTCACAGCGGTGACGCTGGACCACCTGGAGGCGTATCGGCGCTACTCGGTGACGGTCAGGGTGTCGTCCGCCGGACAGACGAGTCCGCCGGCGACACACGCCACCACCACCATGATTGACAGTGAGTCTGGGAATCGCGCTTACAAAGACACGGTGTCCGTCGTGGTGTTGATTGACGGGTGATGATTGACCACGCAGGTCCCCCGGTCCCGCCTCCCACCGTCCGAGTCAGCGAGAAGTCGTCAAAGGTCACGTCGTCCTCCATCCTGTTCCGCTTCAACTGTTCGTGGTTCAGCGACGCCAACGGAGCCGTGCGATACTTTGCCGTCGTCGTGGCCGAGTCCGACGGTACCGACGCCAAAGCCAATGCTAACACCGACACAACAACGCTAGCCTGGTTGAAAAAAACTTCCCGTCATGGTCTGAAACTCGCTCCTCCACAGCCAACGAGCTCCTGCAGCCGGAGCGGCGCCACCCTCTGCCCTCCTACCGCGACTACATCGGCAACGCATCCATACGCGCCTATCAGACCGCCTACTTCCCCAGCCGCTGCCCGCAGGAGGCGGAGTCTGCAGCCGCACAGGTAACCAAGACAGTGCCGAAAGAAAATGACTCAAATAGAAACTAGACAGACAAAATGTGACTGTCTTTCAGGTGGTGGAGGTGAATTTGGGGGCAGGAGGAGACCGGCTGGGCGGAGCTTGTGACCGTTACAATGACAATGACCATTTCCTGAGCGACAGCTACGGAAACTTCTGCGACGGGCCACTGAAACCCAAAACTTCATACAGGTCTGTTTGTGTCGGATAAGAAGCGTTTTTCTGTGTATTGTCTGTGTTTTGTTTTCATTATGATTAATAATTATTATAATCCAATGATTTATATTATGTATTTCAGGGTGTGTTTTGTGTACTTTTGTTTAGTTTGATGTGTATTCTCGCCTGTATTTCAGTGTATTGTTTCGTGTCTCTCCTGTGTTCAGAGTGAGTGTGCGAGCTTTCACTAAACTCTTCGATGAAAACCATCGTGAGTTTGTCCGGCCTCTCTACACCGACACCTTCCTGTCGATGCCAATCAGGACACACTCAGGTGAGACGCTGAAGCTAGCCTCGAGTTAACCTGAAGCTATCTCGAAGTTAACCTGAAACAATCCTGAAGTTAACCCAAAGTTAACCTGAAACTATCCTGAAGTTAACCTGAAGCTATTCTGAAGTTAACCTGAAGCAAGTCTGAAGTTAACCTGAAACTATCCTGAAGTTAACCTGAAACTATCCTGAAGTTAACCTGAAGCAAGTCTGAAGTTAACCTGAAACTATCCTGAAGTTAACCTGAAGCAAGTCTGAAGTTAACCTGAAGCTATCCTGATGTTAACCTGAAGCTATCCTCAAGTTAACCTTAAACTATCCTGAAGTTAACCTGAATTTAACCTGAAGCTATCATGAAGTTTACCTGAAGCTATCCTGAATTCAACCTAAATTGTACCTGAAGTTAACCTAAAGCTATCCTGAAGTTAACCCAAACCCGATATTTTCCCCTCTCAGACTAAACCTGTGTTGTTGCTGTGTCAGAGCCTCTAGGTGGCGTGGTGGAGGGTCTGAGTGCCGGCATGTTCCTCATCGGTGTGATGGGCGCAGTCGTCTCCCTGCTGGTTTACCGACAGCGGCTTCGGAAAGTGTAAGTAACAACATAACCATGTAACAAGAAAACCACAGTAACAACATAACCAGATAACAATGGACCACAGAAGCTACATAACCATGCCACAACACTGTAACCACCTCGTAACGACGGGAATTCACTGTCTAAACAGGTTTTACTTCCGGATTAAAGTTTGTTTTCCACTCATACGCCATGGTTGTGTGTGTGCAGTGCCGTGCAGGAGAACCCCGTGGTGCGGATGAGTATGTGGAAAGAAGTTCCTTCCTCTGGGATCTACGTGGGCGTCAGAAGGTGAGCGACCGGGTTCAGATAAGATGTCGCTGCTCTCTGCTGCCCCCTAGTGGTCTCCCATCAGACGGAGAACTTGATGCATCCCCCTGTGATTTTCTTCATACGTATAACCAGAATTTAATTTTTCTTTTTACAGTAACCGGCGGGTCACGAGGTAAGACGCGCTCTCCTTTTTTTTATTTTTATTTTTTATTAATTTTCTATTTAAATGTGAGTTTCATGATGTGTTTGTGTGTTTAGCCCTATAAAGTCTTGTCACTTCGAGTCCCACCTGAACAAGCTCCAGGCCGACTCCAACTACCTGCTGTCTGAGGAGTTTGAGGTAACAAACCTCCCATCAACCTCATGTTGGGTAAACAAAGAAAAACACATTTTAAAAAAAATCTCAAGAGAAAATTTGACGCTTGTTTCAGGATCTGAAGGACGTCGGCCGGAATCAGACGATGGACGTTTCGCGGCTGCCAGAAAACCGCGGGAAGAACCGATACAACAACATCCTACCCTGTGAGACTGAGATCCGTTCTCATAACTAACTAACAAACCTCGTACGGTGCAATTATTGCCACTTTGAGTTGTATTGTCGTCTTTCTTCTTGGCCTCATTGAGCCTCTTCCTGCCTCTTGCAGCCACTTTAAGCTCCGTTTTTAGATTTCTATTCACGTCTCTGAGCCTTTTTCTACTTGCTTTTAGCTTCTCGTAGCATTTTTACTGCCTTTCAACCTTCGACAGCTCATTCACTCGTTCATGTCGTCACTCGTTCACTATCTCCTGTGTTCATTCGCTCCCTCGTTCTTTCATTCTTTTACTCATTCCTTCCTTTTTCATGCCAGACGACTCCACCAGAGTGAAGCTTACTTATTTGGAGGACGACCCCTGCTCCGACTACATCAACGCCAGCTACATTCCGGTATGAACGCACACACACACACACGCACACACACACACACACACACACACACACACACACACACTCTGACCCGCCTGCCCACCTTGTGCAGGGTAATAATTACCGTCGGGAGTACATCGCCACCCAGGGGCCGCTGCCCGGCACAAAGGACGATTTCTGGCGGATGGTGTGGGAGCACGGCGTTTACAACGTCGTCATGGTAACGCAGTGCGTGGAGAAAGGACGGGTGAGTCCGTCAGGCAGAGCAATCCTGATCCCTGAGGGGGCGGGGCTCGGCTCTCACGCCGCTCTGGCTGTGTGTTGCAGGTGAAGTGTGATCAGTACTGGCCTGCAGACCGGGAGCCGCTGTACTACGGAGACCTGGTCCTCCAGATGCTGTCCGAGTCCGTCCTGCCGGAGTGGACCATCCGAGAGTTCAAGATCTCCTCGGTAACCTGTAGTTCTAGATTGACGCTTCAGTTGAGGTTCAGCTGCGGAAAAACTGAAGCAGGGTTTTGAAAGTTTATCCGTCCCGTCTCTTTAAACGTGAACCAGGAGAGCGGCGGCGGTTACCCCCGGGTCCTGCGACACTTCCACTACACCGTGTGGCCGGACCACGGCGTCCCCGACAGCACGCAGTCCCTCATCCAGTTCGTCCGCACGGTCCGGGACTATGTGGACCGCTCACCCAGCACGGGCGCCACCGTGGTGCACTGCAGGTGGGTCCATCACGGTCCCGGGTTCCCTCTTCAGGCTCAGATCCTGCTTCCCGTTCAGATTTCCTGTCCCGGTGCACGTTCTAATTTTAGCACCTGATTGGTTTGATGTCGTCCTTTCAAGATTCTCACTCATTGTGTGTGTGTGTGTGTGTGTGTGGTAACAGTGCCGGGGTCGGCCGCACGGGGACCTTTGTGGCTCTGGATCGAGTTTTGCAGCAGCTGGACTCCAAAGGAACCATAGACCTGTATGGTTGTGTGTTCGACCTGCGGCTGCACCGCCACCACATGGTCCAAACCGAGGTGATGGAACAGTCTGACTCCTGAGTCCGACGGCGCTCCAGTTGGAGTTCCGCTGTAAACCGTGTGTGTGTGTGTGTGTTTCAGTGTCAGTACGCCTTCCTGCATCAGTGTGTGCGAGACGTCTTGAGAGCCCGGAAACATCGCAGCGAGCAGGAAAACCCCTTGTACCCCATCTACGAGAACTTCAACCCCGAGTACTGCCGAGGTACGCAACGTTTTGGTCAAAATTGAATTCAGTCCGTTTAAACCTGGTTGAAGCTGGTTTGAAGTCCTTGTTCGTCCGTTTGGATGCCGTATCATTAAAACATAGACTTCCTATGTTCCCCGTATTTGCCGAGCGAATATAGCTCGGAAACAAATATCACATCCTTTGGCCTTCAGTCGCCCCAGTGAGACTTTAAGTAAACATAATCAAATAAATGAGTCTGTAATTCTTCCACGTCCGGAAGCTCGTACCTCACAGCCTCCTCATCGACTGCAATCAGGTCCTGTGACATCCTGCCGGTGTGCTGGTCCTGTCATTTAACTGCATGGGAACATATGAGGGAAAGAATCTCCTCGTGCTGAACTATGACTCGGCATAACACACTCTGCCTTAGCAAACTGGACTATGGCTCATCATATTTAAGTATGACGCAGCATAATATACCCTGCTTCAACAAACTGCACTCTGACTCATCCTACTGAACTATGACTCGGAATAATGCACTGTGCCTCAGCAAACTACACTGATTTGTCATATTTAAATATGACTCAGCATAATACACTCTGCTTCAGCAACTTGGCAGTGTGCCTCAACAAACTACGCTGGCTCATCATACTGAACTGTGACCCAGCATAATACACTGTGCCTCAGCAAACTGCACTGTGACTCAGCAAACTGCACTGTGACTCATCCTTCTGAACTACGACTCAGCATAATGCACTGTGCCTCAGCAAACTACACCGATTCGTCATATTTAAATACGACTCTGCATATTGCACTGCCTCAGCAAACTGCACTATGGCTCATCATATTTAAGTATGACTCAGCATAATACACTGCCTCAGCGAACCGCACTATTACTCATCCGACTAAGCAGGACTATGTCCTGTCGCACAAAGTTGGGATTCATGACTCCACCATAACTCAGCATATTGCATGATGAGTCAGGATACTTGAACCAGACGCTGCATGACTCAGCTGTTTGTGTCTCCACAGATTTCATCTACACTGGACATTAGAGAGTTGATGACGGCCATTGGACATTCAAAGGAAACTGGCCTCATAGAAACAGAAAAAGTGAATAAAAGCTAATGAATCATCATTTCAGTGAATAATCGCACATTTCAGTCAACTGAGTTTCAATTCTGTTGGTTTTTTTCAAGACTATTATGCCGGATTTAAATTGGAATCGATTGAATGAGGCTCACATACTCTCTTGCTTGTGTTTTTCATTAAAAGTAAGCTTTATAAAAGGAGAGAGTAGTGTTTATGTGCCGAGTCGTCCTGCTGAAGCCACATTATAAGCTCTGTATTTACCTCACATGTTGCTGTATGTAAATATTTGATTTCCAGGCTTAAAGTGCATATTTAACCATCAAATGACAAAATAAAAACAAAAAATCCAAAAAACCCCGATGACACATTCTGAATTTGTCTGATTTTAAACGAGTTACCAACTGGGTGCTGTGATCATTATTGCCATTAATTATAGCATCTGACGTTTGTGTGACTCAGTTTGAAGGAAATGATCCTGTTTGTTTGTATTTGGGAACAAAAGTTGAGACTTTGTTTAAAATGTTCATGCAGGTTTGACCCGTTTCTTTCATTTTTAAACTTGGGAAGGTTAATCAAACTAAAGCCACAATAAAAGTAAGTGATCGAGGAAGAAAGGATCAAAGAAAGGTCAAACAGCAAGGAGGGTTTATTTTAAAGATTTATATCAGGCACAATCGTTTGTGGTTAAAACAGCCGAGCGGAGGTTACACAGAAATACAATGTCGTCTCGAGCTGCTCTGCCGCTACAGCGAAGCCAACACTAAAGACAAAAATCTGAATGGAACTTCAGTAAATACGATTAACGTCACGGAGAGTGAAATCCAACACTTTGTGTCCCTGTAGAGAAGACAAACAGCGTTTAGTTGCTACAGATCAGCTTTATGGCTTCATATAGAAAATCTAACGATAAATCTATGGTAAAAGTTCATCTGAAATAGAAAAAAAAAAAATGCTACAATGGAGCTACAGTCTCTTTGGAGTGGATCAGAGGGAAGTACAGAAAACAGAAGAAGGTTTTCCATTCATGTGGTTCCTCGGCATTAACACAAGGAAAGAATAACGTTTTCAACGGTCTTCAAGAGGAAATTATCCTTTACAAGACAAAAAAATACACCCAAAAAAATCTTCAATTTCCTGATGAGTTCACACATTAAAAATTAAAACGACGCCACAGATATTCTAATCTTTACCAGATAAAAGTGATTGTTTTATGCAAAGTTTTCCTACAAATAAATAAAACTTTTATTGTACTTAAAATCTGCCTAAAAACCACCCTAAGAATGTAGGAAGCGAACGAAGCACAGCCTGATTAGTCCTGTAATACCACTTCGTACCAGCAGATGGCGCGGTGATGAAATGAGCATTATATCTAACGTGACAACTTTAAACTGTGATTCCAGACTGCTACGTTGTGAATGTTTTTTCTTTCCATACGTCCTCGTATCGTACAAGTTCCCCCTTCTTTCTTGTTATTAACGTCACGACTGAGCTGAAATGTGTTTTGTGTGTCTCCTTGACACCCCGACAAACCTGCCGTGTGTTTTGAGGGACTGATAACATGGCTTTAAGTTTCTAAAACTATCATCACCTTTGTGCACATGTCCGGGTTTCTCTTCACATTCAGGGAGGTCACAGAGCTGGAGGGTCGGATGTCGAAAGTTAGAGTCAAAGAGAGAGCGAGCGAGAGAGAGAGAGAGTCCTGTTTACACGACGATTCAATTGTAAACGCGTTTTTGTTTCAGAAAAGCTTCCCGCAGCATTTTCAAAAAGTTCAGTTTTCGCTTGGGAGCTCCAGATTGTTTATTATCTGCGTGTGATTGTACTCCAGTACAAATACCTAATTACTGTCAGATTGATTTAACGATGTTTCTCGTATCTGACTTTATTTTCTCGCTCCAAAGTTTAAAAGAATGACTACCTATTTTGTTTTTTGTTGTGTCTTTTCAAACAGTCACAGTGATTTCTGCCTCTTCCTGACAGTTTTCAGTTTCTCCATGTGACTTTCAGAATATTTAAACTACTTTTAAGATGGTTTCTCTTAAAAACAAAAAACAAAAGTTGAGAGGTGAGGGTTGCGTTTTCTGAGGTCACTTTCTGTTCCCTGACTTCCTGTTTGGAGATCAAAGTCTGCCGGAGATGTAAACTCTTTTTGGATCTGATCTGAGTTTTTGGTGGAGCGGGACGAACCGCCGACTCGGCGTCTCCGCCGGCAAACCGTGCTTCCTGATCGCGGTCAGTGCTCACGGTCGCGGCGCCGCACCGGCACGTCGAACAGCGGCGAGGCCGCCTCGGGCTCGGCGTCGGCGTCGGCGGGCGCCTCGCTCCCCGCCGCCTTGGCGACGGCGCCGCGTTCGGACGGCGAGGCGGCGGGGGCGGCGGCAGACAGGTCCCGGCACACCTCGTAGGAGCACTTCCTCTTCTGCAGCGCCTCGGCGCGCGCGGCGAGCGAGCGCGCGCAGACGGTGAGCAGCACGATGAGCGTGCCCAGCAGCAGCGACACCGTCGGCCACAGGACGCAGTGCAGCAGGACGCCGGCGTCGTGGGAGCGCCGCCACAGCACGTCGTCCGGCCTGCAAACGACAAGATGGGAGAGTGAGTGAGTGAGTGAGTGAGTGAGTGAGTGAGTGAGTGAGTGAGTGAGTGAGTGAGTGAGTGAGTGAGTGAGTGAGTGAGCGAGCGAGCGAGTGAGTCTCACCTCCTCTGTTGGTTGAAGAAGCAGGTGAACGACTGACTGTTGACTTCTTTGTTGAAATATTCTTCCCACCACATCACGCTGTCCCTGTTCTTCTGGTTGTCTCGCTCACATGGGGGAACGTAGGAGCACTGAGGGGGGGTCAGGGTAGGGGTGGGGGGGGACACGCCAAACTGAATCATGTGACATTTCATATTTCTCTCTCTAGCCTCAGTTCCTGCCACAGAAAACAAACATCCCCCCCACAGCAGGATGCTGCCACCGCCGTGCTTCGCTGTCGGGGTGGTCTGGCCCTCTGCGCCGCCGGGTTTCCCTCTAAACGCGACACGGCCGAGCCCAACGCCCTCATTTAGCTGACGGTTGTCAGGATGGTGTCCGAAAACAACGTGGGTATAAAATTAACAGTTGGGAAAGTTTTTGATGAAAGTCTCGTCTGATGAGAAGGGACATCGTCTGTAAAAACAAAACAAAACAAAACAAAACAAAAACCAGGTCCCGCAGGATGCCTTCCTTCCCCTCGGCTGTGTCTCAATACCTCGTCCAGGAAGATCCGGAACAGAAGAGACACATAAAACAAGGAAATCACCCCCAGAGTCCTGAAGCCCCTCCCACCACAGGACACACGTGGTCATAAGACTGAGTAATACGGATCATGCATGGATGTCGTCCACCTCTGGAGCTTTACTGACTGCTGATGATGATGATGACGACCGGATGATGTAACATATTGTGTAAACGTTACAGTTAATGACGCGGCCGGAGTTTCTGTTTCTGTTACAGTTACAGGTTAATGACAAAGTTACGCTTGCTGACGTTATAATTAGTGCCGAGCAGCTGAATGTCACGTCAGTCATGAGGCCTGCGGGCAGCGGGACTAACGAGTCACCACCTACAGGCCGCAGCAGCCTCATTACCACACACACACACACACACACACACACACACACACACACTGAAGCAGAGTCCCACCACCAGGTGAATAGCAGCTCTGAGATGATGTAATGATCAGGCGAGGAAGAAATCTGCTCGGATATAAAAAGTATCAATTCAGCAAATAACTTCTTTGTCCTGCTGCGTAACTGCTCACGTGCGACCGTCGTGTCACGTCGAGGGTTAAAGTAGACCCGCGTCATCCAAACCCCCCACCCCGCTCTCCACGCTGTCACATCACCCGTCGCCATGGCGACAGAGCAGCTTCGATGATGCGCGGTCTCTCCTCTATATTTACTCTGTTACCATGGCGACGCCCCAGACCGGGATCCTGCTGCCGGTTTTCATCTCCGCCCCACAACGAGGGGGGGCCCCCGCCACGAGACGTCTGGACCCCGTAAGTGTGGAGGTGGAGGAGCGCGACGACGCACCTTGGGGTTGAGGACCAGCTGCTGCTCGTCAAAGTGCAGCAGGGCCACCGAGTTCGACTCCGAGTTGTTGACGAAGATCTGCAGGCACGGATACAAAGACGTCCCCCGACAGTCCAAGCCACAGGTGAAGACGCACTCGAACATCTCCTCCGGACGAAGCACGGACACCACCTGAGGAGGAGGAGGAGGAGGAGGAGGAGGAGGAGGAGGAGGAGGTAAGTACTAAACTTACTAAAGAGTATGGAACAAAAACCTTCCCAAAATATGGAAAGCTTCTTCAACACAAAAACGTCTTCTGAAACCTGGACACATTGTTGTTGTTTGGAAGTCGTACCTTCACCTTACCTTACCTCTTTTTCTTAAAAAAACAAAACAAAACAAAACATAATTTTCTCAATTTTCACCATTTTGACCATATGGAGGTCTTACGATATCCTTACTTCTGTTTTTTGTTTTTTTTGTTTTGTTTTTGTTAATGAAATCCATCAGGGCTGCACCCATACCGATACTCTTAACTCATAGAATGGCCACCGATACCACTTTACGACACACTTTCTACTACAACCCTTCCACTGCAAGGCGCCGGTGGGCAGCAGTGTGGAACTAAAACTAATAAAAACTAATCCCGGTGCATATTTATGTCAAGCAAAACTCTGGAGAGGAGGGGTGGGGGGGGGGGGTGGGGGAACATCTACCGCTCACAACACAACTTGATTAATCATTTGAAATCCCAGCACGGCGCACAATTCTTTTTGTGTCCCTTTTTAACCTGTTGTTATTACTGCTTTTTTTTTTTTTTGTTACAAAGATCGCTTTTTCTCAAATGCTGACGCCGACACAGACCAACCTGCTGGACCTGCGGAGGACGTCCACAGGAGAGGCAGACAAGCAGCTGAACGACGACTGTGTCACACATGGGTGATGAACAACGTGTTTATTAAAGCACTGATGTTGTCAGACTTATAGATACGGTTAGATCAAGTCTTTGTCCTGCAGTAAAACGTACAAGATTAAACATACTGAGGAATGTTGTTCAAATGACAGATCGTGTTGGAAAAAATTCTAAACATATTCCAAATAAATGTGTATTCCCTTCCCTAAAATCCATCGTGATCTCAATTTTGTATGAACACAAAAAAACATGTGAACAGCTTGATATGATAATACAAACAAAACGTGAAATAAAATGATGTGAACACAACAACACAACATGTAAGACCATTAAGTGATATTTGAACACGATGATGCAACAGAGCAACGTGTAAACATTAGAGAACACCTGATGGATAATGGTAAAAAAAATACACACCAATTTTAGTACAAATACAATCTGATGTTGGTTCAGATATACGCCAATGTTGCCAAACATACACAGAAATGTTCATACAAATGCAGACAGATGTTGATACAAATGCACACAGATGTGAATGGAAATAAACACTAATATTGGTACAAATACAGGCAGATGTTGATACAAATACACACAGATGTGAATGGAAATAACCACTAATATTGATGCAAATACACACAGATGTTGATACAAATACACACAGATGTGAATGGAAATAACCACTAATGTTGATACAAATACACACAGATGTTGATACAAATACACACAGATGTGAATGGAAATAAACACTCATATTGATGCAAATACACACAGATGTTGATACAAATACACACAGATGTGAATGGAAATAAACACTCATATTGATGCAAATACACACAGATGTTGATACAAATACACACAGATGTGAATAGAAATAATCACTAATATTGATGCAAATACACACAGATGTTGATACAAATACACACAAATGTACAAAAACACACGGGAACATCAAGGCCAGGGGGAAACAAACTCCTCAAAGTGAAAGAAAATAAGGAAAAGTACACATCGGCACTATGACAGAGTACTTTTATTGACACGCGAGTAGAAACTCGTTTTAGATATTACACCTTAAATGTTGTTAAAGTACATTTTCATCCTCCACTCTCGGTGTCAGTGATCAGAAATACTTCTCATCAATAAAGTACCAAACAAACATACGAATACTTTCAGATCAGGTGGTTGAAATACTGAACGGCGGTTCCGACACGGAGCGTCGGATCCGCCGTCGTGCGCCTCTGCCCCCCCCCCCCCGGTCCTCCCCGCTCCCCGTGCCCGGGCTCACCGTACAGTTGGCCGGCTTGCTCTGCAGGCTGTGCAGCGTCGGGCTGAGCCAGCAGAAGCCGAGGATGAAGAGGCTGAGGATCCCGCAGGCGATCAGGAACAGACCCAGCCGGATGCTCTTGTCCTCCGCCTCCGAGTACTCGGATGACACCCGGATCTTCGCCATGGCCGCCCGCGGACTCCTCCGCCGGCTGGGAGCGGAGGATGGAGCCGGATGAAGGGAGGAGGAGGAGGAGGAGGAGAGAGGGAGGGAGGGAGAAGGAGGAGGAGGAGGAGACAAACTGTTGAGTTTATACAGAGTGTGTCGCCTTCATTTCATTTCTCCTCCATCATCCATCATTTTCATTTGTGTTTCACCACAGCCACCTCCTCCTCCTCCTCCTCCTCCTCCTCCTATCCCTGGTTATGTTACAGAGGAACAAAATGATTCTTAAACAACAATAATAATAATAATAATAAAGGTTCCAGTTTGGACCAACTATTTACTCCACCAGACCCATAAAAGTATCAGCTCCTCCTGATTTGTCCCCAAAAGCAATGACTTTGAAAAAGACTCTTCTCCTTCTCTGATTCCAGAACTTTCCTCCTTCCACTTTTTCCTCCCCATCCGTCATAGAAAGTTTCCCGTCCACACGGAAACGTGTCTCCAGGTGACGTCATAAAAACTCCTCGAAATGTTGTAGTAGTACTAACAAAGCTCCATATGTCGTACATATGCCAGGGTGATAGGTGGCGCTGTAACACTGGCACAAGAACACACCCAAACATAGAGAAGAAGACAGGGAGCATGCAGAAACGAGAAATCATGATGTTGCCCCGCCCACACTGAGATGTGGGCGGGGCTTACAAACGCACTTTTTGGAGCTTCCTTTAAAAGTAACCATCAGTCCAGAACGGTCCTAAGATTCCAGAGGCTTTCCGTCAGAAAGGTCCTTCTGGGAATCGACTGTGGATTTAAAGAAATGAGAAGTCGGGAGTTTCCAGAGAACTTGCTGGTTTCTGACACCGTGAAGAGTTTGAATCTCTATTGGCTGATCGTCTCTTGACAACTGTCGGAAACACAAATGAACTTCAGACACTTGGAAAAACCACATTTAAGTCAAATAACACTTGAAAAGATGTTTATTTGAAATCAGAACACTTTGGGGTCTTGCAGGGTTTCGATAACTCAAATCCATAACGAGGAAGAAGCTTGCTAAAGGTGAGCGGAACGATTTAAACTTTAAAGTCTGGAGAGACACGACTGGTGTGTGACTTTTTCTGTTATTCTAAATGGTACACACAAGCACACAATGAAACGAACACACTCAAAAGTGTCCGTCCTCCTGTGGACACGGTCTGACTGCAACCTCTGCACTGAGCAGAGGATGGGTTTTGTCCTGGATGAAGCTGCAGCTCACGTCGTCCCAGAAACCTCAGGAGGGCAGGCGACAATTTCTAGAGCAGCTGCAGTCGATCCTCACGAGATGCTTTTTTATTAGAAAAAATAAATAATAAAAAAAATTCACACTGCAGCGCATCGAGAGCCGCAGACTCGTGAGACGGTTCGAAACACCCGTCGACGCCACGGCAGGAAGCCAGGAGGGGAGGAATCGGTGCTGATGACACTTCCTGGACAATTCATCTTGGTTTCCTGTCAGACGTGAGAATGATCTGGAGTCGTG
Organism: Blennius ocellaris; assembly: GCF_963422515.1. NCBI lineage: Eukaryota > Metazoa > Chordata > Actinopteri > Blenniiformes > Blenniidae > Blennius > Blennius ocellaris. Next base: position 5,561,832 of record NC_137671.1, on the reverse strand, counting down.
AGCGTCGACGGTGGAGAACGAGGAGCTGTGTGACACACACACACACACACACACACACACACACTGGAGAAGTTGAAACCTTTGTCTCGGTCTCTCCTCTGGCTGCTTGTTACAAACTACAGGAGCTAAGCTTCTTAACAGAGGGGAGCACAAACATGGCCGACTGTGTGTGTGTGTGTGTGTGTGTGTGTGTGTGTGTGTGTGTGTGTGTGTGTGTGTGTGTGTGTGTGTGTGTGTGTGTGTGTGTGTGTGTGTGTGTGTGTGTGGTAACCCGAGACCTGCAGGGGGCAGCAGAGTGCGCTCAGCATTAGTAATCAGGGAGGCATGTGGCAGGATTATTATCATCTGTGCAGATCAAAAGATTACAAATAATAACACACACACACACACACACGAGAGAGCAGCTTTTTCGGAGTCAGATGGAGGGAAAGAGAGCAGTTGCAGTCAGAAAGTACGCCTCTGCACACAATCACAACAAATCAATGAACACAGATACGTGAGAGAGAAAAAAGATGGAGGAGACTCACTCGAAATGACGAAAAACACACAACGCACTCACACAGCGCCCCCATGTGGACAACCTGGAGATCAACATTGCAGAGCGAACCGGGGCCAAAAGTCTACCGGACAAGACGAAATCTATGGGAAAAAAAATCGACGACACAAAACATGGAAGGAAAGAAAACAGAACTTACCCCCAGCGAGAGCAGGAAACGGGAAATGAGCTGAAACTCGTCGTGTGGTCAGGGCGGCAAACAGGAAGTGAAGGAGTCTGGAGCCGAGGTTGGGTTTCATTAGCAGAATATTTATTTTTGTCCTAATAAAACACTAGCTGCCATATTTCAGAAAACAGCCCATGGCCAAGTGCCTCAGTCCTCGTCCAATCACGTCCCCTCACACAGCGACTGGGGGTGGGGGTGGGGTGGGGGGCGTGTCCTTGGCTTTTCGCTGCTGCTGGCCCCTGTCGTCATGACAACCGACTCCGACAGACGAACGATGTGGGTCTTCTGTCTCCATGGTAACGGGAAATATTGCCTTTAATGTGTCTGCCAGTAGAGGGCCAGGGGTGTGTGTGGGGGGGTCTAAAATGTTTTTTACAATTTGTCTTAAAAAAAATAAAATAAAAAATGCTGCCTGGTACCGATGAATGGATCTTAAAAACAAACAAACAAACAAACAAAAAAAATGGCCGCCCATTGTAGGAGACGCCCAACATGTTACCTCGGTAAACTGAAACCCTCAGGGTGAATTTCACCGAATGACTGTAACTCCTTCACGTCTTTTGACATGAAATCCACGGATTTTCAGCAAAAGGCTAATTAGCCGAGCTTAGCATGGCGCGGCGGGGACCGCGGGAATACTGAACCAAGCTAGAAAGTCCTCGCCAAACAAACGATGCGCCGATATAAATGTATCCAGAAGCAGGCCAAACCGTTTCCAGTGGTTCCCCATGCTAAGCTATGCTAATCCCCTCCGGGCAATACTTTTAGATTTGGCATCGTAACCATCTGAATGTCAGAGAAGTCGCTTGATTGGTTTGACTGTCACTGGGTAGAAAACAAAGAGTCTGTATTAAATACAAAGCCGCATGTTGAAGCTGATAAACTTTGCCTGTAAAATCAAATGTTAGCGGAAACCGCGAGAACCTGAACAGACGCGAACGAACATCTTTGAGTCTGTATGCGAAGCTGGGCTAACTAGCTTCAAACTGTTGTTTTCAGATTGATTTTGCCTGTTGGGGGACCGGAAACAGCAGGAACCGAGAGTGAAATTAACGTATAATTAAAAAAAAAACAAAAAAAGAAAAAGAAATCCAACATAAAATGAACAAGAATATAAAAAGAATTGGATAAAAGTGATGTGGCTGAGATGCGGTGCCAGTTCAATGTCATGTTTATGAAAGAGCAGTGGAGTTTTTTTGTTCTTGTCAACAAATCTAAGAGTGAATTCAACTCAAGTTACTGAGAAGATGAATCAAATACTTTCGTTTTGAGGAATAAACCTGAATAAGTGGAAAAAACCTTTGAAGTGTTATTCTCCTGCCCAGAAAATAAAAAATACCACCGTGTTGTTTTTGAGTTCAAACGCTTTAAAAGTACTTCCTTAAAAGTACGTGCAAAGTTACAAAAGATTAAAAAATTGTAAAATGCTGTAGTGGAGCTTAAAAGGTGGATTCTTCCAACCACAGGAAAACGTTCTTGTTTATCAATAGTTTTAAAACGAGGATCAGCTTATTCATACAAAAATAAAGTGTAAAAAGTGTTAAAAGTGCTCCTGTAGTCCTGAATCAATCAGACGCTTCTCCAGTGTGTGTGTGTGTGTGGGTGTGGGTGTGTATGCATGTGCGTGTGTGTGTCTGTGGTTTGTTGACAACAACAAAAATACCCTTTAACTTAAACATTAACATCAACAAAAATGTTTTTCTTCTTTTATTATAAAACAGTGCTACAATGTACATCACTGTCATCTGGCCTCCCTGTGTGTATGTGTATGTGTGTGTGTGTGTGTGTGTGTGTGTGTGGGTGTACATGTACGTGTTGTGTGTGTGTGTGTGTGTGTGTGTGTGTGTGTGTGTGTGTCGGGGGGACGTAAAACTTGTCCCTCAGAAAAAACACTTGTAGATTTTAAGACTGAACAGAAAACAAGAATGGCTTGTTCAGATAATTGAACATGCTCCTGCCTGTGTGTGTGTACGTGTGTATGTGTGTGTGTGTGTTGTCAAACAGATCAACCAAACCAGGAAGTGTGAAATAAAATTAAAAAAAAAAAAGATGAGGTAAAGAAGAAAATAAAATGATGAGTCTATTGGACGGGAGTGAGCAGTTATCCTCATCCTGAGTCCTGATAGGCCAGATTCAGTGTGGGCGGGGCAACCTAACGGGCGGTGAGCCAGGAGGGCCAATGGCAGGCAGGCAGGCAGGAGGAGGCGGAGCCAATCAGAAGGCCTGTTGGGCAGGATTGTAGTTGAAGGTGGAGGGAACATGAGGTCTCTCTTCTAGTTTGTCATATTCCAGATGAAACTCCTGAAAACGACCAGCAGAGGGAGACAATCTTCATCATGACCTTCTACATCATCATCATCATCATCATCATCAAGTTCATCATGTATATTAACATCATTACGATGATCAGTATTATATTAGTACATTGTCTTCATCACACATTACTTTCATAATCAACACCTTCATCATCATCATCATCATCCTCATCATCATATTGGTACATTGTTGCCATCATCATGGTCGCCATCATCATCTTCCTCGACATTACCATAACAACCACAATGAGTATCTTCATCAACACCACGATCACCACTGTGATGACCACCATCATCATCATCATGATATTAATCTTCACTTTTCAAACCAACATCGTCATCTTCATCATAACGTCATCATATTCACACGTCATCATCGCTGTCCTAAAAGTTATTGTCCTCATCATCATGGTCCTCACTGTCATGCTCATCATCATCATAACTGCCACCCCAACCTTCATCATCATCATCATCACTACCATCATCACTACCATCTTAACCATTCTTCATCATGGCCATCATTTACATCGTCTTCATCATCACCTCCTTCATTTTCCTCTGCATCATTGCGATCGTACATCCTGACCATCATGATCATGATCTTGTTTCCTCTCAAGTCAACCAAGGACAACAAAGGGTAGGGTAGGGTAGCCCCGCCCCCGCCCCTCCCCCGCCTCACCTTCGCCACCTTCCTCCAGTTGAGGCAGTCAAAGAAGTAGTAGGTCCCTCTCTCGTAGGCGTTGGTCTTCAGTGTGGGCTCCATCCCCGGAGCTCTGGTGATCCATACCCGCTCTTCTTTGTGGTACCGCCAGTCCCTGTTGAACCTACACACACACACATTCATATTAGTGAAGCTGTGTGACTGTGTGTGTGTGTGTGTGTGTGTGTGATGTGTGTGTGTCTTACAGCTCCACAGCAGCCAGCAGCTGCAGCAGGTCTCCTCCGTTCATGTAGTACAGATAGAAGAGCAGATCTTCTCCGTACCGAGACAACTTGATGGCTGCTAACTGCAGGAGACACGGGGCTCAGTTACAGGAAGTAATCCTCCAGCACGGCGTCAGAGTACTGAGAGGCAGTGTGAATGAACCTGTACTTCAACAGAGCAGAGTGAGTTGCTGGTACCTTGTCCCTGATGTGGATGTTGGTTAGATACTCTGAGGGCACGTGGAAGTCTGCAGGAACACACACACACACACACACACACACACACACACACACAGCTGTAACTGGAGCTGATCCTCTCAACAGTAACTGCTGTGATCAAAGCTGGATTAACCCCCCCCAATCACCCCTCCTCCCCCCTCACCGATGTCTTGCGGTCGACAGGGAGCCGACGCCCACGGAGAAGCAAACTTAGGATATAGATTCCTGTCGGAGAGGCAGAGAAACACACAGTCGTCATTTCACTGAAACATGACTCGGCGCCTCATCAGTCCCCCCCCCCCCCCCCCCCCCCCCCACAGTCGCAAAGTGAAGCGAAAACAACTTCACGTCTCGTGACGACACACACTCGTTAACGTTCATCTCAAATCTGCAGGATCTCCGTGGCAGTTTTCCGCTGCTGTACAGTTCCCGCCGTCGCGTCAAGGTAATAAGATCTGAATGACCGTGATATTCACTGACTTCTGACGTGTGCCCGTCTGTGAAAAATTGGTTTTGACTGAACATGAAGTCCATTTGATCTTTTCCTGCTGGGCTACGATCCAAATTAAAAGGGGGAATTTATGGGAAAAACAATCACTGAGTGGCCAATAACAACAGGAAGTCCAGAATCGTTTTAGATCCAGTCAGCAGTGTTTCTTTAACTGAATAGAGCTAATCAAAAATGAAAATTATGACTAGAGAATAGAGTGGAAATAAGATATAAAATCATTTGAATACTTGGATTGTTCAGCAGATCAGTTTGCATAGCAGGGAGGAAACGGCAGTTCACGGAGACCTTGCATTATGACATGACTTTTTGTGATGGCGGTTATTTGGATACTAAATTCAACCGGCTTTGCAAAGTGCTTAAAAAGTCTTCTCCAGAGTCACTATTTACTGAAATGAGTATTTTCAGGTCCAATCGGAGATTTGCAGCAAAAGTTTGAAGAAAAACTGTGAGTTCTATTCAGGATCTATCGGAGGATTTGAGAGAGGACACTGTGCGTGTGTGTGTGTGTCATACTCGGGGGAGTTGAGGTTCAGGCCTAGCGTGGTGAGGTCTGAACCCAGAGCGAGATGCACCATGCCCGGATCCGTCTCGGCCGCTCTGATGAAAGTCAACAGGCCAATCATACCGAACTGGTCCGTTACCATGCCGACGGGGATGTTGGTGACCCTCCCTGTGAAGCACAGACAGCAGGTCAGTGACGTTTGCGTGTGTGTGTGTACGTATGTATGTGAGTGTGTGACGTGTCTCACCGTCGGGAAGCACCTGGATCCCTTTCTTCTGCTGGTTGTTGTTGCTGGGGGCGGAGCTCTTGTCACCAGGGAACTTTGGACCATCGGTGCTGGAGCTGGACTTTCCTGAGGAGGTAACACTCTAAACGACAGGAACATGGGGGAAAAAAAAAAGACCTGTGAGTTACAGCAGAATGGGAGAGAACTCGCGCAAAGGGAGAAAAGGTGGAATCGAACCGTTTTGCTGTCGTCGATGGTGCTGGTGGGGTCTTTAGTTTGGTAATTGGGCCCGGGAAGAGCGGGGAAGTCCTCGTTATGGATGGAGAAGTCCTGAGACTGCTCACTGGACGGCTTGGTTACCATGCCGACTGGAAGGAAGCGAGGGTGGGGGGGTGTCAAACTTCCACATACAGCGTGTGTGTGTGTGTGTGTGTGTGTGTGTGTGTGTGTGTGTGTGTGTGTGTGTGTGTGTGTGTGTGTGTGTGTGTGTGTGTGTGTGTGTGTTACCGTAGGGTGCCCGACCGGCCAGCGGGTTGAGCAGCGGCGTGGGATTTGAACCTCCGTCTCTCCGACTCCGATCAGCTAACGCAGGGAAATCCGACAGATCCAAACCCGTGACGTTCTCACTGCCGTCTGCACACACACACACGCACACACACACGCACGCACACCTGTGAGCACGTCAACCCCCCACTGGACCGTGATGTGCCACAGCAAGATGAGCTGGTACCTGTGCCATTGAAAATGTTGTTGGAGAGCGAGTTGTTCATGTTGTAGCCCGGATTCCTGTTCACACCGAACCCCGACATACTGAGACACACACACAGAAAATAATAGCGACGATGAGCGCTGACGTCACTCAGGTAAACCGTGACATCACTCAGGTGGGTTGTTACCTGTTGATGGTGAACGGCTGCCTGGCCTGCTGCTGTTTGGGCATCCCGATGATGCTCGGCGACGACCGGCTGGGACTCCCCAAACTGCCGCTCCTCCCGCCTCCGATTCCCCCGACACCGCCGCCGCCTCCCCGCTCTCCGCCGCCTCCCCCGGCCCCGATGCCTCCCGCCTGCCCTGTCGGACCCCCGACCTGCTGACTGTGGTTCATCACACTGCTCCTCATGGGAAGGATCCCCCTGAGAAATACGACGGGGGGGTGAGGAGAGGGCTTGTGACAAAGCTGTGTGTGTGTGCGCGTGTGTGTGTGTGTGTGTGTGTGTGTGTGTGTGTGTGTGTGTGTGTGTGTGTGTGTGTGTGTGTGTGTGTGTGTGTGTGTGTTTTACCTGCTTGGCGATGGAGGCGTGTTACTGTGCGACGACATCGGACCTCCTGATTGGTTTAATCCGCTGCGAGTTAACTGAGGAGCTGTGCTGCTGTTCAGCGCCCTCATGGGGAAACCCAGCGCACCTGCATGTACGCACACACACACACACACACACACACACACACACACACACACACACACACACACACACACACACACACACACACACACACACACACGCACACACACACGCACACACACACACGCACGCAAACACGCACGCAAGCACGCACGCACGCACGCACGCGTTACTTCTGGACTGTCCAAGTCTGGCTTAGGAGGATCGGCTTAAACAGATTTATTTTAGGGAATTACACGGTGAACAGGAAGTGCATGAAACAAAGTGAGTGCGCAAAACTGTGATTCTATAATCATGTCAAAGGAAACAGTAATCAGACACACAGACAGACACACACACACAGACACACACACTTACTCTGTGGGCCATATAAACTGGCTCCCAGCTGTGACAGCTGCCCCGTGGAGGAGGCCGAAGACGACGATAGCATCTGCACACAAGAGGACACACGTTATGACACCACTTCCTCCCAAGCCGCCTCAGGTGACCTCTGACCCCACCCCTGTCCCAAAGAAGCCGCTCCATAGAGGGGAAGCTGAGGAAGAGCATTCAGTCGTTCTGTTTACAAATACGTATTTATCTTTAATCACGTCGTTGTGCAGCAGAGTTGTCGAAGGTTTTAACAGAATTAAGGTTAAAAGAGTAAATGTGTCTATGAAGCCCCGTTTACACAAAGTGTTTGGGTGTCAGAGTCACTGAAAACACACCTTTTTGAAAACGGTCTGACTCCATCTTCATGGAAACCGGGGGAAAACAAAACTTTTATCGACACGCTGATAGCGCGCATGCACCCCACAGTCGTAGTAAATAGTTCTTCTGCACATGCACAAGTAGATGGACTATAACAACAATAGCTGCATTGTTTTTTGTTTTTTTTAAATGTGTGCCGTGTAAATGCAAAAACGCAAAGAAATGACCCATTTTCACTTAAACGGCTGTGGAGACGGAGCAACGGGTCAGGGACAACTGAGCAGCAGGTGAACAACAAGTCAGCGGGAGGCCGGAGGGAGACTCACGTCTTTGTCGGGGCGGTGAGGGGGGAACATGGACTGCTGGCTGTAGTAGAGGCTCGTGTCGTCGGCATAGTCGCTCTCCACCCCACCCTCCATGAACTTCTTCCTGTTAGCACCAAACATGCCGCGTGTCACCTGAGTAAAAAAGGGGAGAAAGGGAGGAGGTTATTCAGGTGAGCTGAGTGCCTCTCACACCTCCAGCCTTAATCAAACAAGAAATGTGAACACATGCCGTTGTTCGCCAGGTTTTAATTATGGATGATATTAGTGTGTTTATCATGTCTGAAGGTAGACTTCTGTCTTTAACTGAAAGTTTATGTGGCTCAAAACATTTTTTATCAAAATCAAAAAACTGTTCGACAGGCTGTTTAATACCACTGTAAGTTTGTTTGGACAAATATCACCGGCATGTAATCAAACACAATCAGTATTGACGATAAACAGAGTTTAAACCAACAAACGCTGGTTTCCCTCCTTCACAGTTTATTCCCATGTTTCCCAGTGCACCTCTGTGCATCACTGCATCCGGACAGCGTCACATTATCATAATACTGAGACTCACAAGTTAAAGTTCTTGCTGCTATGGTCCAACCAGGTGGATCTCCAGCGTGCAGCCCGTGCCCAGCACATAGACTGCAGCAAACTGAGAAGTTAAACGCGTGTCTGAGAGCGCAAACTGGTCATTTATTGACGAAAGGAGTCAACGGCTTGACAAAGCTAACGGTGCACTGTTAGCCGCACAGGCTAACGCTAGCCGAGCTAATCTGCCGATGGTGGTCAATAAACGCACAATTAAAAGAGTGGAGCTCGTATCGCGGGAGGGAGCAGGTATTTGCTGCTTGGTGTTCCCTGACTGAGTCCGTGAGAAGCAGCAAAGCCCCGCTGCAGCCCTTGACAGGTTGTGGACTGTCCGGAGCTAATGCTAAACCCTTAGCGCACGGAAGCTAATTGCTGCCTCCATAGGAATACATGGGTTGCTCGGACGCAAGCTAACACGCTAGCATTGCAGCTTCACGGCAAGCGAAAGCCGGGACAGGTGAAATGTTCTCCAAGTCTCATTAACAGTGTGACTACGGGGCTGCAGGCGGAGCTCGGACCGTGCACCGGGCAGGGTCCACCGGGTTGGAGGGACCGAGCGGCGGTGTTTGTGTCCGGGTTCGGGCCCGCGGAACCTCCGTTACTCCCTTCCCCCAAAACAACAACAAAAGCACCGCGACGCGGCCACTGCAGCCGCCGAGCTCCGCGGCCCGGGGCCACTGGGAGCTCCACGGGAACAACGTTAGTTTCAGTCGGGGTTTAAGTCGGTATGAAATTTAACAAGTATAAAGAATAAAAGAAAAACTGACCGCATCAATCCGTGAGCCCCGGTACAGTCCAAGATGGCCGACATCTCCTCCACAGTCAGCGAGGATGCTGGGACGCCTCTCAGCTCTATTCTATTCTATTCTATTCTATTCTATTCTATTCTATTCTATTCTATTCTGTTCTATTTTATTAATTATACTTTATTCTATCATGTTCTGTGCTATTGTGCTCTATTTATTCTACTCTATTCTATAAGGTTCTGATCTACTCGATTTTATTGTGTTTTATTCTACTCTACTCGAGTCTACCATGTTCTATTGTATTAAAACATACTCTAATCATCGTGTTATATTCTATCAAATCAAATTCTATTAAATATATCATGTTCTATTTACATTCTATTGCATCCCATCTATTCTATTCTATTGTATTCTACTGTTTATCCCCCCCCCCCATGAATCTCCATTTGTTTTTCTCTAATATTTAACTATAATAAATATTGGAGAGGCAAGTTGAACCGATTTCACTTCCTGATTCCACTGTACTCTACTGCCCAGTCATCTTTTCATGACGATACTGTACTTAACTTTCCTTTTATTCTACTACGAGTCCTTTAATTTTGATTTGACATTAGTTTTTTGTGACAAAATCATTTCATAGCACACAGTTTATAATGTCACAATAAAACATCTTTGGCAACATTTGAAATCATATTGGCACGAATAGAGTTTCCACAGAATTTGAGGCCTCAACACATTAAAAATGTAACTTTATTTCAGACTTTAACATCAAACACGTTACATGATGCAGAAATGTGAAAACCTTTACAAAAATCATCAGGTCCTGGTCTGAATAATGGTAAATACATTTAAACTGATGAATCTTACATATGAATGCATTTAAAATTAAGTGTTTATTATAATACATCTATATGTTTCACGTTTAGACTTAATGTCAATAATGTATCAGTCACACTGCAGAATAAGTTCATGTCTTAAGGTCATGAACTGAACATCTCATTCATTCAGGAATTCGTCCTCTTTACAGATTTTACAACTGTTGTTAATTTATATCTGATGTTCACTCTCGTAAACTCCTTTCTTGAGTTTCATTGGTTATTACAAGCTTAAAAGATACCAGTCTGGTCGACGTGAATTGTGTGTTCCTTTGTTGCCAGCAGTTTGTAAAACCTCTGGTGATCCATGGCTTCTCTGGATATTTTTTAGCTTTTTGTTTAATGTTTTTATTGCGCATTTTTATCAATTAATGATACAAATATTTTCAATAATGATATGTGGTATTGGAAAACATCTGCTATATTGCCTTAAAATGAAAAATGTTTCCTCAACTGTCTGTAACCCCATCCTAAGTGAAGTTTTAACAGCTGGGTTGGTGAACCGTGTAACACAGATGCATTCTATTTTGAAAGGCCTTTTGGCACAATCTCCATTCATGCGATCGATTGGAGAAAACGAGCGCTTTCAATAGTTCAATGACAAACGATGTCTGCTGTGACACGATAGGGGGCGCCACAGGCAAGCCAGTGAACGTTTCACCAGCACCTCCAGCTCACGACTCCATCCATGTGTACATTCTTCCCCGGGCAGCATTTGGGTGAACGTCGCTCGTGTCTCTTCACCATCCTGGTCACAGTGTTATTATTATTATTTTTAAAGTTCTTAATGTTTCTCAATTTCTAACATAGTTGTGCTTTTACTTTTGTAGGTACCGTTGAAGTTTGTGCAATAAAGTCTTCGTCTTCTATTGAGAATCGCAGACACCAAGGGGGCTACAACCTATGGCGGGCATAGCAGCAAGCATCACACCACAGGCAGCACATCAGCCTCTGCTCATCTGGCGCCCTTTTACTACTGGGGAACTATAATTGTTGTGAAAACACAGTTTAACACACATTTGTCGCTGGTGGGTTTGAAGGTTTCTTTCTTTCCATTTTAATAAATGTTTTTCACCGCCTTTTTCCATCTATTCTTGTCTTGTGTTTTCTCTTCCTCTGTACTTCAATGTTCCTTTGGAGCACTAAAGATCACGGTGGGTGGGTTGTCAATACTATAATACAATACTATATGACTTGCAAGGAGATAATTCTTCATTTTGTTTTTTCATCCTTTCAATTATGCAGTTTTTTTGTATCGTTTTTTCCAGCCGAACTGAGCTGTTGACACTGAGAGAATACATGAATAAAACCTTTAATCTATAAGGAAATAATGGAAAAGAACAAAACTTCGACTGTGAATTTCTCAAATTACCACAAATCCGGTTTCATGGTCCGTAAGTTCACTGCTTTTCAGTTAAATGTGGTCGGGCTCTGATGAAATGAAAGGCTGCAGCACGTCAGAGTTACTTTCACTTTATTTCATGATTCTTCTGCATATTTTTTTTTTTTTTATCAACAAGTGAACAAAGAGGTTTTTACTTCTGTTCAAAACACAAAGTAACACGAAAGAGGACGGAATCGAACACTGAAACCACTGAGAGGGTACACACACAGGTCACACACCCTGAAAGTTCGGCCACTTCTCAGCCGTTTTGGCAGCGTTTAGAGACACACACACACACGCGCGCGCACGCACACGCACACACACACACGCACACAAAATGCTCTGCAGTGTGGTTAGAGGCTGGTTGGGGGTGGAGGAGGAGGGCAGGGGCGAGGGGGGCGGGGTGGGTGGGGGGGCGGGGTGGGTGGGGGGGCAGTTTGTGCCTCACGGTTTTAGTTTTGATTACAGGTCTTAACTTTGATAATCTCCACGTTTGATTTCCTCCTTTGAGATGTCAGAACTGCAGCGTCTTCACCGTTTTCACTGTTTTCGGCCGTCAGTTTGTAGTTTAAAGGAGGATTTGTGACGCGCACGGACAGACAAGTGACATTAAAGCAGGAAATATCCCCATTTTACACAGCGATCATCAGACGAGATGACATCACCAACACAAAACCAGATTAAGACATTGGAACCATAGAGATATATATAAGTAAACATATACACATATATAAGTAAACATATATACATACCTTGAGTCTATTTATATATGTCTATGAGTTATATAAGTCTATTAGTCTACTTATATCTGTCTATAGTTTGAACTGGCCTGTCATGATTCATCATATGTGCAAGTCACAGAAAATTACAGTTATTCATGAGTTAGTTCACTAGTTACTACAGATAAAAGGTAAGTAATCACTTGTGCCAGTCATTTCATTGCATTTTCTTTTACAAAAAGTAGTGGTGCTACTCTGCAAGTTACTGCAGGTTGAAAGTAACTAGTTGCCTGGTAAGGTTCCTGTGTGTAGTGACACGTCTGTATTATGGCAGTGTTGCTGGGACACGTTGGCGGAGGCGTTAGCTCTGTGCGCTCGGCCTGGTTCGCTCATTAAATTCACATGGAGTTATAAAATATAATCTGAACGGTAGCTGAAGTTGCGTCACTCAGCGGGAGGACGTTGCTCTGTAATCTGGATGTTCGCTCTTCTTGAAAAGAACAGATTTATCAACTAATGACATCGAGAGGAAGCAGCAACAAAACAGCTGAGATAAACTACCAACATGCAGACAGACGCGTACAGCTCTTAGGAAGGGTAGCTAACTGCTAGTTAAGCATGCTAATGCCACAGCTACTGTGGATTCAGAGTACAGTAGCTAATGCTACTAACAATGGGACGTGTTTCATGTCGCTATCAGGAGGACTGAGTTCGTTCGGGACCAAAAACGCTCCTTCCCGTGAACAGGAGTTTAGTCTAATAGTAACTCAGTGTAAAGTGAAAGCTAACATTGGGCTCAGTGAGCAGGAAGAAAAACAGCAGCTCTGCATTTGTTTTCACCTACAACAGAATTGCGCTGAAGCCCCGTTTACATGTTTTCAAGTGAAAATGGAAAAACTTTCTTTGTATTCTTGATGTTTGTTTACATGGCATTGGTGCTCAAAGCCACTGAAAATGGGACTTTTTGAAACTCTGCCATGGTAAAAATAGTTGTTCTGCGCACACGTGAGTAGCAAGAACAACAATGGCGGCCTCCAGAGTGTCATGGCACTCAGTCATATTCTCCTGGGATTTGGTAGTTTTATAGTTGAGTCACTCGTAATTGCAATACAACTTTGTTGTCTGGCCACACGAATGTCTGTGTTCCCAATATTGATCATGTTCAACACTCAAAAGCACCCTCTAGTGGCGTCATATGCTAACTACATCGTTCTCGGCCTTTCTGCCATTTCCGTGTAAACAGACATTGTTTCCAAAATAAGTTGTCGTTGTAAGAGTGAAGCTTTTGTTTTCACTTGAAATGTTGTGTAAACGGGCCCCGAAACTTCAATAACCATGAGTCAGGTATTTTACTAAGGTAATCAATTACTAACTAGCTACTGATATGTCATATTTTTCATATTTCTGTTGTTTTCAGATAAACCCTGTTGGAATATTAAAATACTTAGTTTCTTCTTGTGGTCAGTGTGTAATTAAATGCTTTCACTCTGTGTTCATTCATTCTGAGCTGAGTTTAGAAAAGTTACAGTGACTCAGCACTTTCTGCCAGTATAAATACGCATGCTGATATGTTTCAGAAGGAGGATCATTGTCATGCTGTAACAGGGTGTCAGTCAGTCCGGGATAACTAAAAAAACAAAAAAAACAACCAAAAAAACCCAAAACAAAACAGTTTGAGTCCTGCTCAGAGTCCATCATTACAAAAGCGTTCACATACTTTGGTCCATCTCTGTCTGTGCTCGAAGTTGCCGCCGCTGATTGGTTGACAGAGGTGAACAGGTGAGAAACCTGCCGAGTCGTGAGAATCCCTGAGAGGCACAAACTGAAGCACACGGAGTCCACAATGGAGGACGTCTACACGGAGGGGCGGTCGGTCACTGAGGTATGTGCAGCTAAGAGGAGGGGGGTAAGGCCGGGCCACTCCCATCTACACAGCACACAGTTAGCGGGGCTAGCATGGTTAGCAGCTTCCAGGAAACACGAAACATGAGTGAGCAGAAAGAAAAGTGGCAGACGGGGCAGACTGTAAACCGTCAAACGGCAGCGGGAGGTGAGGTGTTTTTAAAAACCTCTTCAAGCTTGTCGTCGTCATCACCGTCTATCAAAGGTTCGTGGTGGTTTTGTTTGACATAACAGCAAGTTTGTAAACTGCTTATTTGAGGGTTTACAGCGTCTCCGCCCGTCTGTTGGAGCCCAGGTACACGCAGACGTCTTCATGCCACGTCATGTAGGTCCACTGATATGTAGGAAGGAAACAGGCCACACAAGGTCCAGAATGGTTCAAAACTAGGACTCCAGTCCCTGAACTTGGATGGAGGAGACCCAGACAGCTGAAACGTCCTGATGCGAACAAAGGGACCCTGAAAGCATCTCGCTGCTGGGAGACTGGTGAGTATCTGAGATAGACTATGGCTTCATCATCCCCGCAGGGATGCCAACGGGCCTTGGGACGCATCGCCTGGTCTGTCTCGCTCCGCTTTACAAAAATAGAAATCAGGAAATTTACAAAAATAAAGCAAAGAGGTCGTCCACATGACAACTTCACACAGATATCCAGAGATATTGCACAGCGAGGATTTTCCTCTGATAACAAGTAAACCACTGACACCATCCGTAGAAAAAAAAACAACAACAACAAAAAAAACACGCCAAGACGCTAAAACCATGAAAAGTTGCATCGAAAGTTTCTTTTTTTTAATAAATCCAGAGAGACAGCAGCTCCACCGCAGATCCTCCTCCATCAGGCGGAGAATTCCTCCGAGTCCTGCTCCGAAAAACACGCAGGAGGAGGAGGGGAAGGAGGAGGAGGACCAGATAGAGCGGGAGGAGGAGAAGGAGCAAGAGGAGGAGGGCAACAAAGAGCGAGAGGAGGAGGAGGAGGAAGAGGAGGAGGAGGAGGAGGAGCAGGTGCGTGGCTGGCAGGTTTCCAGTTGAAGGCACAGAGTTCACGATAAGGTGGGAGGATATGATTGTTGAAGCGCAGCAGCAAAGGATTGTGGGAGTTTCCTGATGGTCGGAGGGCCGACGACTCTGCAAACACACAAAGAAACAAAACCATCAGTTCACCACTACACAACAGCAAACTACGCAAAACACATAGCAGGAAGTGCAAGGACAACAGAAGTGGGTCTACTACTGATCCCTGGGGAACACCACACAATATTTTGATTGATAGAACAATGTTAAGCGAAACTGAGACAGAAGTTTAGACATAAAGAAATCAGGATTAAAGGTACAACATTAAATTGGATAGTATTAGGAAACACTCCATTAACTTCCGTTGCTATGCAGATGATACACAAATCTATTCAAACTTGAGGTTTTTCTTGAACATAAAAGTCTGGGCGAGCCGTAATTTTCTTCCGATGAACTGATGAAAAGAGAAGTTAATACATTCGTCCCCAAAACATCCAAATGAAGAATTAAGTAAACAAATAACACTGGCTGGTGTTACTCTGGCCTCCAGTACCACTGTGAAGGACCTCAGAGTTATTTTGGACTTATCCTTCAACTCCGGCATGAACTAAATCTGCAGAACTGCTTACTTTCACCTGTAAAGTCTTTAAAACCATGAAGATGTTGGCTCAGAGTGACGCAAAGAAATTAATCCATGCATTTATCACTTGGGGACCAGATTATTATAACTCCTCATTATGAGGGTGCCCAAAGAAATGCTTAAGGAGTCCTCAATCAATTCTGACAGCAACCAGCAGGAGAGATCACATCACTCTCATATTGGCTTCTATTCATTGGCTTCCTGTAAACTCCAGACTAGAATTTTAAATCCCTCTTTTAATTTGTAAAGCTTTTAACAACCAGACTCCATCATATCTCAAAGAGCTGTTAGTCCCATATTACCCCAGAAGAACGCTTTGTTCTCAGGCCACCCTGGACCATTTTCTAGTAAAGCTGCTGTAAGTTTAGCGAGTGCTGGGAGCTTCACTCCTCTCGCTCTACAGCAGGAAGCCTCCACCTCGGAGTCTGGTTCTGCAGGTTTCTCTGTTTTAAAAAAAGATTTTTTGATACGGGCCAGGGGTTCTGACATCTACTTCTGAGTTTCAGGTGACAAATCAAGCTATTTTATGTCATTCTGCATATGGGTCTGAGGAGGAGGAGGAGGAGGAGGAAGGTGAGGAATATCAGGAGGTGGTGGAGGAGGTGACGGAGGAGGATGTAAAGGAGGCAGTTGCTGCATATGCTGGAGGATTACAGTGATCCAACTTAATGCCTCATACCGTGCAATCATTCATAACTACAGCTCACGCGCGCGCGCGCACACACACACACACACACACACACACACACACACACACACACACACACACACACACACACACACACACACACACACACACACACACACACACACACACACACACACACACACACACACACACACACACACACACACACACACACACACACACACACACACACAGTAAGAATAAATCTAAAAAGGTGTAAAATGGGTCAGCATTTCAGTTTTTTTCAGTGTTTCCAGTGTAAAGCGACAGTACAAGTAAAAACTATGGCAGCAGACTGACTGACGGTTCTCTCCCGCCCTGAGACAGACTGCAACCGCTTTCTGTCACGGCTGCAGAATAAAGTCCACTTTTGTGAACATTAGCAGGAGTAGCTGCTTGTGTCCTGATGGTAAACACACTCACAGTTTACAGCTTCAGTCACACTCACACGGCATCAGCACACACAATGTGCAAACACAACACAAACATTAGTTCATCTTCTGGACTGAACCAACAAATCACAATTCTGTCTGACACTATGTTGATGATTCTATCTATCTATCTATCTATCTATCTATCTATCTATCATGTTACTGCAACACACTTTCATAGTTAAAATCATATTTTTATAGACACCATTTTACAGGTGCATTTCATCTGCTAGAATAGAATAATGCAGACAGTGTTGTTGATGCGTCACACATCCACCAGATGGCGCTGTAGGATTTCTGCTCTGTTGAGCTGCGGGGTTGCTTGTTTTAATTTATATATTTCTCTCTCTCTCTCTCAATATATCAATATATCAATGATCAAATAAAACAAGCAACCCTGCAGTGCAACAAGCAGAAATTTGTGTGTGTGTGTGTGTGTGTGTGTGTGTGTGTGTGTGTGTGTGTGTGTGTGTGTGTGTGTGTGTGTGTGTGTGTGTGTGTGTGTGTGTGTGTGTGTGTGTGTGTGTGTGAGTCACTGCTGATTCTGTGAATCTTCACACTAACCTGGAGGGGCTTGTTTTCCTGTTTAGTCCCCCCCCCCCCCGTTTCTCTGCTGTCAGCTCTAAAACTCACACACATTTTCATTTTGTCTCTTTTTTTTTTGCTTCCACCCCTGATTGTCAGTTATCTCTCATTGCCATGGAAACCGCCTCCCACCTCACCCCGGCTCCGACAAAACAAAAACGACAAATCCTGAGTTAGCGTTGTGAGCTGCGTGGCCCGGAGCATCCTCTGTCCTCTGAAAGTCATCACACCCGACCAGCTAATCCAGTTAACCAATTACATAGCTGATGCCAAAATCGAGCTAAAATAACAAAACAAAACAAACAACAACAAAATGTAAACATGTGCTTGGACAGAGAATGAAGTGGGCCATAACGATAAGTCTCTACTTCACCTACAAACAGTAAACAGACTAAAAGGAGTCAGAATTGCCGCTACAAACAGGTAGAAATGTGGTAAACAAGCTTAAAGAGATATTTTAGGCTCTGCAGTTCCAGTCCTCAGTGTCATTTAAAATGAATTAACCCCAACCCTAACATGATACGCATCTTTTTTTTTTTTTTAATTAACCTTCATTCAAGCATAAAACTACAGGATTGTTCCCTCACTGTCAGTCTTTGGCTTCGTTTGTGTGAATTCTGCTGCAGTTCGGTTATTGTGTGCGGAGAAGTGAGAGCGTGTGAGGATGGAGAGACTCAGAGAGGCGTGTGATGGATCAGCTCATCGCGAAGCTCGCGCAGCCACCATGTCAGACTTTTTCCACTCAGATCTCTGCAGCTTTCAGAATAAATAAATAAATAAATTAAAAAACCCTCCGCGGTTTCTGCATATGATGTCACATCTGAGGTGGAGGAGGTGTTTGTGTCAGCGGAGACCCTCGCTGACCCCCGGCTGCGAACGCGCTCAGTATTATGTGCTTAAAAAGGAGGCAGCAGATAAATCCCAGGCGGAGGCTCAGGAACACATTTCAGAGCACGGAGCAGAATCACACTCTGCTCAAATGTGGACGCATCAACTCGCGGGGCCCAAATCTGTTTTCACACCCAGCCCACATAATCCAGGGCCGGCTGGCTGCTGGGCAGCATGGAATCATGGGAAATGTGAGAGTGACAGGCGGCGCAGACGAGGCCTGCAGCTGTCATCTCGCTCTCCGTGCTTCACTCGCATTCCTTCGGCTTCCCACACCGGCTGCTTCCACACTACCTTCATCGACTGACGGTGTGCCACAAGGCTTTGTTATAGGCCCCCACTCTGTTTACACGCTACGTCGGGAATAATTCGGGTTTCTTTTTTTGTTAGTTTTTTTTAAATAATTTTTGTCATCTCAGTCCTGGAGCATGAATGATTGCAAGGGCGACACAATTCAATTCAATTCAGTTGTATCATTTTATGCAACAAGTACAGACTGTTAGACAGACTATACAAGTTCTAATGTGGTTCCACAGACTCTCCTCCTGTAACCTTTTGACACTAATCATGTTTATATTGCGAGAAATGGGCCCTTGGTTAAGCTCCGCCCACAAACGCAAACCAACCAGTCGCATTCATCGACCAACTGTCTGGAAAAGCTGACTCGGGACATTAGCGTAAAACTTTTGTTGGTTTTCCGCGCTATTTAAGACATTTAAGCAGCTAAAATGGTCAAAGGATGTGCCTGGGGGCTCATGCAACGGCAATGCAAAGTAAACAACAGAGTTTATTTTATCCCGTTTCCCAAACAAAACATTGACAGATGCCTCCTGTGGATTAAGCCGCGTGGCAGACCACACAAACTCAACGCAGCAACTATAAAGAAGGACGTCTACATTTGCTCTTTGGCGAGGAAAAGTCTTGTATAATCTCAGCAATCTGGCCGTATGATATCAATCACATAATGCCAGCAACAATGAGCTTCCTTAAGCTATCCGAGCTTGCAACAGTAACTGAGGGGGGGCTTAGCCAAAGGTCAACTGGTCTACCGGCCATTAGAAATGGGGACTGGGGCTCCATGTGGCCATTCACCTGTTCCTTCTGTCACTCTTCATCTGGTCAACTGAGCAGTAACTGTCTGAATGAGGGTCACACTAAATCATACAGTCGCCACAATTACTCAGTTACTGAAGAGGGTTTTAAGAGGTGCAGTACTCATGTGAACGTCAATCCTTCACTAAGATGTATAGTAACGTGCACTGAGACAGCAGAGGGTCAGGCCTGTGTCTCCCTCTGGTGGCGGGAGTAAACGATGGCACCAGTAATGTAATGTAATTCAGTGTAATTGATTTCTGAGGTTTTAAATGGGCTGGAGCCTGATAAATGTTTCCAGCTAAGAGAGCAGCTTCAGTGTGTCCAGCCAAACAGATCACTGTACTGAAACTAACCAATCAGATTAATTGAACTAAGCCTATCAGAGGGAGGATGAATGAACAACATGATTAATCAGGAAAACCAAGAAGAAAATGATACAAAAAAAAGGAGATACATCAAGAAAAGAAATTTGAAAATACATTAAATTTAAGACAAATTCAATGAGTTATGTGAGAGATATTAAAAACGGTCATCTCTGACAATGGATGTGCAGCTGGGCTGTGAAACCAAAAACGGCCCGGTGTGATCCATGTCAATAAACTCGACACCGACAAATGTTGTGTTCTAAAACAAATAGGTACCCTCCGTCAGTGAGCGAGCTTTCGCGGCTGCACTTCATCCACTGATGGACGTTGTCAGTGTTCTTCAGTTCACTGGCACGCTGACAGCAGCTCCTTTGACTGAAAAAATGTTTTTCTGTCTAATTGCTAGACTTTGTGGTCGTACCAGGGGCTTATTGGGTCGTCACGTGGGCCAGATAGGACCCTGTGGTAGGCCGGTTTCGACCGCAGCTTTGAGTGGAGCCTCATTCACCACGCTGACATCAGAGCGCCGCGGGCCGTCATCGTAACCACGTCCTCCACTATAAAGCTCAATCAGAGCAGTCGTCCTCTGATTGGCTGCTGAGCCTGAGGCCCCACCCCTATCCTATGCTCTGGTTACTACAACACACACACACACACACACACACACACACACACACACACACACACACACACACACACACACACACACACCAAGACTATAAATAAGTGGGGTTAGCTGTGGAGAATATTATTACTGAGTAATTAAATCTGTGTGTTGATGCATGAGTGATGCTGCACATTGACGTGAACATGCACCACACACACACACGTGCGCGCGGGTGTGTGACGCAGCCATGTCACTTCGTCTGTAAATAATCAAACAGGATTTTCCCTCCTTAAGTTCCTATAAATAACCTAATTATTCAGGCAGCTTTTGTCTGTGAGAAGCTTGAACATGTCTCACATTAAGCTCCTTTATTATTCACTACGATTGCATATTGTTTATGATTTATTGTTATTTTGTGTTTTCATTGATCAACATACAGTTTAACATCGTCTACATATCTATTCAGTCCTATCAAAATGGTGGAATACAAAGAGTTCAACATTGCTGCCAAAATGAGCAAAAACATTACAGGGATGTGTAGGAGTCTTCAGGATCCGACGTGAGCCAAGATAACCTGCAGGATCCTACTGGAACCAACAGAAGCCATGTGAAAGCCAAGTGAAAATAAATATAAGGTAGCGAGATTTGGAGAACTCAAGTGAGCCTGGCGAAGCCTACAGCAATTTACAGAAGTATAGAGGAGCCAATAGTGTAAGGAAACCTCCAGGGGCTATAGGAGGAGGCAACGTGAGTCTCCAGAAGCCCAGATGTGTCTATCTAGGAGTCTATCGGAATCTCCAGCAGCCTGCACAAGCTGAGAGGAGACTACAGTAGGCTACTGGAGCCTGAAATAGTTTATAGGAGCCTACAGGAGCCATGAAGGTACAACAGGAGCTCCAAACAACCAATATATTGCAGAGAAAACCGAGGGAAGCCTACATGAGCCTACAGAAGACTGTTGGGGGCCTGAAGAGTTCAAATAAACCACAAGGAGCCAAGACTAGTAAACACTAACCTACTGGTCAACAGGAACCAATAAGATCCTACTAGAACCAGTAGATGTTGGTTTGAGTCTGAAGGAGCCCACAAGAGTAGAATATAGGAGTTTACAGAAATGCAAAGGAGTCCTGCAGAAAGTTCCAGGCTTCAAAAGCCTAAACAATAGTCTACAGGAGTCTTCCCAAGCCTGCAAGAGTCTACAAGAACAAAACATGGAGTAAAAGAGCCAACGGGAGCCGACAGCAGCCTAAAGGCGATAATAAAACCTGCCATGACTCTACAGAATCTTCATGTCACCAAGAGCCTACAGGATGGTCAGGAGTCTACAGGTACGTACACGACCATAGCGGGTTCTACTGGAGACGTCAGGATTCTGTGTGAGTTGCCTGTGTAAAGGACCCTTCAATAGCATAAAGGAAAATACACATGCCAACATATACACGTATCCAGAGAGTGCGGTATTTTGCAGGAACATACAGGAGTCTACAAAAAACATACAGCATAGTGGCGTGTGGACACAGAGGGGACCAAAATGCAGACTTCTCCGATTCTTTATTGACAGGAAACCAAGATACCTATATACTCAGTGACAACAATAAAGGACAATAAGGGCACACAGAGGAGGGAACGGGTGGAGCAAATAGACATGGAACTCAGCCAGGAAGTACAAATACAAGACTCGACTACATTAGTGAATATTATTTGCAACAATCTGAACGCTCCACAGACAGGACATCTAAACACAACACTGAATAAGCCGGTAGGAGCCTGAAGAAGCCGTCAGGAGACTGCAAGTGTGTGCAGGAACCCATCGGGAAATATGTGAGCCTATAGGGAGATGATAGGAGCTAACAAGAAGCATACAATTGTGATCTTGAGCTTATAGGATTCTACATGGATCTGTAGGGATTCCCCGGAGTCTACGGAAGTCTGCACGAGTCTATACAAGCCGAGAGAATTTAACAGGAGACTGGATGCTATACAGGTAGAACCTACAGGGGTCTATAGGAACCCATGGGTGTCGACAGGAACCTACAGGGGTCATGAGGAACCCCCAAGAGTCTAATGGAACCCACAGGCATCTACAGCAACCTTCGGGTTTCTATCGGGACCTATAGGAGTCTCCAGGAACCTACAAGAGTCAATAGGAACCTATGGGAGTCCACAGGAAACCCCCGGGAGTCAACAGGAAGGCCTCACAGTGAGAAGGCCCCGGTTAAAAATCCAGCCTTTCTGTGTGAAGTGGGCACGAGTTTCCTCCAGGTTCTCCAGTTTCCTGGTCCACGGTCCACAAAGAAACATGCATTGCGGGTCCCCGAACAAGACCCTCGGTCCCCTCCAGCCCCCCCATGAACGCTGCTCTGTGTGGCTGCTTTCGATGAGTCAGTCGGTCAAAAACTGCCCCGAAGAGATCAATACAATTGTCTTCATTTGAAAACAACAACAAAAAGGCTCAAGGAGCTGACAGATTCCCAATAAAGAATCAATTTTATTACTTTTATTTCAAGAAAGCTTCTACTTTTTTTTAATCATCCTTTCCTTGTAAAGAACTGTGAATGACCTTGTGTGAGTGGTGCTACATAAATAAACTTGCCTGAGCGACCACTAAAACCTACATCAACACCACAGATGTCCAGATACAGAGGCTGTCACGACCTACGTCTCCAAATGTATTGACGATGTAATGGCCTTTAAAACCGCTTGGGTTGATCAGAAGCGATTGGCTGACTGAAGGTGAACAGGCTCTTGGAGCTGATGAGTTGCTGCCTTCAGTCCAGGTGACATGAGGACCAAGCTGAAGGACAACAGCCTGTTCAGAAGCTCCACCCCCTCTGCTGGTGAGCAGCTCGTCGAAGTTGGTCAACGCCTGGAAAAGACGCCAGTCAAATATCCAGGTCACGAGCAGAGAGTCTTCGTGGGTCGACAGACAGCGTCAACATCTGAGACAAGCTTGTTCCACGTTCTTCAGCCGCCATCATCACCTCCAGCATTGTCATCCACGCCATTATCATCATCATCATCATCGTTGTCGTCATCTTCATCATCATCACCATTATCATCATCACTACCATCATCACTGTCATCAGCTTCACCGTCCCCATCTTTATTACCGTTACCATTATCGCCATCATCTTCACTGTCGTCATCTTCATCATCATCTCCGTCATTGCCATCTTCCTCACCATTATCATCACCACCGTCGCCATCACCGTCATCACCCCATCACCATTGTACATCATGATCAACTGTCATATTCATCATCCTTGTCGCCCATCACCACTTTCTTTATCATCATCATCAAAACCCTCATCATCATCATCATCATCACCTCAATCACCACTATCATCGTCATCACCACTATCATCGTCATCACCATTTTCATTATTGTCATCACCGCCATAATCATCATCAACTGTCATATTAATCCTTGTTGTCTTTGTCATCCCATCACCACTTTCTTCATCATCATCATCATCATCATTCAGACAAACATCAGCTGAGTTTCCAGTTTTTCTTCATCAGCTGCTGCTTCTTTTCCCACGGAGGAGCTCCAACCCAAAATGTGAAGTGACATCAGATTCTCCACGGAGCGATAAACACGTCGAACTCCTTCATCTCATCGGCAGCAACAAAGACTCGCAATAAGAGTTTTAAGTCTCCTCATGCATCATCATCATCCACACACACACACACACACACACACACACACACACACACACACACACACACACACACACACACACACACACACACACTGGTGCCATCCCTTCAGGTGACAGTCACTCAGTCAAAAATCACCTTCAAAATGAGGCAAACTGCTCTTCATGCCGTCTTTTGGAAACACATTACGGCGCTTTCAACAAACATTCCCTCAAACATGTCCTTCTCAGAGTTACATAACGCTCAGCACTCTGAGCTCTGATTAGACTCGCTCCAATTGCACATGTGCAGCTTTCATGTGCAGGGAAATTAACACAAAACACACACACACACACACACACACAGCCCATCAGCGGGAAGACACACAAACACTTTTGCACAATAAGATTCCCTGCGTTTGTGAACGGAGTCTGGTGGGAATGACAGCAGGTTCTGCTGCGTCCATGCAGCTGGAAACTGGGACAATTAGCTGGAATGGTCCCACTTCCGAGTTTGAGAGTTCGCAGAGAGACAGCAGCCGGCGTGGAGACGTCTCCAGGTGTGGCCGGGCTTCGCTCACAGGCGTCGAGCGCGGGGCTGTATGGATTCGTTAAACCGTTTGCCGTGGAGGCGGCCGACGCTAAACGTTAGCACCTGCAACTGTTATTTAACCACACAACCTCCTGTGTGTGTGTGTATGTGTGTGTGTGCGAGTGCCGTCGGACATTCTGGGAACGCTGTCAAACCTCCCACTTCCCCAGTGGGACGTTACCGGCGCAGATGTATATTTTTCATTTCTCAGTGACTCAATAATGCGCCATAACTCGAGGAAAAAAAAAAGATAATTTCAAAATGAAAATGTTTGAGGCGTGTAAGTGTGTGTGTGTGTGTGTGTGTGTGTGTGTGTGTGTGTGTGTGTGTGTGTGTGTGTGTGTGCGTTGACTTTTTTTGCACATGAAGGCTGCACATGTGTAAATGGAGCGAGTCTAATCAGCGCTGAGGGTTACGTAAGCATCGTTTCAAATACAGTGTGACGAGGAGTTTTCTCTGTTTGGGACCTCGAACACTGAGATAAGATGGCGTCTGATGATGTCACAGCAGGTCAATCATGACTGTTTGTGTTCATATGTTGTTGGTTTTTTGGGGGGGTTTTCTTGCATGTGCGTGTGACAGTTGAGTTTCTCAAAAAAAACCCACAAAAACCCCCCCCCAACTGACAGACACAGAGGCTGCGGAGCTCCGTTATCCTACAGCCCTGAACACAACGTTTCCACATGAGCGACGTTGCCGCCATCATTTCTGCATCAACTGCTGCGTCACCGCCGGCTGCAGGGCAACACTGCTCTTCATCCTCCTTCTCCTCCTGCTGCACAAACACAGGAGGAGCGAGCTGAGGAGCTGGACAAGGAGGAGGAGGAGGAGGAGGAGGAGGAGGAGGCGGTGCGTCACTGATGGCCGCAGGGTGCCACTGGTCCTCCTCCTTTTTGTGCTGCTCACAGGGACCCAGAGGAAGAGGAGGAGGAGGAGGAAGAGGAAGAGGAAGAGGAGGAGGAGGAGGAGGCTGGTGTGGCTCATTGTGTGCAGACATAGAAACTTGGATTGTTATATTGTGTTTATTGATGTTATATAAAAACACAACATCACATTCATGTGGTATCATGCTGCCGGTTGACCTTTGACCCAGAGCTGCTCGTTTAAAGTCTGTGTCGTAGCGAGGTTGTGTTGCATGTTCTGTTGTGTTTATGCACGATGTTGTGTGTTGTACTGTGTGCCGTCTGCTTTTTTGTGCCGTGGCGTTTGAGTTGTGCGTTTTGTTTTTTCATCTGTGTCTTTTGTTTATGTGTTGTTGTGTTCGTGCTGGCTAATGTGCTATTGTGTTTATCTTGTGTTTCTGAGCTCCGTCTCAGTTGTGTTGTTGCATAATCTGTTGTGCGTTTTGTTTTCTGTGTTGTGTTTGCGTTGTTGTTGTTATTGTGCCGTTTGTGCCTCTTGCTGTTGTGTCTATGCGTTGTGGCATCTTTCTGTTGCATCTGCGTTGTTGTCTTGCTGTCCATTGTTGTGTGTCGCGCTGCTGTGTTTGGTGTTTGTGTGACGGGCGTATCTGTTGTAGTATTTATGTGCTTGAAGAGAAAACATTCAGACTCAGATTCACATCCCAGACTTCTTTTTTGACTCTGCAGCTTTTATCTCTCGGTAACTGAAACTGACACTTCCCATCTCTTCCAACACACTTTAGTCTGCGCTGATCCCTGGATACTCTCTATGCTACCTCTCTCTCTCTCTTGCACACAGCTCAGTTCTTGTCATGACCCCATATGTTCTCCTCTCACTATCTATAGAAGAGCTGTGAACAGCTGAGTAGGAACATCGTAGCCTGACGTTTTTCTACTATTAACTCGGACGCAAAACAACGAGTGAAGAGGTGACGTCCCCTCACTGAGTTCAGCTGGTGAGCAGCAGGATTCATCGCCCAGTGTGTGTGCGTGTGTGTGGGTGTGTTTGATGGCGCCACCTGCAGGTCACACGTGAGCTGAGGCCTGAACGCACAGGATTAATAAAACAGAATATATTTCAGCAGGTGAACGTAACCTGCCTCCGAATGCTCCTTCATACAGGAGATCAGCTCTTACGCAACATTAAACCCCGCAGATTACCGTGTGTGTGTGTGTGTGTGTGTGTGTGTGTGTGTGTGTGTGTGTGTGTGTGTGTGTGTGTGTGTGTGTGTGTGTGTGTATGTGTGTGTGTGTGTGTGTGTCTGTGTAAAAGATTTCTGGACTCTGAAGCTGTAAAACAGATTAAACAAAATGTGCTCAGGCTTCCTGCTCCTACGGCTCAGAAGTACACTGAAATTAGTCAAATATGGAGGATGAGATTATACGACTTCTTGTTTTTCGTGGCTCTTTTTGAAAATATCTAACTGGTTGACGGGAGCAATAATGACGAGAATGGTAATTGATCTCAGGAAGACCTTCAGACACACACACACACACACGCAAAATGAGACTTATTGACGCATACAAAAACAGGTGTAACTCTGATATTGTGCACACACACACACACACACACATACGGTGGCGGGTCACCTGCGAGCAGGACTGAGTCTGACTGAAGAACACACACCATCCAGGAAAACCAACCTTGTGTTTCAGATGGAACAAGCTACTGGGGGAGGTTTATGCTAATAGATCAATGTACAATTTGATTTATTAACCTGAATAGGAGGAGTTAACCAGAGACACTGACATTCCCTCAGCTGGCTCTCCACCTCTCTTACTTGTAAACTTTCTATGATCATTTCTGCATTTGTGCCTCACTTTGAGAGTTATATATATTTATATATCACTTTTTCTCTGCTTTTTCGGGGCAAAATTCCCATTTGTTTGCAGTAATGACACAAAATGTGCCTGCAGCCACTGGCCACGTCTCACCACACCGCCACGGAGTCAACACACCAACACTCGAGTGAAACGGTTTGCATGTTAAGCCATTCATGCTTGTTGTTCTCAGTAAATCACCTGCAAAAACCCACGTACACCAAAAGCACAATCTGCGCGCGTGTGTGTGTGTGTGTGTGTGTGTGTGTTACGCAACGTCCTCCTCCTCTGTGTTCCTCCTCCGGAGGCCGAGCAGAGCGGAGCCGGTTCAAAGCGATTACCTCAGCCTCAGTGTGCTCAGAGAAACAGCTCCCAGGCTTCACGCTGCGCCACTGCGCCGCTCTGTGACCCCGTCTGATCTCTGCGCCTCTCGTCCACCGACCCTCCTGCTCCCGATTCGCCGTTGTTGTCTTACAAGTGTTTAAATTGTTGTTCTGGGTGGGTTTTTTTTTATTGTCTTCCCGAGCCGTGAACTGTGGGACGTCACGGCGACGCTCTGTGTGTGTGTCCTTTGTCCGAATCGTTTCAAGTCAACCAACGGCCAGTGAATCTGAGCTGTATGACGGAGTAATGTTGATTTCAAAACAAACGCTTTCCGCGTTGTTGCTTTGGGGTGTGTGAAGAATTTTGGTGGGAAAAAGAAATGAATTGAATCAATTTGTGAACAAAGCTGTAACCGAACAAAATGTGCAGCACTGTCAATATTTTACAGGCGCTGAATGTTTCTTGTGTTGTTGTTGTTGTTGTGCTCCCTGCATTGTTGATGTTTTTTTCTTTCTTGTTGTTGCTGGTGTTTCCTGTGTTGTCAACGTCGCCGCCTGTGATTCCTGCATTCTAACTGTTCTTCTTGCACGCGCTCCCTTCGTTGTTTATTTTTCTTGTGCTGTTGTTTTAATGTGTTGCCTTCAGTTTTGCGCTTGTTTCATGTCTCTCCTGTGTTGTTGTTGTTGATTTGCAGGTGTTATCCTCATGTTATTGTTGCTGTTCCTCTTACGTGTCTTTCCTTTCTTTTGCTGTTGCTGGTGTTTCCAGTTGTGTTGTTTTTGCTTGTATTCCCTGTCTTGTTGTTGTTGTTGTTGTTCAGGCGTTACCTGTTGTTACATCTGCCAAGGACATTATAAAACCGTCCGCTTATATTTGTCCTAAATCTCTGATTGCTCTTGTTGGCATTGTTCTTGTCGCACGACGTTTGTTTGTTTGTGTATTGTTTGTTGTTATTCACGTGTTCCACGACTGGTTGATTTTTCTTGCGTTTGCTCCATATTTGTTGACGCGTGTGTTTTTTTTCTATCTCCTTGCATTTCCTACGTTTTTATTGTTGCGTTGTGTTTCCAGTGTTGTTGTCGCACGCGTTTCCTGTTTGTTGTCACATATTTTCTGTGTTGTTTTTGAAAGTGCTGCATGTCGAATGGTTGCTTTGTTATCATTTATTGTATTTCCTGCCTTGTTGTTGTTCCCGGCTTGTGTTTTTGTGTTGATGTTGCATGGGTTTCCTTGCGTTGCCGTATATAATGCTGATGTGTTGTTCTTGTTGTGTTTATCTTTTTGGTGTTGCACGCGTTCCCTGTTTTGTTGTTGTCGCCGCCTGTGTTTTTGTATGTTGTCGTTCTTGTTGTTGTTGTTGTTGTTGTTGCATGCAGCCCTATCTTCTTGTTTGCACACATTTTACATGTCGCCGTCATTTTATGCGTTTCCCTCATTGTTATTTTTTATGCATGTTTTTCCCGTGTTGTTGTTGTTGCATGTCTTTCGTGCTGCCTCTCTCACGCACAGTTTCAGACGCCCCCGGATTAAAAACATCTCTGAGGGTAAAAATAGAGACGCGCCAACGCTCCGCTCTGCTCGTGAGTGTCGTTGGAACTGCGAGGGCAGCAGAACGGGATTAGTGGAGGATGCTATGCTCGCGTCTCTTCGTTCCCCAGTGAAATGAGACGTCAGTCACCCTGTCGGGACTTAATGTTTCCCTTCCGATAATCTCCTGACAAGTTTGTCAAGAAGCGCAAAGTTTACGATCCCATCCCGCCGCCTCTCAGGCAGTAGAAAGGTCAGAGAGAAAGTGGTGGAGGCTGAAGGAGGACGTCCACGTCTCCGAGTCCGAGACTCTTTAAAGCGCCGCCTCCTTCCTGATTGCCTCCTCAAAAAAAAAAAGAAAAAAGAAAAAAAAGACCTCGGGCTGGGGATTACAAGCTCCAACCTTCTGACTCGTGTCCGTTTCACTTTCAAGAATGTGATGTCGTTTCATCTGGAGGAATAATCCCATCAGAGTCTTCGTGAGTGAAACCGGCCACACATGTCATTCCGACAATCACGCATTATTAATAGAAAGCGGCACAGACTGATAAAACGACGGAGGTCAAACACAAACGAAGACCCACTGAGACATGTTAAAATGTCAACCGTCCCTTTTTCACATTTTCAAACTGTGTTTGAAGGAGATGTAAGTAAAAGTGCCACGGAGCCAGATTGGAACAATACCAACGCTCTTTTCACCAACGTTATGAAGGCGATCGCTCTGCGTGCGCGTGAGCGTGAGAAACACTGTAAGCGGAGCAGCATCTGGACTCAGCAGAGCGGACGCTAACTTCCATGTTAGCCTCCATCTTTGATTGCTTCCATGTGGTTTCACACAGTAATTAGAGGCTCCGTCAACACCTAACAGCGACACACGCACGCACGCACACACACACACATACACACGCACACACTCTATTTAACCATTTCTCCCTTTAACACACTGATTCCCGCTGTGAGCTGAAGCCACGACAGATGCAAGACCTGATGTATGCTAATGCTGGCTGGAGGCAAGGCGAGCGTCAACAAAGCCAAATGTTCACCGTTTCGGCACAAACCTGAGCAGAAACACAGTTTCCCTTGAACACCTTTCACAAGACTTTGAAATCTTTTTATTCATCTTTAACCCACTGCAGACTTAAGATGTGCTGGAGGAGATGCAGAGCGTCAATCACCCTTGGATACTCGGGAAGAATAGGAAATGTGACGCTCTCTCTCTCTCTCTCTCTGATTTTTGCAGTTTCGTGTTTACATGTCAACACCCCAGCGTTTTCAAAAAGCCGCGTTGTCGACGCGAAAGTTTGCCGTTTCTACTTGAGAACGCTGTCGCGTAAACGCCGCTCAGCTTCCTGCGGTAACCCCCCCTGTGCTGCTTCGACTATCTCCAGAACAGCTGTGAACGGCTCAGTGGAATATTGTCGCCTCTTCGCATTTTCTCCACGATTCACTGGGAAGCAAAGCAACAAAATAGGTGACGTCATCATGTGTGACGGCCCCACCTGCAGGCCACACGTGGACTGAACACAGGCGGTATTTAAAGCCTGTTTTTTTTTTTATGAACGAGCAACCAGGGAAAATGAGTGAATAAGGAACTTCTCGTTTGGATTCGTGCCTCCTACACTCCCCCTCATGTTGAATAAACGGCAGCCGGGCTTTTGGCTCCTCGCTCCCTGCTGGCGGGTTGTTATCAAACTAAACTCCTGTTCTCTGCAGCAATTAGCCAGATATTAGTGATCCAGGAGCAGCAGGGTGGCGTCCAGCACTGTGCTGTAATCTGATGGACTGGCACTGATACACACATCTGACTGGGCTGAGAGAGAGAGAGAGAGAGAGAGAGAGAGAGAGAGAGAGAGAGAGAGAGAAGGGAAAGCTTCCTGATGTTTTCACTCATCCCGAGAAGCTGCTCGGACAGGACTTCTCCTCACATTAACTCACAGGCCATCTACGATATGAAGGATATTTAAAAAAAAAAAACAGAAATAGAGCGGCGTGTCCATATATGAGTGAGTCATTACAGTGACCTCCAGCGCTTCTGCAGTCCCACTGTCCAATCACAGGGGACACTCAGCAGTGTGTCACACATTCCAACATGCACGTCTCTAAACTCAGAAAGCAACTTCCGGATAATGAACGTTGATGTTTTGTTTGGGGGGGAAAGTAGCAGAACTTAAAAGTGGAGTGATTCTACACACCTACTTTAACCAGGTGAACCTGCGATTACCAACCGAAGCAAACAGGAATGAAGCATCATTCTGTCCCACATGTCGGACAAATATCCAAATGACTGAGACGGAGATTAGCGGAGATTAACTCGTCTCATTTTGGGGAAATGGTTTCAGAGCAGACGCTTTTGTATTGTGATCGTCTGTTTCTCCTGGCTTGCAGAGCCTGGTGCTGATTGGACAGCTCCAACCGCCGAGAGGTTTCATCAGACAAGTAAACTCATTCCATCTTCCATTCTTTAAATCGTCTTCAGATAATATACCGAGAACAATGTTCCATACACAGAGAGCATAATGCTGATTTGGAGCCACATTAGATATGAAAACATGTCTGACAAACTCGTCTTGGAACTATAAATATGGTTAAAAGGCCAATTCCAGTTTGTGAATGAGATGTGAATTTGTCAACGATCCAAGAAACCCTCCTATTCTCTTCCCTTAAACCTCTGGAGAAATATTCATCATTTGTCAGATACCAAAAATGAAATAACACAATTGTGACTGGCGCTTTTTGTGTTAATTCAGAGCGCAGTGCTGACTGCACAGATACTCCTGTGGTGTTACATTTTAGATATTAAAAAAGTGTTTTTCACAAATCCTAATTGTAAACTTTAAATATGTTTTTTTTTTTTTCCAAAAAATTCACTTTTTGA
Organism: Blennius ocellaris; assembly: GCF_963422515.1. Taxonomy (NCBI): domain Eukaryota; kingdom Metazoa; phylum Chordata; class Actinopteri; order Blenniiformes; family Blenniidae; genus Blennius; species Blennius ocellaris. Next base: position 5,529,803 of record NC_137671.1, on the reverse strand, counting down.
CCGATATCCTCTGATGTACTCTACTCTGATGTAACCCACGATGTTTCAAGCAAACAGAACGTTACCTTTTGTGCATGAAGCATTTTTTTTTTTTTTTAGATAATAAAACCAGATTTCGGTTCACCAGTGTTTCACAGAGCCCCTCGATGGAAACACCGTCAGTCATGGCGCATCAGCAGGAATCTTATTTAACCATGTTGGTGTCTGCAGCAGTGACATGCTGGAAGGTGGAGGTGTGTTTGGTGGAGGAGTTTGGGTCGGTGGGGGAGTGGTAGAAGGCGGAGATGTGTTTGATGATGGAGCTATAGGAAGGTGGCGCTGTGCGTAATGGGAGGGGGTGTGAAGGGAAGGTGGATGTGCTTTTCCGGCACTGACCTGCTGGTGGAGGTGCTCACTCTCTCCGCTGAACTTTGATCTCCATTAGGTCCAATAAAAAAAACAACAAAAAAAACCCCACTAAAAGTTCCTGGGCGGGTGGAGGAGGAGAAGCACGCGAGCAGAAAGAGGCGGAGGAGACACAGCGGGAGGCCTGAGAGGAGAAACACGAGCTGAAGGGGGATTTGGCTTCGTTTTCTTTGTGTTAAACTAAACTGCTTCCTACATTATATACACGGAGTCCTGAAGTCCACCTGCGCGCTCCATGTCCGGTGCGCGTGTCACCACCCGAAGCGGCCGCGAGACGCGCTCGGAGCGGCGGGGTTTGGTTAAAGGGCCGCGCCGCGCGGCGCGGCGCTGCGCGGCGCGCACGAGCTGGGAGCGGATGAGGGGATTAAATGTGCTTTTGATAAATCGGCCCGTCGCTCTCTAAACTTTTCAGGAAAGCCATGTGTCTGATGCGCCACACTGCACCGAGCCAGGAGTTTCTTCTACAGCTACGCGGGGCGGCGTGGTGCGTGGCGGTGCGGGGCGGCGCGCGAGGGCTACAGGTCCGTCTCCCGCGTGTCCAGGCAGAACGCGTACAGAGACCGCTTGAAGTCCGTGCTGCTGTTAGCCTTGATGTTCGCCTTCTCCACCGACGCGCCGCCGCCGCCCTCCTTGTCCTCCGCGTCCTGGGACTTGGCCGACGACTTGCTGCCCTTGCGCTTCAGCTCGGGGCTCGCGCGGCCGCTGTTGGGCTCGTCCTTCAGCGAGGACTGGTCCTGGTCCGTCTCGCGGTGGTAGAAGTAGTTGAAGTTGGACACGATGACCGGCACCGGCAGCGCGATGGTCAGCACGCCCGCGATGGCGCACAGCGAGCCCACGATCTTCCCGCCGACCGTCACCGGGCGCATGTCGCCGTATCCCACCGTCGTCATGGTGACCACGGCCCACCAGAAGGCATCCGGGATGCTGGAGAAGTGCGACTCGGGCTCGTCCGCCTCCGCGAAGTAGACGGCGCTGGAGAAGAGGATGACCCCGATGAAGAGGAAGAAGATGAGCAGGCCGAGCTCGCGCATGCTGGCCTTGAGGGTCTGCCCGAGGATCTGCAGGCCTTTGGAGTGGCGCGAGAGCTTGAAGATCCGGAAGACCCGCACCAGGCGGATGACCCGCAGGATGGCCAGGGACATGGCCTGCTGTCCGTTCTGGTGCTCCTGGCCCTGCTGCTCCGCGAGCTCCGTTCCCACCGTGATGAAGTAAGGCATGATGGACATGATGTCGATGATGTTCATGATGGTCTTGGAGAACTCCGACTTGCTGGGGCACGCGAAGAAGCGCACGAAGAGCTCGAAGGTGAACCAGATGACGCAGGTGGTCTCGATGATGAAGAAGGGGTCGGTGAAGGTGAGCGAGGGCCGCGGCGCCGTGCTGTTGTCCAGCCGGCTGGTCACCGGCAGCTCGCGCTCGTCCCTGAACTCCGGCAGCGTCTCCAGGCAGAAGGTGATGATGGAGATGGTGATGACGATCACGGACACGATGGCGATGCCCCGCGCCGGCATCGAGCTCTCCGGGTACTCGAAGATGAGCCAGACCTGCTTCTGGAACTCGTTCTGGGGCAGCGGCTTCTCCTCCTCCTTGATGAAGCCCTCGTCCTCGCGGAACCTCTCCATGGCCTCCTCCCCCAGCTGGTAGAAGCGGATCTCGTCCGCGAACACGTCGATGGACACGTTGACGGGTCTGCGGATCTTCCCCCCGGACTGGTAGAAGTAGAGGATCCCGTCGAAGCTCGGCCTGTTGCGGTCGAAGAAGTACTCGTTCCGCAGCGGGTCGAAGTACTTGATCCTCTTGGCGGGGTCTCCCAGCAGGGTGTCCGGGAACTGGTTGAGGGTGCCCAGCTGGGTCTCGTAGCGCAGCCCCGCGATGTTGATGAGCACCCTCTCGTTGCTCTCCGTGTCCATGTCCATGTCCAGCAGGTCCTCGTCGAACAGGTGGGGGCTGTGGTCCGCGCGTAAAAGCGCATCCATGGCGTTCTCGCTGCAGCTGAAGGTGTTGTTCATGTCGTTGATCTTCCAGCTGAGCGGCTGCTGCTGCTGCTGCTGCTGCTGCTGCTGCTGCGGAGCGGCGCTGCCGCGGGTGTTCAGCTCCTTGCTGAAGTCCTCTCCCAGTCCAGTCTGCACGAAGCCCGGCTGAGGGACGTCCAGCGCGTTCCGGCAGCTCTCCTCCGCATTGTTGCCGCCGCCGCTGCCTTTCGCGCCGCCGTTCTCGAAGCTCACCAAAGCTATCTCCATCCCGCAGCCATCCAACGCGCTCACTGAGCCTCGCGCCGAGCGGACTTGTTGATCCGGAGCGAGCGCATCCTCCCGGAGCTCAGATCACAGCCGCGTCTCCTCCAGCCGCCGCCGCCGCCGCCGCCGCCGCCGCCGTCGCGTCCCGCCGCTGAAGCATCCACATCCGAGCCGCCGCCGCCGTTTGTGACGCTCCGCCGCGGGAGGACGCGAGGAGGACCCGGATGAGCGCGCGTGCGGGGAACCGATTATTCCTGACGTCAAAAGTGCTGCCGGAGAGTTCAGAGGCGTCTGAAAATGTCCGAAAGACCAAGTGCGAAGTCTCTCTCTCTCTCTCCCGCCCTCCCTCTCGCTCCCTCATCTCTCTCTCTCTCTCTCTCTCCCTCCCTCCGTCTCTCGGTTACACTCTCCCTCTCTCACTGCTTCTCTCTCTCTCTCTCTCTCTCTCTCTCTCTCTCTCTCTCTCTCTCTCTCTCTCTCTCTCTCTCTCTCTCTCTCTCTCTCTCTCTCTCTCTCTCTCTCTCTCTCTCTCTCTCTCTCTCTCTCTCTCTCTCTCTCTCTCTCTCTCTCTCTCTCTCTCTCTCTCTCTCTCTCTCTCCCTCCCTCTCTCTCTCTCTCTCTCTCTCTTCACTCTGTGCTTCACGTTTTTGTTTCACTGGAAGTAAATAGAAAATCATATTTTCTGCACCAGTACAGCAAGGAGTCAGAGAGGAGGAACAAAAAAGGAAAATGACACACTTATTGATCTTCACATGTTTCTCACCCTATTAGTTAAGCTCTCAGGGGTCAAAGGTCTTTCGAATGGAGAAAACCAGAGGCAGGAGGAGGAGGAGCAGTGAGGAGGAGCAGGAGGTGTCCCGTGTGTCGGAGCCGCTGCACTTCGCACTGTGAAAGCAGAATAAAGAGTCCATTTCTTCCATTGAGAGGCAGCGGGGAAGCGTCCGCATAAAGAGCAGAGCGAGGGCCCGGGGCCCCGGCCCCTAGCCACACTGCAGCCACACAAAGGCCATAAAGGGCCCCCGCATGAAAAGGACCGACGGAGGAGCTCCTCATGTGGAAAAGCTTTGTACCGAACACATTAAAGAGCTGAGAGCTGCTGTTGTATAAGAGGGGGGGGGGGGTAAAACACATGCAGGAACATCGGAGTCCACCTGAAACCTGCAAAACACCAACACGTGTCACGAACAACACGTTTTATCAACACGTAATTATCATGCTACACTAACACACCTCATTGCCGCCGTCCGCCAACAAATCTCACCAATGCCACTTCTTCGTGCGTCTCATGAACACGTCCCACGAGTCTCAGTAACATGTATGATTAAAACGTGTCATTGACACAACCTTGTCCAACACCTTTTACTAACATGTCTCATGAACATGTGATTAATAGATCTCATTAACGCCTCTCAATAACACATGTCATTAACACATCCCGTCTCGCCACAACGTGTCATTAACATGTTTCATATGTCCTATTAATACCGTCACCAACACGCTTATTGACAGTTTACTAAAACCTCTTATTAACACTTCTCACCAACGCGCCTCATTAAAATCTCACGTTCCACACGTCTAATTCCTATAGTTTACCTGCTCGTCTCATTAATGCAATATACCAACATTCTGTTCACAAGTCTCTATGACATGTATCCTCATTGATCTCATTGGCCTCGGCGTCATAAGTCATGTTAAAACCTAACTTTCCACGTCTCAACGAGTTTCATCAACACGTCTCATTACCAGGTTTTATCAACACATTAAGCCAATACGAACTACATTTTGCACAACTAATTTTACGTTGAAAACGCTTCTTTTCGTCTACTCAGCAATCAGGAAGCTGAAGATAGATCAGAAGTGAAGTTATAAACCTCCTCCCGCAGCTTCACAGCTCCTAAAGAAGCTCAGAAGCGTTAATGCCGAAGCGCGGCGTGGTTTTAAAGCCGGTGTTGAAGTTTAAAAAGACCCAACGACGTACAAATAAAGTTGGATTGAAGTGAGGAAAGCGATGGCTCCTTCCACACAGTGTTTATGGGACTGATGAAAGACTCAGTGCCGAGTGTGTTGCGATGGCACCCAACACGTGCGTGCTGCTGTGGTAACCATGGCAACAAGAAGAGTCCTCATCCTGTAGGAGCTTCAATTTTCAAAAGGTTTCTGTATGCGTGTGTAAGCCGGTAACCGTAGCAACCAGAACCCACAAGTGCCGCTCACACATTAGCTCCGAGCGCCAGTAACTAATTCACTCGTGCTAATGCTGCAGCTGCTAATGCTAATGCTGCTGTTATTGCCGTTTGTCACGCCACCTTTCCGAATTCTGTTCTTTTGATTATGTTGCCGATGCTGCACATCTCGTCCTGCTACTGCTGCCGCTACTGTTAATGCTCGGCCCGTTTACTATTAATGCTCGGCCTGGTCACTGCTCGCCAGTGATGCCGCCGTGTTAGCGCCTAATGCTAATGCTGGTAGCGCTTGTCCCGCGCGCAGCAGCAGAATGAAAACCTCTGCGCCGGGCGTGGAGCTGCAGTGAAATCCTGGAAAGCTTGGGCACGGCTTCAATGTGGAAGCTCCTCCCGCCCGTGGTCCCAGTGGGTGAAATGGCAGCGTGGCGCGGTGGCAGAGCGTGGTCGAGGGGGTTGCTGGCGCAGAGAGGACGGGGCATTAATCTGCTGCGGGTTGTCGTCCCGATGAGGCGGCAGCATGAGATAAGGAGGAGGATAAATATAGTGCTCCTGCTTTGTTTGCTAATCCACCCGCAGGGCCAAGAAACCAACCTTTTAAATAGGTCACCTTCTCCGCTTTAGACCGGAGCTCAGCGCGACTACGAGCGGCCACGCACGCCTACGTACGCCGGCGCAAATCTGCGCAAGGCTTCGTAAGTCTGCATAAATCTGTGAAATCTACATAAGTCGGCGTAAGTCTGCATTAGTCTGCGTAAGTCTGCATGCATATGCATCGGCATAAATCTGTGCACGCCGGCATATGTTGGTGTGCGTCTCTGTACGTCTGTAAACCGCTGCTTATGTCTGCGTCCGGCTGCATACATTTAGGTGCATCAGCCCGTCTCTGTGTGTGTGTGTGTGTGGCTGCATACGTCTGCAGAAATGTGCAGACACCCGCATGCGTCTGTCTACATCTGTGAACTTTTGAACCAAAGTCCTCCTGCAGGAGCGACGAGTTGAACGAGTCACTGCAACATAAACATTTGGCCACCGATTTATTATTATATGTTTATTCTCAACGAATCCACAGCATCAGCTTATGAAACTACTGATTTATCAGACTAAATATAGTGGAAAGGATTAAAAAAAAAAAAAAACAAATAAAAAGGACTGAATTCTCAAGAAGCAAAGAAAAGGAGGCTCGTTCTTTCCTATTAGATCCTCCTTTAGCTTAGGATAACACTGATGCACACTTTCACAAAGGAAGCCAGCTCATGCCGCCCCACAATTCCTTGCGGCGACAAGATTTAAAGGGACCCGCTGGTCCGAGCGTTTACGGAAAATGACGACGGCGGCAAAAAGGACGCAGATCATATAAGCGACAAAAGTAATAATCTGCATTGGACAACTTTTAATCATCGAAAACCCAAATCAGCTTTTTGTAGTCCAACTTGTGCCGCCGTCACATTATGATGACGTCACTAGGTGAAAGTGCGTTCCGACTTCCGCACCGACATGATCGCCTTTCACTGACTCCTTTAGGAAGCCTCCTCACACCTTTCCTTAACCCTGTGACGTCATCCAGGGGGTGACGTGAAAGTCGAAAAATAAGGAGAAAAGAGGGACACTCCTCACATACCTCTGCTCTCTGTTCCCTCCTTCCTTCTTTCACTTCCTGTTCTGCTGCACCTGTTGTTCATCGGTTGATTGGCTGCTGTTTGGGCCAGGTGGAGGGTGTTGCGTTCAGGGGCAATGGGAATAAAAACTGCATGCAAATAAAAACAACCATGAAACAACAAAATTTAACCGATGCAACTTCTAGTTAAAAACGCGGCAAATTAAAAGACAATAAATAGATTCAAACATGCAGCAAAATTCTCAATATGTGCAACGATTCCATCTTTTCATTATTAATATCTTATCTTCAAAAAGGCGTTCTTGGCTTAAATGCTTATAAAGGCTAAAATAGCTAAAACTGCAAAAAAAAAAAAAAATATTTAAATTGCAAATTAAATCCAATTTAAATTGTTCTAAAATTCCATTTAAAGAAAATCTAAATAAATTATATTCAAATGAATTAAGATAAATAAATAAATAAATGCTCAAATTTATTTTCTTTAATTGGGAGAAGGTGTTAGAAATGTATGCCTCTTCTCGGCAGCCTCACACACATACATGGCAGCTTCCGCGGGCGTCGCCCAATCAACGGGGCGAGGCGTCTGGCTGACGCACGGGCAGGGGATTGAACCCGCAACCTCTGCGTCTGAGAGGCAATCCACTCCACCAACAGAACCACAGTCCAGTGGCTGGTTACACAAGTCAACCGAGGCTGCAGAGGAGAGGAGTCAGAGGGAGGGGGGGATTACAGCCTGCAGAAGTAATAACAGCATGCTGCTCTACACAAACTGCACACATGCAAGCTCACAAATGCATCTGGGGGGGGAGAAAAAAAAAACATGGAGGATGTGTGAGGAGTGCTGGCAAGCAGAGCGACGCTGTGGTGCTGATGGAGAGGAGATTGTGTCGAGGGATTTTAATTGACAGCTGTCCAAATCCCCAGACAGATCCCCCACCACCCCCACCCCTCTCTCTCTCTCTCTCTCTCTCTCTCTCTCTCTCTCACTCTCTCTCGCTCTCTCTCTCTCTCTCATATAGTGAGGGTATTAAGAGTGAAAAGCATTAGAAAAAGCCAGGATTTAAGAGTCTTCTGGTTAGTATAGTGTACTGTGTGTGTGTGCGTGTGTGTGCGTGCGCGTACACACACACACACACACACACACACACACACACACAATGTAAATAAATTTGAAGATTTCTGGGGGGGTGGGTTTAATTAAAAAAAACAACCTTATATGATAAAGAATCCATCAGAATCACGTCCATTTTCACCAATGGATCTTCCAATTTTGGGGTGGAAGAACCAGAATGGAAGTCACGTTTAAACCAGGTGTAAACTTGGATATACGGTATATTAACGCATGTCTATGTTACGGGAACATCAGGTGATTGACGCCTACTGATTAGATCAATAAAAAAAGATAGACTGACTGTTACTGTTAGGTTAGATTTAAAAGCATGAGGAGGGAACATATACTGAAGGAAAGAAATATATCTTACACCTGACTCCTCCTCCCTAGTTAATAATACTAGCGTGAAAACACGTGGAAAATACAGTACATTAAAAAAGACGCAGGTACAAATTGGTTGCCAATGCAGTCATCGGGAACTCCTCTGATAGAAGCAGAATTCAAGGACTGTGGGGGATGAAGCAGTAATCCCCAAAGCACGAGTCGTCATCCCAGAAGAGAAAGAAGCATTCTCCAACAGCAAGAAATCACAAAGCAACAGTAAAAAAAAGGCACAGCCGAGGTAAAACCACAATTATCCCATGATTAAAACAGTCTGTCTGTCTGGGCCACCATATTCTCGGGACGCCTGGATGGAGCCACCGTCATTACGTTGGGCTCATCCAGGCCTCCTTGACCTTGGCTGAGGCCCATGACTCAGCTCCACACTCGCTACTCTGGCTTTGACTTCTTTTTGGGCGTCAGTGACGGTCTAACAAATTTGGTGATTCACTACTTTCAGGAAATGCAGCTTCTTAAATCCCATCGGACTGTCTGGGTGTGTGTGTGTGTGTGTGTGTGTGTGTGTGTGTGTGTGTGTGTGTGTGTGTGTGTGTGTGTGTGTGTGTGTGTGTGTGTGTGTGTGTGTGTGTGTGTGTGTGTGTGTGTGTTGCAGGCATGTCTCTGAGATGTTTCTTTCTCTCTCTTCTTCTTTTTTTTTTCACCCCCCTCGCTCCTCCTCTCATCACTTGATAGGTTGCCACGGTGACGTTCAGTAGTATAACCCTGTTGCCATGGCGACGTCCAGTAGTAGTATAACCCTGTTGCTATATCGAAGCTCTCCCTCCCTCAGTGACGGTTTTGCGTTGAGTTGAGCTGCAGTGCCGCAAAGCGGCCACCAGGTGGTGGTGTCGGCTGTGTCAAACGATCGGTTGATTTTTAACCTGCTTTGTAAATAGACCTTCGATTAAATGTATAAACGCTCTGTCTTTTTTTTTTTATTCGAAGCTATGTGCAGATAAATTCAGTTTGATATTTTCGTGGTGGTTTTCTATAGATTTTGGAACGCTTTAGTGGATTTCTTCACGTCTCCTGCCTTCTTAATAACTTCTCTACAAAACGACCACAAGAGGGCGCCAGAAGTCTCACATCTGGTTGCAGTTGGTGCAGTTGGTGCAGTTGGTGCCCGCAACATTTCACATCACATCTTTGACTTCATTTCCTTTACTCTCGTTTTTTTTTTTCTTTCCTCCATTTTCAGTCCACATGTCCTGAATCCATCTGACGTCAGGGGTGGGGGTACTTCAGGTCTTTCCTTCAGTCTTTCAGAGTTTCCTCATCCAATCAACACCAGTGGACATCGCAGAGCCTCGATGAGTCAGAGTCCATTCGTCCACCGAAAGTCGGGCACTTTGTGCTGAGTCATCAGTGTGCGGTTTAAAATGGTGAAATTATAAGACTTTTTCTCCAGGTCAGACCGGACGCTGGTCCCTGGTCAGTTTCGCTCAGGTCAGACTGGACACTGGACCTGGGACAGACCCGTCTTCAGTCTGTTTGTGTACAACTCCTAAAATTGTCGCACATATGACAGATTTGAAGCTGCTGATGAGAGTGATGGCCGTCAGAGGGTCTCCTCCTAATGTAGCTCACAAATCCCCTCTAATCCCCCCACTAAAGGGGGGGGGGGGGTTCTGCATTTTAACCTGCACTGGACACACACACACACACACACACACACACACACACACACACACACACACACACATTTGACTAATACCAGCAAAAACACAAAATCGATTCAATATCTCTGTATCTCTAAACTAGACCAAGAGTTGATATTGACCCAACAAAAACTCCAGTTCGGGCTCAATTAAATGTTCGATTTGAGTCATTCCTGTCAACACCTGGGGACGTCGTGACACCAGGGGCACCTGCAGGCTCACTTCTACTGGACGGACGAGGACAGGTGGTGGTTGGAGGGTTTAGAGGAGACGTTTTGGTTGTTCCTGAATGATTAATGCCGACAAATCTCACACACACACACACACACACACACACACACACACACACACACACACACACACACACACACACACACACACACACACACACACACACACACACACACACGGGGTTCCAGGTTTACAGGTTAAAGTGTTAACAGCTAATTCCGTCACCTGAGACTGGAGGGAAAAACAAAACCAGAGGGCCGATCACAGGTTACATGACTCTCTAACAGGTGTGTGTGTGTGTGTGTGTGTGTGTGTGTGTGTGTGTGTGTGTGTGTGTGTGTGTGTGTGTGTGTGTGTGTGTGTGTGTGTGTGTGTGTGTGTGTGTGTGTGTGTGTACTATTTAAAAGTGCTGCACTTGATCCCACTGTTATAATAATACCGGCAGTCTCATGTTACTGATTGTAGATTTCCTTCCACATGTTTCGTCTAAAGTCAACAACAACAAAAACCTCCAATGTACACTATGACACACACACACACACACACAGGCACAATGGATCTATACAAACAGATCTGTGCTTTGTAGAAAGGTTCAGTCCACCGCAGCGGGTGGTCAAATAGATCTGTCCATTCTAGAAGAGTGAAAGACGAGGCGGAGAGCCTTTGATCTCTCAGAGTTTATTGGATTTGGTTCTATCTGATGAGAGCGATGACCCTGGCAGGTTACAGATGATCTGTCACCAACAAATAACTCCCCCCCCCAAAAAAACAAAAAAAAAAAAACAAAGGCGGCGAACCAGAAAGATAAACAAAATGAACAGAATAAGTAAACGACACAGGAAGTGATGTCAGAGGCGCCGAGTTCAGGGAGCCTCCCAGCAAAGGAGAGACACGCAAACGTTTATCTTCAGCTGTAGACTGAGAGGAGACAGGAGCTAAAGCTAACGGACGAGCTAACCAGTCCTCCAACTGGGGACACACTACTAGTTACCAGTTAGTTATAAACACGCGTTCATGGTCCGGCTTTAGCGAGGAAAGTCATCTTCATCACCATCATCGTCATCGTCATTGTAATCATTACCATCTTCATTTTTGTCTTCTCATTCAACATCTTTATAAACGTTGGTCATTCAGAATTATTTTCTTGAAACGATGACTCGTCAAGTTTCATTGGAGTTTTTTTCTTTTGTTTTTTTTGGAGTAAAATCGAGTTTCTGCAGTTTGTATTTTCACGCTCGCAAGAGAGACTCGAAACGTCCGGAAAGAGTTGAGAAACCGCGAACTGCAGCGTCGGTTGGCGGCGATTCAACAGCAGTTTGAAGCTGGAAAAAGAATAAATGAGATAAAAGCGGCTGGTTTTCAGCAGCTGCTCCGATCACATGGTACAAAAAAAGTGATTTGGTCCTCGTCCACTTCGTCTTCCCTGCAGTGTGACCAGAGGTCACGAGAAGCTGCTCCCAGGTAAATCTCACTCTTTTCTCCAAAATGTGATTTATAATGTCAAGAACAGCAGTTATTCTCTCTCTCTCTCTCTCTCTCTCGCTCTCTCTGACTCTCACCACTGATTTAAAGTCTTACTTAAAGGGACTTTTTTTTCCCGTAAACAGGCTGTAAACGACAGGACGACGACACACAGCAGAGACACTGAACCTCCCCGTCAAACATCAAAAGTTCTTTGTGTTTTTTTTTTTATTATTATTCGCTAATTTTTTTGTTTTCTTTCTCAGATTTATTTTTGTGCAAAAAACAACAACATTTAGCGTTTGTTAAATCATTTCTTCAAAAGTCAGATTTGGTGGTTGATTTCGATATCGGCGCGCAAAGTAAAGTCCATCCTTGCATTTGGTGGTGTAAAAGAGTCAAATCCAGTAAAATGTGATGAAAACTGAGGTTGTGTCACTTTTGCTGTTCAGAACAGAAGAACGTTGAGACGACTTGTGGTCTCTTGTGTGGATTCTGACACTGAACGCAGAAATCTTAGCTCATTTTCAGGAGAACAGATCAGCTTGGACTGACTCATTACACCATCTGTTGGTACAAAGCGGTATTGCAGGCCTAAGTGTTTTAGACTCACTTTTTGATCCCATGAAAATAGATTCGATTTTTTTTTTTATCGTATCTACTGGAGGATTAAATGAGCTCAGGTGTTAAAATGTCCCACTAAATCATTAACCTCTTTTAAATCACTTCTAAAAACCTACTCTTATAAACTTGCTTTCATTTGAAGTCCACTTTAAGTTTAAATTGCTTTAGTGTTTCATTTGATTTATTTTTAATCAAACTTATGCACCATTTATATTATATGTTCTCTCTTTTTTGCTGCGTCATCATCTGTAATTAATTTTAGTCCATGACTTTAGTGACCGCCTGTCTTCTCACGACTTTCCTGCATTCAGTGTTTATTTAAAACACTCCAGTTACATCGGTAACTGGAGGATAAACTCAGAAATATTTGATGATTACTAACAGGAAGTGTTGGTTTAAAGTCGCATTAAGTTTTTCTTACAACGAGAAGAAATAACCGACCTTAAATTAAGTGAGCTGATGTACGGCTAACTGACTGGAATGGGAAGTCTTATGCACTTTCGTTTGTAATTTAACAACACAAAGGCAGTTAGAATGGCAAGTTGGTTCCCGCCAAGTCGAGTTGGTCCATAAACACACCATCCCTTTAGCATCGCTAATCCAAGCTGCTAGTTCTAGACTGTTTTCAGGTTAAAATGGAAGATTAACTTAACTTGTGGACAATGAGTCAGCAGATTTTCATAGCTAGAACACTGTAAATTTGTTATTGCTTTTTTTTGTTGTTTTTTACGTCAAGCAACAATCCTGTGGAAAAGTAGTTAGCTCCATATTTAGCATGTTAGCCATGAAGTGTTAGCAGCTCAAACACAAAGTTGTTGGTTTGCTGAAAGCTAATTGTTTTTTGTTTATTTTTAATATTTAGACTAAGAATAAAGCGATTGTCATTTAGCATTATTATTTCAGTAGGTACTGTTAATTACCCATGGACTTTCTGAGACCCTGTGAGAAGAGAGGAAGGTGCCCCCAAGTGGTCGAAAATAATCAAATTTCAGGGTTTTTTTTCCCCCCCACAAAGAACAAAAGAAATAATGACTAAAGAACTGGAGATGACGGCTCATAAAAAGAGAAACGTTAACGTTGTGTTCAGCTGTGTGTGGTCAGCCGGTCGCTTTTTCTTTATGGGCCCAGAACAAACGGTGGCGTAGCGCCCTCTACTGGTGCACATGTGCACGTTTGTGTCAGGAGAAGTGAAGCTGCACATGCTAACGGGAGGCACTTCAGTCAATCCAACAACCAGACGGGCTTCAAGGCACTAAGAAACTAATCGCAGCTAGAAATTAAGTATATCTGCTTTTTTTTTTTTTTTTTTTTTTTCCTTCTTCAATCTGTTTAAAAGTCAAATTTAAAATAAAAAAAAATAAATAAATAAAAAATACAGAGAAATCAGTCACAAATCACATCAAATGATCTCATGCACGCCATTGTCAACGATCGGAACAGCGGACCAGTGAAAACAGGAGGATGTCGATTCACAAGCTTCACTTTTTCATTAGAAAAAAAAAAAACAAGATCATTTCATATGTCTATTCTGACTTTTTTGTCTGTTTTTTTTTGTTGTTGTTGTTGTTTATCTAGCAGATTTGTCTCCTCTGGCTCCGTCATCATGCACCTCCTCCTCCTCCTCCTCCTCCTCTAGTCCCTCCACAGCTGCAAGCATTGTAGTACTGACGTCATGCACTGAGTATACGTAGCTGTACCGTGTTCAGGCCTTAATGCTGTTTAGTATTTTTTGTTTTTGTTTTTTTTTTTTCTGGACATGCCTTGAGAGTTCCTGTTCCCTTCAACATTCAACACGTAGAAGCTCCGAAAAGAGCCGAACCAGAAGAAGAAGAAAGAGCCAGTGCACTTCTGGTGAAAACTGATGAGAGAAGAAGAAAATCCAGGAGGAGTTGAAAAAAACAAACAAACAAACAAAAAAAAAACAAACAAAAAAGATGAGGAGGTCTCTGAGCATGCCGTTAGAAGAGAGAAAAGAGTCTCCACATGCGTTTATATAAAGGAGCGTTGCATGGCATCATACAGTGACCTCCAGCCGGCCGGGGGCTGAGGGGGGGCGCGAAGGGGGTTTGTGGGGGGGCAGTGATCCTCCGCTGGCCTCCTGTGTGTGTCTGTGATAATAAGGTGCCTGTTAAAGCCAGCAAGGGGGCGCTGTCTTTCACTCAGAAACATGGCAGTTGTGATGAAGTCCTGTTAATTTAGTAATTTGTACCCTCAAATTAGCAAAAAAAATCAAAATAAATAACAATTAAAAAAATGAGCTCCAGTTTCACCGTCCGTTTTTGTTCTGCTGGATTCGTCTTGAATCTGCTCCATGAGACATTTAGCTGCTCTCGGATCGGATGTAAAGTGCTTCAAATTTCACCTCCACAAAAATCACTCTCACGCCACTTGTGGGGGGGCGACAGACATGTCAGTACGTTGTCAGTACGTTGTCAGTACGTTGTGCTTCACGGAAACCTGCAGTGATTGTTGATCAGCATGTAAAACATATGTAATGTCACTTTCCTCCATAGGGTGGCAGTGCGGAGCCCGGCAGTTTGATAAAAGCTTCCTGCAGTTAAATCTCTGACTTCTTCTCCCGTTGTACCGAGAACCCACTCCATCACAGGCCGAGTCACTACAGCCCCCTGTGGTCGGACTCAGTATTACAGGGCGGTACGACCTTGATGCTAACAGGCTAGCTTCCGCGTTAAAAACCATCTTCTCTTTTGGATGAACTGAGGTTTTGTCACATTTCAGGTCTTCGATACATCTGTTTGATCCCAAAACAACCTTGAAAGAAGGTTTTGGTTTCCAAATTCACTTCTCAAAGGTTGGAATGACACAGAGGCAAAATGTATATTTGTTTTAAAAAAAGAGGAAAAGTGGAGGCACACAGAGAAATGTATTAAAAATGTTCAATGTCAAGTTCAACTGTCTCCTGTGGTTGGCTTCGCGTGCCTTTAAAACTGCACACAACAGAACAAGAAGAAAAGTCAACGGAGCTCCACAGTTCAAGAGACACTTTGTCATTTCGTCAAAAGAACTGAGGTTTGGTTTGGATGAAGCACCTGAAAACTGAATCTCCCAGACTGCCTCTTCCACCCCCTTTACCATATCTTTGAAAAATGTGCCCTCTGAGCGTGAATTGCCAATAAAATAACTGTTTTCTAATTTAAATAAACTGGGAAGCACACTCAATCAAACTGACCTTCATTTGTGCTTCAGCTGCCTGAATTCCATCAGTGCAAAAAGGAAGCAGAGACGCTGTTAAAGGACCTGCTCTCAGTTCCATCTCTTCCCTCGAGATATTTGTGTGTTGTTTTTTTTTTTTTTTAAAGAATACTTTACCCGACAGAACAAGGACCAGAAATGGTCCACTGCAAGTTTTCTATGAGGTTTTAAAACCCTACACTTCCCAGAATGCACCAGGGAGCCTCGTTTCTGCATCAACACAGACAGAGTTTTTGAAAAAGACAAAAAAAGGTGTGTAAATGACACAACACAGAGACTCATGGTGTGACTCTTCTTTCTCAAGTCCAGAAAAAGCTTTCAAAAACAACACAAAAAAAATAAATAAACCAAACACCTGCATTTCCCAGAATGCACCTGGAAGCCTGTAAACTGCAGTCGGTCAAAATCAAGGACACTCAACTCTAAATGCTGCTGACATTTTCTTCCCTGCTTTGGGGGACAAACTGCATTTCCCAGAATGCAGCTGGACGATCCATTTCCCGCCATATTCTGCCTTCTGTCTCAAAAGAATCTGTTTCCAAACCTCTGAAACATCCACGTGTGGGATTAATGATCATTTGAGGGTACAAGTTACTAAATATAATAAATATTTTTATCAAAAGTTGTTCCCAAACACCGATTCGTCGTTCTTCTATTGCAAACTGTTTAATATTTTTTTGGGTTTTTTTTCTAATAATTTCACCTCGCGAGGCTGAAAATCTTCACACGTTTGAAGGAATCAAAGAAAAGAGTAAAATGCACCGATGGAGATAAAGCATCCAGGTATTTTCTACATTATGTACAGTGAGGCGTCGGGCGGATCCTCACACGTCCGTCAGCAGCTTGGTCTTGTTCACGCAGTTCTGGCTGGGCGCCGTGCAGTTGGCAGTCCTCAGGTTGGCCTCCCGGAAGTTGTCGATGCTGTTGTTCATGTCCTCGTCGATCTCCATGTACTCCGACTTGCTGACCACCGAGGAGCTGCGGCGGCTGGAGTTGGTGTCCGACGCCAGGTTCTGGTTGCTGACGTTGAGCAGCTGTGCCTGCTCCTCGCCCTCCGTCTCGCGGTGGTAGAAGTAGTTGAAGTTGGACACGATGACCGGCACCGGCAGCGCGATAGTCAGCACGCCCGCGATGGCGCACAGCGAGCCCACGATCTTACCCCCGATGGTCACTGGGTACATGTCCCCGTAGCCAACGGTCGTCATGGAAACCACCGCCCACCAGAAGGCATCCGGGATGCTGGTGAAGAAGGACTCCTTCTCCTCAGCCTCGGCGAAGTAGACGGCACTGGAGAAGAGGATGACTCCGATGAAGAGGAAGAAGATGAGCAGGCCGAGCTCGCGCATGCTGGCCTTGAGGGTCTGTCCGAGGATCTGCAGACCTTTGGAGTGGCGCGAGAGCTTGAAGATCCGGAAGACCCGCACCAGGCGGATGACCCGCAGGATGGCCAGGGACGTGGCCTGCTCACCACCTCCCTTCCCCTCCCGGTTCTCCTGGTCATCAGCCAGCTCCGTACCAAGCGTGATGAAGTACGGGATGATGGCCACAATGTCGATGGAGTTCATCATGTTCTTAAAGAATGCAGCTTTGCTCGGACACGCAAAGAATCGCACAATCAACTCAAAAGAAAACCAGATGATGCAGAGTGTCTCCACCACAAAGAACGGGTCCGTCAGCACGTTGGGGTGGTAATAGACAGTGATGTTTCCAACCGTACGCATGCGGCCACCCGGGTCCTCCTTCAGTTCCGGCAAAGTCTCCAAACAAAATATGACTATGGAAATAAGAATAACCATCACTGAGACGATAGCGATGCCTCGCGCCGGCCCTGAACTCTCCGGGTGCTCGAACAGGAGCCAGATCTGCCGCTGGAACTCCTTCTCCGGCAGCGGCCGCTCCTCCTCACGAATAAATCCTTCGTCCTCGCGAAATTTTTCCATCGCCTCCGCGCCCAGTTCGTAAAATTTTATTTCCTCTGAAAACATATCCAATGGCACGTTGACGGGTCTCCGCAGCCGCCCTCCGGACTGGTAGTAGTAGAGGATGGCGTCGAAGCTGGGTCGGTTCCGGTCGAAGAAGTACTCGTTTCGTAAAGGGTCGAAGTATCGCATCCTCTTCTTGGGGTTCCCGAGGAGGGTTTCCGGGAACTGTGCGAGCGTCTTGAGCTGCGTCTCAAAGCGCAGCCCCGAGATGTTGATGACCACACGCTCGCAGCAGTCGTGGTCATCGTGGTCGTCATCCGGCGGGTAGGGGTCCTGCGGATGGCCTGGCAGGGTGGAGGTCTCATCCATGTTTTCGGTGGACACCACGGTCATCCTGCCTGGAGGGTGGAGGGGAGGGGAGGGGAGGGAGTGAGGGGGGGGGGGGGGGGGGCTGGTGGCGTCTAGATGTCGAAGATGAAGGTTGGCAGGGACAGAGAAGCTCCTACTGAGGCCAGAAGCTGGCGATAACCTCCCTCTCCTTCTTCATCATCATCATCATCTCCTCTGACCCGGACATGTGGAACCTGCAGGAACAAGCACAGTGAGACGGTCACAGGTCTTCGCGGGCCTCCTCACAGCCAGCAGCAGAAAAAAACAGCATGCTGCAGCTCCTGCGCTGCGTTTTTACCGCATATTCCTGCTGCTGTCTGCCTGTCTGCACTCAGCACAGACACTCGGGAGCGTTCGCTCTGTACATCTGAAACATCTCTGCCGGGTGGACATAAGACGTACCTGTGCAGAGCAGATGGGTGGAACGCACCACCTCTTCGGACACCCACCACCACCACCAGCAGCCCTCAGATCGCTTTACACTCTCTGTGAAATATTAATAGACTATGTTGTCTTGGTCAACATCCGTATCCTCTTGGTGTAGGCTTTCAGCGTCGATGGGAGCAGGCTGCAGGAGGAGGAAGAGGAGGAGGAGGAGGAGGAGAAGGAGGAGGAAGAAGAAGGGGAGAAGGAGGAGGTAGCGGCTTCAGACGGCGGTGAACGCAGCAAAAATCCCTGACAGCTTATTAAAATCATGCTGAAGGTGAAGGAGAAGCAGGACAGAGAAGAGCCCCGATAAAAAGGAGGGAGAGGAGGAGGAGGAGGAGGAGGAGGAGCGGGACGAGCAGGGGCGGCTGCGGCATCAGCAGAGCGAAGCGGCTCTCCGGCTCTCCTTCTGCGGGGAGGAGGAAAAGGAAAGCGGGGAAACCGGCTCCCGCTCCGGAGAGACGCTCCGTGTCCGCTCCTCCGCAAGCATATTGCAGGCTTTGACGGAGAGGAGGGAGAGGAGCAGGAGGAGGGAGGGAGGGGTTAGGAGAGAGAGGAGGAGGACGAGGAGAAGGAGGAGGGGAGGAACGGGCGGGGGGGTGGAGGAGGGAGAGGGGGGGGTGGTTTTCGACGCAATGCAGACAGCCTGTAAAAACCGAGCAGGAGTCTGCAGAGAAAACACGAGCAGCGCGCGGCACGACTCCCAGGTAAAGGGAAAATAAAAAAATAAAATAAAAGCGGCGGGCGCGCGCAGCGTGCCGTTACGTAACCACGGTGCAGGTGGGAACGGGGGGGGTCCGCCGGTCGGAGGTTTCACCACGGCAATTGGCTGGTTTGGCGGTTTGCGACAGTCGGGACTGCATGTTGGTGTCCGTGCAGCCGGTGTTACCATGGTAACAGAGACAGAAGACAGCCAGTCCACATGTAAACAACACAGGTAAACAGCACACGTGTGTACAAAGGCAATCGCAACACCAATGAGCAATGAAAAAAATGCAAACAACACAGGATATTTGTCAAATATACTTCAGGAATAAATAATAGAAAAATATCAAAATTATTTTTAGGAAATCCATTATATAAAGCTTTTAAGGGAAAAAATATAAACTAAAAAAACATTTTTTTTAATTTGATGTAATTATTAGGGTTGTTTATTTATGTGACCAAGGCAGCTTGAAAGAAAAATGACTGATAAAATAAGCAAATAATTGGTAATTAATTTCAATAATATTCCCAAAACAAGATCAAATCAGTAGACTCAAAACTGGCTAGACACATGAAGCTATTATGTATGTAAACATTGCATTCTTTTTGTTTAATTAGCACTGAAATAACATACAAATGAAAAAGAAATTATTAACGTTAAATATTCCAACTCCGTCCACATTTTATTTCTATAGCGTAAAATAGCTGAATGAATGATGACGCTTTAAATAACTTAAAGACTATGAATCTTGTGTGAAGATTGTTTTATGACACAGTAAGAAATCATGCGATTGATAATAATTTAGCCGGAACTTCAAACTTTACATTTGAAGCTGGGGGCGTTTCTGTGTGGAGTTTGTGTGTTCTCCCTGTGTGTGTGTGTGTGTGTGTGTGTGGATGTGTGTCTCTCTATGTCTTCGTCCTGTGACGGGCTGACGACCTGTCCAGGGTGTGTCCTGCACTCGCTTATCCTCAACTGGACTCCAGGACCAAATGGTGCAGATGGGTGGCTTTTATATCATGTTGGATCCTCACAAACGCGATCAGGACCAGGGAGAGCTGCTCACCCTCCTCATCCTGCTCCTCTTCCTCCCCTAACTCTTCCTCGTCCACCTGCACCACAGACAGTGTTGTCCTCCTCCTCCTCCTCCTCCTTACAGTGCTTCATCATGAATGGGGCCACTAGATGTCGCCCTAAATTGTAACGGATGTCTCCAGCATGTAGAGGTGGGCCATATCACACCATTGCTGTGTTTGTGTGTGTGTGTGTGTGTGTGTGTGTGTGTGTGTGTGTGTGTGTGTGTGTGTGTGTGTGTGTGTGTGTGTACAGTTCGTCCTCGTGCTCAGATGAAGGTGACTGAACTATTTTTGTCATGAGTCACTGTACCCGTGTGACAGCTGGCAGACTCCGCCGCGCGTCGGCTCCCAAACAAATTCCTGCAAACTAAATTTATCTCCGCCAGGCGGTGGAAGCGTCCGTGTGACGACGCCGAGCGTCCATATTGCAACGTGAACGTCCCCCCCCCTCTCTCTCTCTCTCTCTCTCTCTCTCTCTCTCTCTCTCTCGCTCTCTTGCTTTCCTGTAGTCTGTACTCTCGCTCTCTCTCTCGCTCTACTGTAGCCTGTGCTCCCTCTCTCTCTCTCTCATTCAACTCACACTATCATAGTTGGTATGTGCTCTCTCTCTCTCTCTCTCTCTCTCTCTCTCTCTCTCTCTCTCTCTCTCTCTCTCTCTCTCTCTCTCCCTCTCCTCGCTCTCTGTGTGTGACTGTGTCCAACAGGTCCGACTGTTGAATTCCCCGGTGCCCACACTGTCGGGGCTCCAGGTGCTCAACCGGTCTTCCTCTGGAAAGTTCAGTAACCAGTGGAAGTTTTCCCCACGTTTAAAAGGTTGCCGGTTCCACGCCAGCCAGCCTCTGCTGTTGGTTTTCTGGACCGGCCCTCGACCCACAGGCCACGAGCTCAGGTGCCATCCTGTCACTTGGGCTGCAGGTGTTCTTGCAACTTTAACACTCAGTGAAAGCCTTTTCCTGCTGCACTCGTGGTCCCTCTCCTCAGTGTTGCATGCAGACGTGAGCAGTGAGACCCGGGACTCCACAGCGTGTTAATGCGGGTTAATGCTGCAGAGTTGCAGAGTTGCAGGGCTGCAGGGCTGCAGGGCTGCAGGGCTGTGCTCCCGTGCGCTCTGGTCTTCATGCGACGAGCAGAGAGGAGCTGCATGCATCGCCCGTGGCAACGCACAGTTATCTCCTCGAATCAGGGGCAACGCTCTCATTACGCCCGCCTCTTTTTTTTTTCTTTCCACGGGGCTCTTCAGTGCTCTCCTCCCCCTCTCCCTCCTCTCCTCCCTCCTCTCCATAGCCCATCATCTCATCCCACATCCCTCTCATCTCCTCGCTCGCTCGCCCAAGAGAGAGAGAGAGAGAGAGAAATGAAGATGGTGGAAACTCACATGTAACCACATGAAATATGAATCCAATAAACAAGTTGATGAAGCCACTCCATTTGGTTTAATACATGAATCCAGAGTGAACGAGTCAAAGTGAGAGAGTCAGAGTTACTGTGTCAGAGGGAACGAGTCAGAGTGGAGGAGTCACAGAATCAGATCGTAAAAGTGACAAACTTAGTGTGAAAGTCAGAGTGAAGGAGCGATAGAATCAGAGTGGAAGAGTTAGAGTGAAAAGGTCGGAGGGGAAGAGTGACAAAGTCACGGTGACCAGGAAAGGATGAAGGGTGAGAGTGAAAGACTCATGTTAGTAACAGATTGAGAGTCAAGGAGCGACAGCATCCAGAAGAAAGTGTCAGAGTGAGAGTGAAAGAGTGAGTAAAACAGTGACGACATCCAAATGTCAGAGTCAGAGAGACGTACTGAGAGAGTCAGGGTCACCTTGAGAATCAAAGTAACATTGTGACAGAGTCAGAGTAACTTTCTGATGGCATCAGAGTAATATAGTGACAGAGTCAAAGTAACATTGTGGTAGAATCAGAGTAACATTGTGACAGAGTCAGAGTAACATAGGGAGAGTCAGAGTAAAATTGTGACAGAGTAATTCAGTGATGAGTCAGAGTAACAGTCAAAGTAACATTGTGAGAGTCAGAGTAGCATTGTGATGGAGTCAGAGTAACATTTTGACGGAGTCAGAGTAACATTGTGGTAGAGTCAGAGTAACATTGTGTCAGCGTGACATTGTGACAGAGTCAGAGTAACATTGTGAGAGTCAGAGTAACATTGTGATGGAGTCAGAGTAACATTGTAAGAGTCAGAGTAACATTGTGACAGAGTCAGAGTAATATTGTAAGAGTCAGAGTAACATTGTGACGGAGTCAGAGTAATATAGTGACAGAGTAATTCAGGGAAGGAGTCAGAGTAACATGAAGTAATGGTAAAAGAATACAGGCTCCAGCCGGCCAGCCTAGCATGTCCACTTATTGGTTAATTGTTTACAAATAAACACACTGTCATCACTCTCACGTCCACTGAGCTGCTGCCACATTGGACACGAAGATCAAAAGACACTTACATGACGTTGTCCTCATTGTTCACTTGGTTTCACAATGTTTGATTCTCGGCGTTGACTCCTGCTCATGGGCAGGTTCCAGGTCCGACCGGCAACCAGGAAGAAGGAGGTCCTCCGGCCTTTTACACTGAATTGAATGGAACGTACCAAGTGTGACAGCGATTAGAACACAACTTATTGATTCTTTTAGAACATCGGTCAAATTTGACACACTGTTCGTGTTGAACAGGTGTTCCGTCCAATAGCGAAGTGACGATGTCAGCTAGTGGCGCGGCTCCCCTGAGCCTGATGTCAAATCACCGCCAGTCGTTACCTCCAGTCGGCAGCGTGTCTGCGGGTCACATTGAACTCGGTCAGTTCGTTTGTAAAATAACGGGGTAAACATTAGTGTTGGATTAGTTTAGCTTGCCCGCTTTTTTTTTTGTTTTTTAAAATTTTTTTACCAAGAGGAGGTACGCCGGCCACGCCGCCGTAACTTCCTGAACAAAGGGTCACGGAAAACACAGCGCCTGATTTACGACGACGTTGACAGACCCCGTGTGTTTTTACTCGTACCCCGACGTGGCGCCCGTCCATGTCGGTGGACAAGCTATTAGTTTGCCTTCTGTTTTTTTGGGGCAAAGTTCAAACTGACGACCTTGCAAACGGTGTCTTGCACACTTGGTATCATTCCTCCTCCTCTGTCATTTTGTGTTCCTCCTCCTCCTCCTCCCCCTGCTCCTCCTCAGTGGCACTATGCTCCCTGTCCGATGCCCCCCCCCCGCCGTCACTTCTCCTCCTCTCCTCCTCACCGGCTCTCCCATGACGTGACTCTAATAATAGCTCCCTGAAGTCGGGCCCCGGCAGGAGGGGGGGGGGGGTGGTGTTGGTCTTGAAGGGCACTGCATGAATCGTCCACGATCTTTTCTTCTTTTCTTTTTTTTTTTTCTCCCCAGCATGCTATAGGGCTTATAAATAGCAGCGTGGAGAGCGGTGAAGGGGGGGGGGGGGGGGGATCTGCAGGGGCATTATATAAGCCTGCCGTGTGTTTATGAATGAGGAGGGCTGCTGGCTACATGGAGGAGCTTCATGCTGCAGCAGCTGCTGGCTCCCACACCCTCAGCCGTCCACGTGTGAACACATGAAGTCCCGCATGAATCAGAGCGGCAGCAGAGGGGAAACTAACCGAGTCTGAAAAGGTCAAAACCAGCTGCTGTTATTCTGAAAATCCCCCACAAACAAGCACACACACACACACACACACACACAAGTGTCTGGGTGTGTCCCAGCTCTGCACACACAGATTTATTCACATTGATGAAGCTCTGCAGGAAGGAGCTATTCGATGCAGCATTTCAGAGTAAAAGACATGGGCGGCACGGTGCAGCGGTGGTTCGCCCTCTATGCCTCACAGCGTGCGGCGTTTGCATATTCTCATATTCCTATCATGTAAGTGCAAACTTGTTCCTCAACCTCCCAACATTGCCGCCGTCATCGTCGCCTTCACCACTGGGGGGCGACGTCCAGGCTGACCTTCGGGCTCCGGGAGGTGCGGCGTGGACCTACGTGTCGTCATCCCCCGGCGGGGGGGGGGGGGGGGGGGGGATCAAACATGGACTCTGTGTCCGCGGCGCCGCGCTTCAGCGTGCAGCTCGTTGTCAGCGCAGAGTGCTGACAAGTCGTTTTCCTGCAGCGGTCGTGTGAACGCATCGTCGACTCCAGCAGGAGTTAATGATGGTGATAATGCTGCCTGTCCCCGGGGTGGTGGGTGGGTGTGTGTTGTCGGGGAGGGGGGGGGGGGATCTCAGATAAAGCTCAGTCCCCAATACAGCCCCGAGCTGCGCAGGGGAAATCTGATTAGAAAGTTTAGTTTAAACTCGGGAGTGGCCGCAGGTCAGACGTCACGGTAACACGGGACAGTTGAAATGCGCCGCGCCGCATGTGGATCGTCACGCCGTCCCGCGTTCTCCAGCCGCATGTGAACGCACCGCAGCCAATTGCGTCTATGCGTGAGGTTCAGCTGCACGTCTTCGGCCGGTGCAGTAACACGATGCCTTCAGGTGCTTCAAGTTACAAGAACAGTCTCGTCCTCTCCGCCGCTCTGGATCGATCCTTATTTATCCGGCGCCGCACATGTGAGAGGCGACGGGCTGAACTGGCACATGGACACATGGACACATGGACACATGGACACATGGACAGGAAGTCACTGCTCTCCAACTGCAAGGTTTCTTTTCCAAGTCAAAGTGTCACTTTGTTGTATTATGAACAAACGAAAACCTATTTACAATAAAACAGCAGGCTGTCGGCGTTGACTGATAAGTCCTGTCAGGTGTATGTCCCCCTCTAGTGGCGATGGTAAACATGGCAGCAGCAATGTGGAGAGGACGTACTGTACATCCCGACGTGGACTTTAATCTCCTCCGATACGTCCATGTGTGACCTGCAGGAGGCGCCACAGCGAGAGCAGAAACTAATTTGTTTAGAAACATGAGCCACTGACCTAAAGGCTCAAGCTGTAATTCCTATTAGAACTGAATTTTCTTGAATGACTCAAGATCCTCCACCATGGAAATAAATCAGAGCGCTGAGTTCCAAGTCAACTGGAACACATTCGTGTGTGTGTGTGTGTGTGTGTGTGTGTGTGTGTGTGTGTGTGTGTGTGTGTGTGTGTGTGTGTGTGTGTGTGTGTGTGTGTGTGTGTGTGTGTGTGTCCAGAGACCTTCAGGGAATCCCTGCCTGCTCTCTGCTGCCCCTTCAGGCCGCCTCCTGCACACACGGCGGCTATTTTTAGAAAGCTTCGGGGGGGATTCTGCCGTTATTTCTGCTGAGGGTCCCGGTGGTCCGCACCATTTAGCATCCACGCGAAGGGGAGGTGGTGCGGGAGTGGGGAGGAGGGAGTAGGTGGAGGGAGGGGAGGGGGGAAGGGGTGGTGGGGGGGGGGGGGGGGGGTCTGAGATGCACCCGGGCGATGGGGAGCTGCAGTGGATCGGTCACAATGAGAGATGATGAAAGAATGAAAGGCGGCGCCGCTGCTGCGCTCAGAGAGGACGGCAGGATGGAGCGCTCCACTGATTCCCCCCCTGCACTGATGGTACAGCCTGGATATTAGAAACATGAAAGGAATCCTGTCATAGAGGAGCAACCTCACTCTGCACCACCTCCTCGTCTCTGCTCCTTATTCTGCTCCTTTAACACATACGAACATACCGGCGTTTCAAACATTGTAGTTGAACATGACATCCAGTAGGGGGCAGCGCAGTTCACCGTGGTTTACTAGAGAAAACCTTTGTTCCAGTTTGTTTTTCCTGATTTTCTACACTTGTTGGTACCCGTGTCTACGTTCACACACCTTTGTCTGGTCACACGTGAGCTATACTGCTCTACACTGCCCCCGCAGGTCATCATGGTATTACTGCTGTTACCACTACGCATCTGTAAAAGCACGGTGAATACAGACGGCAGAAATAAAAACCACTGTATATGTCTGGGTGTATAAAGTCAAGCATATTTGGGACTTCAGTGCTTCCAAAAGTGTCGGAGCGTTTTCAAAAAGCTGCATTTCATGTTGCTTGGAGCCCCGCCGTTGAATGAAAGTCTCCCTTTTCACTTGAGCGCGTCATATAAATGGGGCCAAAGGCCTGAGCTGGATAAAAGGCGAAGGATTTATGTCCTGATGGCCTGTCGACCTGTCAGCCTGCCGTCGCTCATAGTTAGCTGCCGCCGTCGCCCCGCGACCCCGAACAGGACATAAGCTGCAATCAGTGAATGTGTCGGGGGCGAGCGGGTCGGCCGTGATTGGTGGAGGTCAGGACGAGGTCGTCCCGTGAAACTCTCCTCGCACGTCCATAATTTATCCGGAGGGGGAGCCGTGTTTCAGCCTCACAAAGACGCCGCCGTCTCACCTCGCCGCCGTCTTTCAGCCGCGCAGACGGACGCCGATCGGGTGACGCCGCCGTCAAAGAGTGAGCTCGCGGGGGCGTGATGGGATTTGTTCACGCCGCCGAGCCGGACGCAGGCCAGCGGACGCGGGGCTTCGTGTTCTTCTCCTCGGGTTCATTCTCAGATTCAAGTCGGTGCTTTAAAAAAACAAAAAAACGACTTTAAGGAGTCGTATTTCCTCACGGTCCTGTTAGCATTCAGCCAGAGTCTTCACTACAAAGGTCAAAGGTCAAGGTTAAAAGTTAAAATAACATCTCAGGTGAAGCCGAACGATTATACAGCGCGCACACACACACACACACACACTAACACACACACGCTAACACACACACTAACACACACACGCTAACACACACACACACAATAACAAATAGCATCTGGAGCAAGGAAAACTGTTGTGGCTGTACTTATTGTTGTGTTTGTTGTTCTTCTTTATTGTCGTGGTTGCCTGTTTGTTTTTTGCTGTTGTTGCACTCATTGCATTGCGTCACTTGTCACGTTTGAGGTTGTTGATGTTGTTGTTTTGTGATTGTTGCTGATGAGATTGTTATTATTGTCACTGTGGTGACTTTTGCATTTGTTGCCGAGTTTGTGATTGTTTGTGTTTGTTACTGTTGCTGCTGTCGTTTTTGCTGTTATGTTGGATTTTGTATTTGTGATTGTTGTCATTGTTTGTGTTTGTTACATTCCGAGTGTTATTGTTCATTGATGTTGACAAGGAAACAAGCAAATAAATAAATACATGCTGATGTGTACAAAGGAAACAGTTTTTTTTCACGCAAGACTTTGATGAATAATTTTTATTTATTCACGCCGACATTAAAAACAAAACAGAGTGCAAAATAAATAAACAAATATCATCTCTGAGCTGATTTATACAAACTAAAGTTCATTTCTTTATTTTTTTTTATACTCAATTGTAAAACATTTTAACATAATTGCATGAAAAATAATTCCAGGTTTTCCTGTTGTTGTTTTTTTTTGTCTTCTTTTGCTTTACTGTTTAGTCCGACTTTGGATAAAATACACTTAAATATATTCATCATATATCCATACATGTATGTTTCCTTTCACAGTGATTTTTTTTTTTTTTTATATTAGTCAACACATTGAATTTGTTGATGTTTTAAGGCTGAACGACTTTCTGATGAGTCACATTTACTGAACGTTTCTCCTCAGCTCACATTTACAGGTTCGTTTGTGTGTTTTTGATGCAAAACGTTGATTGTTTGATGGGCTGTTTTGTAAATTGTCTTTCAATGAAGAAACCGACTGGATTGTGATATTGGAAATACAAAATAAAAACTGAAATACGAGCATTTGCTGGAGTAAAGAAGTGTTGAAAATGGTTTGATCATCAGATTTTAATCTGATTTATTTTCCTCTCACACACACAAACAGGACTTCAGTTGTGATCATTTAAACCAGGGGTGTCAACCTCATTTTATATCAGGAGCCGCGTGGCGCAATTTGACATCAAGTCAGCTGGGGCAGTAAATAATAACATTATAATCTATAAATAACTGGAACTCTAAATCTGTCTCTTTGTTTTAGTGCAATTAGTTGTTAATGTATCATTAAGAAGTTCACATTTAATCAATCGTCCTTTTAAACCACATGAAAAACCTGAAAATGGAATAAAAGACTTACAACAATATTCTGCCTCCGTTCACCACGAGCTTTACATCTTACAGATCACAGTGTATTTTTTTTTTATCATATTATTTATATCTTGAAAGGCGTAAAACATCTGGTCACATGTGGCTGGAAGTCAAAAAGGAGCAGGGTCGTTCACATTAAAGTCAAATTCTAGAAAACGATGGCAAACGTAGACACATTTCTGCGTCGTAACCCTGATTCGCCACACAATGCGGGCTAAAGTGTGCCCCTGGTGGTCAAATCAACGTATTGCAGTTAAGTGTTTCTCACAGGGCCGGATCGGGTCGTTCTGCGGGCCGAACGTTTGACACCCCTGCCTTAAACGAATAATGAAAATAACATTTTGAAAAAAAAATGGTTTGGGCTTCTCCGAGTCGTCACTCGAACAGGAAGACTGAACTTGACATTCAACACTCTACATGATGTATGTCTATGGCGATGAGCTGCTCTCAGACTGGACACAGTTCACACTGTGAATAAGGCACCATCCAGCTCCGTTTATAAGGCCGAGCCCACCACCAGCAACCCCCCCCCCCACCACCACCACGGACACAGACACAGAGAGCAGGCGGGTGACAAAACGCAGTAAAAGTGACACGGAGACGCGAGGCTGATGACGGAGCCGACCACTGCACCACGGGGACACGACAGTTACAAACTGGAGTTCACGAGCATGAGGGTCGGCGCCCCCTGCTGCTTATCCACACTAATGAACCAGCGAGGTCAAACACAGGACGATTATTTGACATTATTAATTCGTATTGTTTCTCATTATTGGCATTGAGTGATCAGGATTGCTCAAAAAAATAAATTCACAAAATGCTCAAAGAGTTTCAGCTCATATTGCCCACGTGAATAGATTGTTTTTTTCTTTCTCTACTTCTATTTGCTGACTCGACATGTTGACGGATGAGGGATGGCGGTCTCTCTCCCTGTTGGAGTATGTGTGTGTTTGTGAGGTAGATGTTCCTGATTAAACAGAATTACAGCATTTAGATGAAGAGTGAGGAGCTGCTGGTCCTCCTCTTTTCTTTTCTTTTTTTTCTTTTCTTTTCTTTTCTGATACACAACTAAACACACTGACTCACTACTTCAGTCCACAACCATGAGCCATGGTTCCATTCCCACAGTTTCTCAGCAGCCCGGTTCAGGTACAACCAAAATGTCGCTCCGACCATCCAGGAGGAGGAAGAGGAGGAGGAGGAGGAAAAATGGTATTCCAAAGGAGTTGTTCTTCTGAAACACAGACACAGAGAACGAGCTCAGTAGAGGAACTGTGTGTGTGTGTGTGTGTGTGTGTGTGTGTGTGTGTGTGTGTGTGTGTGTGTGTGTGTGTGTGTGTGTGTGTGTGTGTGTGTGTGTGTGTGTGTGTGTGTGTGTGTGTGTGTGTGTGTGTGTGTGTGTGTGTGTGTGTGTGTGTGTGTGTGCGTGCTGGATAAAGAGGTGCAGAAGAAGATGGAAGATGAACTCCTCATGTGATGAGATAAGCGGGCAGTGCAGGCCCCCTGCTGGCGCTCATTGGTACTGCATACTCCTCTTTGTTATTTCAGTTGTTTGTTTTTTAAACAATTTTAATTGAGGAGTAAATGAAATTCCTGCAGGATTTTAAAACGGAAATTAAATTAAAACTCAGATGTACTCATGTATAATAATATGCGTTTCATAGCATGCTGGGCATTTAGCGAGGTAAACTATCACTTCCTGCTAGAAGTATAGACTTTGGGGAACTGTTGTTGTTCAAGAGTGGCTTCATGGCGTGTTGCGTTCAGTCGCTTTAAAAAGACATCAACGGCAGAAATGCTGAAAACGATAAAGCATGTTGGGTGTTGTTTTTGGTTTTTTTAATGAAACAAGACATCCATACTTAGAATATGCTGTCAACATTTAAAAAGGCGAGTAAGACAAAATGAGATTACTCTCAATAAGTCCCAGGAGAAAATGGACTGTTCGTCATGACACTCCGTTATTGTCCATC
The DNA here is from genome assembly GCF_963422515.1 of Blennius ocellaris. NCBI lineage: Eukaryota > Metazoa > Chordata > Actinopteri > Blenniiformes > Blenniidae > Blennius > Blennius ocellaris. The sequence goes on along the minus strand of NC_137671.1, from coordinate 5,500,168 downwards.
GACGCAGTGTTTCAGCCCTTTTAGAAATATTGTTTCCAGTGGCTCTGACCTCCACTGTCACGTAAACAGACTCCCAGTATTCAGGCTTTGTGGATTTAATGTACAATTTCATGTCGCAAATAAATTAATAATAAATCCTCTTATTCTTAGTCAGTTTGTGTGGTCTGTTGAGGAGGCGCTGGGTGTGGTTTCTGCAGACTCACCTATGTGCGGATGCCGTTTCAGGACGCAGGGTGTTCTCCACCTCCCACTTCCGGTTCCTCCCCCGATTGGTCCACAGCGTGAAGGTGAGAGGAGGAAGTCCATCACTCCTCATCATGGTTTCATCTCAAAAAAATCAGTTTTGAATGAATCCCTATCTGATGGTTGTGGTGCTAAATGTTCATTTTATTACTTTCTACAACTTTTTAAAAAAAATTGTATTTGTTCTCTTTTGATTTCTTCACTTATGAACCATTACATGGTCAAACTAAATTCCACAACGAGCAAAGACGTTTTTTTTTCTTCTCACTATCAAACTGGGAAATTAAATTTGCACTTTTTTTTTTAATAGGAATTTAAAAAGAACTTTTTGGGGGGCGTTTTATATGCTTCCATACAATTAAATGTCTTTATGAACTTAAATGTTCCAGTTAATTCACGTTTAATTTGTACACTTAATGTTTAATACATCCACTCAATTTGACTATTTAAGGCAGTAAGATGTTTACACGTTTCTTTTTTTTTTTTTACTCAATATCAACATTTACACTATTACATTAGTTCTATTGTTTTCATTTCTATTCACTCTACCACAACTTGATCTCTTATCGGTTAAGGTGAAGAAATGATTCGCGTGTGCACAGAGAATAGGCTGACAGGTTGCCATGGAAACTGCCTCCGCCGGCTGCAGTGCCCCCACTCTGGCGCACGGGGGCGCAGGAGCTTTAATGATTCAACTGTAATAACAGAGTTTCAGACGGAGTCGATTAATCGATTAAAAGATCTTGAGAGAGCACAAACGTGTACTTTTTTAATTCACTTGATTTGTAATTCACTATTTTTCAGACATTTTGAAGTAAAATGAACTCAATTTAAAACGTTTCTCCATCACAAATATGAGAATATTTTTCTTTGAGGACCATAAACGGAACAAAAAAACAAGATATTTTAGACGATTTTAAGCTTTTTGAAACCCAAATTAGTCCACTGAGAAATAAACAGTCTTTTCATTATGAATTCATGTACATAGACACTAAACTCAATGACAATAGTTCATCGTTATATACATTTTGGTCATCTTTTGAACTTTTGAACTAGATATTCTTTTAAGATAATAATCCTCAAGGAATTTTGGAGGATTGGTCAGAAAATGAGGCGTCAAGCAGTTTACTGGTGTTGTTTTGGTTTTTGGTCAAGGTCAAACCGTTGATTTATGTAGAAATCAACAGGCAGATGAGTTCATAATAAAATAATTGAGTGCGTAATTGGTTTTCTCTAAGTCAGGATTCCTGATTTTTCTTTCCATTCATCTAATTTAAGTCAAATACAAACATTACAGCTCTGTGATGTTTGATGAAAAAAGTTACTAGTTTGATTCACAAGGATCAAATTTTCCCAATTTAGCATGTTTGTTTTGTTTTTTTTTCTCGAATTAAGTCCAAATCAGTAAAGTGAGCAATGGAAGGTTTGGCTCGGTTCTGGTTGTGTGTGTGTGTGTGTGTGTGTGTGTGTGTGTGTGTGTGTGTGTGTGTGTGTGTGTGTGTGTGTGTGTGTGTGTGTGTGTGTGTGTGTGTGTGTGTGTGTGTGTGTGTGTGTGTGTGTGTGTGTGTGTGTGTGTGTGTGTGTGTGTGAATGTTTGAAGCCTCCCGTGGACGGTCAGGCTCTTGTGCGTCAGTCTGGAAGTTTGCGTCCAGCTGCAGACTCGTAGCGGAGGTAAAGTGCTTCTCGCTCCTGGAAGACTGTCGTCAGTGTGAGGAAACGGGAGGCCCCCGGTTGCGGCCCCCGGTTGCGGCCCCCGGTGCACCTCACACGTCGGTGTGCGCTCTGTGCGGGCTGCAGTTGGTGTATTTGACGGAGTCCGCGTCATCGCTGTCCGGGAACTCCGACTTGGAGATGGAGGCTCCGCTCTCGCTCCGGAAGTCCTCAAACAGCTGCGGCTGCCCGCACGTCACGTGCGTGTACTGGAGCTGCTCCTCGTGCTCCGTCTCGCGGTGGTAGAAGTAGTTGAAGTTGGACACGATGACCGGCACCGGCAGCGCGATGGTCAGCACGCCCGCGATGGCGCACAGCGAGCCCACGATCTTCCCGCCGATGGTCACCGGGCACATGTCTCCGTATCCCACCGTCGTCATGGAAACCACAGCCCACCAGAAGGCGTGCGGGATGCTTCTGAAGCCCGATTCCGGGGCGTCGGTCTCCGCGAAGTAGACGGCGCTGGAGAAGAGGATGACCCCGATGAAGAGGAAGAAGATGAGCAGGCCGAGCTCGCGCATGCTGGCCTGCAGCGTCTTCCCGAGGATCTGCAGACCTTTGGAGTGGCGCGAGAGCTTGAAGATCCGGAAGACCCGCACCAGGCGGATAACCCGTAGGATGGCCAGGGACATGGCCTGCTGTCCGTTGCCCTGGTGCTCCGCCAGCTCGAGACCCAGGGTGATGAAGTACGGCATGATGGCCACGATGTCAATGGTGTTCATGATGTTCTTGAAGAAAGCGGCTTTGCTCGGACACGCCAGGAAGCGCACGAGCAGCTCGAAGGAGAACCAGATGATGCACAGCGTCTCCACGATGAAGAACGGGTCCGTGAACGGGTTCGGCTTGTCCCGGGCGCGCGCCGTCCCATTCAACAAGATGTGCTCCAAGTAGGTCCGGGGCTCCTCACGGAACTCCGGCAAAGTCTCCAGGCAGAAGATGACGATGGAGATGAGGATGACCAGCACGGACACGATGGCGATTCCCCGCGCGGGTCCGGAGCTTTCCGGGTACTCGAAGAGGAGCCAGACCTGCCGCTGGAACTCGTGCTCCGGCAGCGGCCGCTCCTCCTCCTTGATGAAACCTTCGTCCTCCTTGAAATTCTCGATCACCTCCTCTCCGAGTTGGTAGAATTTGATCTCCTCCATGAAGATGTCCACGGGCACGTTGACGGGTCTGCGCAGCCGCCCCCCGGACTGGTAGTAATAGAGGATGGCGTCGAAGCTGGGTCGGTTCCGGTCGAAGAAGTACTCGTTGCGCAGCGGGTCGAAGAAGCGCATCCTCTTGCGCGGGTCCCCCAGCAGCGTGCCGGGGAACTGGGCGAGCGTCCTGAGCTGCGTCTCGAAGCGCAGCCCCGAGATGTTGATGACCACGCGCTCGCAGCAGTCCTGGTTGTCGGAGACCCCGCGCTCCGGGTCGTACGCGGCCAGCGCCACAGTCTCATCCAGGTTCTCCCCGGGCACCACGGTCATCGTTGCCCCCCACACACCCCTCGCACCGGGTCCCGCGCCTCCGGTCCTCTCCTCACCTGCTCACCTGCCCCCCCTCCCCTCCTCCTCCTCCTCCTCTTCGCGTGTTTTGGAGCGTCTCTTCCCCCCCCTCCCCGCGCGCGTGTTTCACCGTCGTGTCACGGCTGAGCCGCAACCGCTGGCATGTTGGCTCTGCCGCCTCCTCCCGCGGCCGCGTCCCGTTCACCTTCCCCGCCGGCCGCCGCTCGGTAGTCTGTCTGCTCCGTTACGCTCCGCGCATTTGAAGCAGGCTTCGCCCTCCCCGAGCTGACGTGTGTGTGTGTGTCTCTGTGTGTGTGTGTTCGTTGGATCACTGAGAGGGCAAACAAAAAAACACACACGCGCGCGCACACGCACTCCAGCTCCGGTGTGTGACCCACGCGCCTCACACTCCCGCCGTGCACTGCAATTTGGAGAGTCCGCGTGCACAAGGCGCCGTGCGTAATGGACCTGTTGTCTCAAGGTTAAAGCCGGGGTGTCTGTGACGTCACGCGACGCGTTGTTCACCCCCCAAATGAATAAAAAGAGGCTCGAAGGTTCCTGCGTTTGTTAATATGTATGTATTTATTTATTTATTTTGCCATTCATGCATCGATTTTCTTGCTATTTTGACGCTCGGAATTTGATCCTGACTGAAAACCTGTAGCTCAGCCTCCCTGTGCGCATCCATCCAAAACACACAAACAGGGGATTTGGGGGGGGGGGGGGGGGGGGGACATGGGGCTCCAGCAATGTCACGTTCACCCTCCTCGGGCGCGTGAGCTGTGTCCGCACGCAAAAGGAGCGGGCAATCGCGCGCGCGAGCAGCTCACGCACATGGAGCCTCTTTATTTATTTCGCA